>NC_132994.1:59549378-59852408 GCF_048564905.1 Vicugna pacos | reverse complement strand
AAGACACGAGGAAGTAAGACACAGGAGAAGTTGAACTTGCACCAAGGGAGGGGTGTAGTGTGAAATAGGAAGAGGTCTTAGCAATGAAGGAAGAGAGCCAGGTAGTTAAGCTAACACTTTCCTTTCTGAAGAGTGTGGAGAGAGCCAGCCAGAAAAACAAGACTATAGACATTAGCTGGGGAGAAGTGTAGTTTGTATATCAAAAAGTTTGGCATTTATGAACCAATGTAATATTTCATTCAAAAATATTACACTGGCATAGCCAATTGTCCACCCCAACCTAGCATACGTGAATGCAGAAACAATTCTTAGAAGTCACTGAAATCGGTTAAAGCCTGAAGTGTGAGTCCAGTGACTGTGATGTGTGATCCATGCTCAACCCTCAAATTATTATCTGGACTCATATCTGCAACTGTTAGACAGCCAGCTGCAGGTGCCTGTTGTGCAGCATAATGTCTAGCATTACAATAGTATGTTGTACTGTAGCTGCTATACATTCTAGCATTCTCCCTTTCTAATTACTGTCCCAAATAGAAAATACGGACTGAAAGCCCACGAAGAGTAAAACTGCTCATATTATTTATCTCTCGCCTACTCTTGGAATGTAAGCTCCGTAAGGAAAACGCGTTTCTTTGTTTAATACCTTGGCTCCTTGCAATCAGTGGCAATCAATAAATATTTGTTGAATGGATAAAGCGTCTCCATCTTTCCCTATCCTTCCCTCATTTGTAAAATGGGGATGAGAATAACAGTACCTCTCTGAATCATGTGTAAGGATTAACTCCCGTAACACGTGAGATGATTAGAACATAGCTTTGCATGTAGTACCTGACCAGTAAAACTTAGCCAGTATTAAGGCATAATATCTAAATATACTGCATTGAAGGAAACTGTCAGGGGAAAGATCCCGAGTGCTGTGACTCATTTTCCAACACAGGAGAATCTTACCACAAAGGATGTTGAACTGCAGGTTAAGTTTTAAGTTCACATTAAGTTTAACCTGAACTTCAGAAATTTAAAATAACTTTGAAATAGTGTTGGATATGGCAGTCCACCTTGAAAATGACAAAGGACTTGAAGTGAACAGGTTAAATGTGATTTCTGCTATAGAAATGCATATGAAATTGTGCTTATTGAATATCATACATTCAGAATCTGTCTAGTCCAAACTCTAAAGCAGGAATCCCTTCTGATACTCCCATGTAAGTGACCGGGATACTTTTTAAGTCTTTCCTATAATTAAAAAGATTGACTATACCAAGTGTTGGCAAGAACATATAGCAACTGGGACTTTCATATGTTGTTGGTGGGAGTGTAAAGTGACAACGTGGAATTTGGAAATATGGTCTGGCAGTTTCTATAAAGTTAAACATACACCTATCCCATGAGACAGAAATTCTACTCCTAGGCATTTATCCAAGAGAAATGAAAACATATATCCGTAAAAAGACCTGTTTAAGAATGTTCATAGCAGCTTTATTCATAACAGTTCCAAACTGGAAGAGATCAAATGTCCATCAACAGGAGAAGAGGTAAATATATTTTGGTACATCCATCAGTAGAATACTACTCACCAATAAAACACTGTGATGTGCTGCCCAGAACCCCCTCGGAAATGAAGGACTTATTTCCCCACCTACTACGAGTGCTCTTGGAACACAGCCCTCAGCAGTCAGCCCTTTTGAGGTGGGGAGCAGATTTTCTCGCTGAAACAAACAGCCTTACCCAAAGTACCACCCTCTTTTTAGAGAAGCAGCCCACATCCAATGTCCGATTAACACGGGAGTGAGACCAGGCAGCTCCTGAGATCCCACTGGCAGATGAGAATTCTACCACCGACCCGCCCATGCGCCCATGGCAGCTGTTACCGAGAGCTCCCCACGGGATTGGCTGGGGCTGCTGTCAGGGCTGCCTGGCAGCTTCACTTCTCCCTCTGCTCAGTCCTGCCTCTTTCCCTCCCTTCCAAAGCCGTAGATCCCAAGAGGCCTCCTTACTAAATGCCCTGCATGCTAATCTTTGTCTCTTTCCAGGGAATCCAACCTGTGAGAAACCACTGATAAACTCAACTAAATGGATGACCCTCAAAACCAGTTTACTGAGTGAAAAAAACCAGACACAAAAGGGTATATGGATGATTCCACTGATAAGAGTTCTAAGACTGGAAAAACTGATGAAGGGAGAAAGTAATCAGTGTTTGCCCCTGGGGAGGGGTTGACTGTGAGGGCCCGTGAAGGATATTTCTGTGGGGTTGAGAATATTCTATATCCTGATAGTGGCATGGGCTGCAGAGATGTATACAATTGTCAAAACTCACTGAATTGTTCTCTTAAAATCTGTGCGTTACACTCTATGTAAATTTTACCCCAAGCCAAAAAGAAAAAAAAAAGTGAAAAAAAAAAGTAACCACATCAAACTTGGTTCAAAAACTGAACTTGTCTTCCAACACTCAATATATTTTAAGCTTCACTAAAGTCAATCAAGTCTCTATTCATTTGGAGCCTGGCAGCTAGTTTTTGAAACCTAAGTTTAGAAATTGATACGTCCATTGTGCTCATCTTTTTGTGGACTGCAAAACTAATAGGCATGCTCTTTCTGTTTGAGTTACTAATTTAAAATGCTACACTAGTCAGTTATAGCTCCAGAGGTCTGTGAAAAGTCAAGAGATTGCTTCTTTTATGACACTTATTCATTACTTGAAATATTGGGTACCAATATTCTTTCAGCTACAGATTCATCTATCTGTAAGCTCATTTAGCATTGATCTTGCAGAGAATTCCAGATCAGATTATGAAATCATAAAATCTAGATTTTTAGGGCTCGGAAAGACGAGATCCCTCAGTTCCAGGACAGAGAAGCTTAGTTCACAGGAGATAACTGAGTTGCCAAGGTCAGTTGCCCATATCTAGGTGGGAGCAGACTGGCATCGCAGGGCACAGCCCACAAGGCAGCCCAGCCAGATTCTCTGTGTCTGTGTTCCCCTCCATAGCTCAGCTTAGAGAATAAAACCAAAGGATATATTTTATCTCACGATTTCCTCTTCCCTCCACTGATGCTCCTGCTTTATAATTGCTCCCCAGCTTAGGATAAGAAGTTCGGTTGATGGAATAAAGGACTCTTCTTTGATCTTGAAAGAGACCTAATTTTTACTATAAGAAGGAGAAACAGCCTAACTGTTGCCTCTCTGCTTTCTTCTACCTCTCATATGGCAATTTTGGGGAAGCAAGTTTGGTGAAAAGTAAACTATATTTGATTTTCAGGAAACAGGTTTCACCAAGAAACTGAGGACATTTCATCAAAAATTCCGAATACCTTCCTGCTCTATGGAGAAAGAAGAGCTACTATGTGGTAACAGGTGCAAAGTTAAGAACTAAGTCTGAAACGTGAACAAAAAGTAAATCATAAATGTAAACACTGTATTCCAATCATCTCTATTTCAAATTTTTTCTCACAAATTCTGTGGTTTCCATACAATGAATTATAAATCTTTGCTTCAGATGGTTTCTAAGAAATATCTGGAAAAGCAGAGGAGGACCAAGAAAGGAGAATGAAAAATAGAGAAAAACCTACAATTAATGATAGAATCTGTCCTCTCTTCCCATCTACTTCTAATGGTTGTTTTATTATAACATCTTAATTGAGATATAATTCCAATAGCATACAACTCACCCATTTAAAGTGTACAACTGAGTGGTTTTTAGTATTCACAGAGTTGTGTGGCCATCACTGCAATCAATTTTAGAATATTTTCATCACCCCAAGGAACTCTGTACCATTAGCATCACTCCACATCTCCCCACAATACCCCCAGCCCCAGGCTGTATTAGTATAACCACTAATGTACTTTCTGTGTCTAGGAATGTGCCTATTCTGGACTGTGGCCTTCTTTCACTAAGTATAATGTTTTCAAGGTCCACCCATGTCGTCGTGTCTACCAGTACTTCATTTCTTTTTACTGCCAAAGAATATTCCACTGTATGTAGATATTGCATTTTATTTATCCATCTATCAGTTGGATGGACATTTGTATTGTTTCCACTGTAAGGCTATTATGAATAATGCTGCTATGAAATTCACGGACAAGTTTTTTGTGAAACATGCTTTCATTTCTTTTGTGCATTACCTAGGAGTGAGCTGCTCGACATAGTATAACTCTACGATTAATTAGCTGAGGAACTACCAGATACTGTCTTCAAGATATCGTTTGAAGCACAGAAGTTTTTAATCTGATGATGTCCAAACTAGCTATTTCTTCTTTGGTTTCTTATGCTTTTGGTATCATATTTCAGAAACAATTGCCTAATCCAAGATCGTGAAGATTTACACCTATGTTTTCTTTAAGAGTGTTACAGTTTTAGCTCTTACATTTAGCTCTAATTTTAAGTTAATTTTTTTGCACATGGTGTGAGATTTGAGTTCCCATTTCTTTCTTTTGTATGTGGATATCCAGTTGCCCTAGTAACTTTTGCTGAAAAGATGGTTCTTTCCCCTATTGAATTATCTTCGCAATCAATTTATCCTTGTTGAAAAATCAATTTCCCATAGGTGTGAAGGTTTATTTCCAGACTCTCAATATTCTTCCATTTGTTGCGTGTATAAACTACTCCCCTTCAAATAAATTTGGCATGTGGAAAGCTGCATTAATTCTTTCAGACCATTAGTAATCTAGTAGTCCTCAAAGCACTCTAACAAACAGCTTGGAGATTTTAGCTTCACCATCTCCACAGGCTATTAAGGTAAGCGGTTTAGCAATGGTGTGGAAGCATCCCATTAACTCATTTCAGGCAAGAACGTGGAATTCACAGACAAAGGGGTCAAAGCAGCCTTCATTAAATGCAGGTGGAAACACCAACTCACTTTGTGATAGCTTTACCAAAACCCAGAGTGAAATCTCAAAGCAGCACGAGTGTCTAAGCACGAGTCAGCTTCCTGATGTGCCCTGTGACTGGCCTTGTCTCCAAAGGACCAAAGCTGAATTACACGGGACACCTCTGAGACAGCTGGGGGCAGAGGTGTCCAGGGCAAATGCTCCTGTGGTGAGGCGACAGCCACACCGTGTGCAACCAAGAGTGACTCTCCTGTTTTGGGATACTTGCCAAACACAACTTTTAAGGGAGAAAAAGGAGGCTGCTGCGAACACCTGGTGCTTTTCTATTGTCTGCCAGGCGCTTCCGGCCTAAATCTTGCCGGAAATAACAAGGATGTTCCTGAGATGGGACTGGATGCTGTGCCTGCACAGGGCTCGGGAATTATCCCACTTAGAGCAGCTGCCAAAAAGCAACGGAGTTTCACATGTGGTGAACTATTACAACACAACACACACACGCACAGAGTCTACCAGTGGACAGTCCAGGTGTGCCAGCCGAGGCTTAGTTCCAGGTGGTGCCCAACATTTCAGCCCTGGGTGTGCATGTCACTGCTTCTGGGAATACCACCCCCGGCTTGATTGACCACACAGGTTACTCAGGAATTGTGAGGGCTGCTCACCCTCATCAACAGGAATTAGCAGCGCAGTTGGATGCTCGAAACTCTGAGCTTTGTAACAAGGACTGAAAACTGACCCAGCTTAGAGGGGATCTCTCTGATCGGGAAACAAAAGCCACACACACACACACACGTATACTCCCAATATGCACGGGTAATTCATGTATCCCACAGGGGAAAAAGCGGCCTGAGTCACTTGGAAGAGATTTTCATTTGAGAAATGATGGCTTGAATGCCCCCCTGCTGAAACAACCCAGCACATAAAGGAAAGAAGCCAGCGCTGAAGTATCCTTGCTGAGCTCAAGGCTGGAACCCGATGCTGTTAGGTGAGATTTCTTTTCTCAGAAGAACTTAAAGTACTTTTAACTGAGGATTTTACATTTAATCACCGAAAAAAAAAACAAACAAACCCCAAACTCACCTGTGCTTAAAAAATACATTTCAAAAAATGCATTTCATTTTGTGATCATTTTGTAATATACAGAAATATCAAATCACTATACTGTGCACCTGGAATTAATCTATTGTTGTAAGTCAGTTATACTTCAATTTTTTTTTTTTAATGGGAAGGAAAAGACACATTTCAAGACTTGAATGCATCAGGAAGTGGCTTTCATTCCTTTTTGGTCAAACATCCTAAAGTTCTCTAGTAAACTCTTGGCTCCCAAAACACACACACACACACACACACACACACACACACACACACCCCTTTTTAAGTACGAATGAGAATCAACAAAGCTGACTGACATTTTAAAACCGAGGCAACACGGAAGCAACCTAAATGTCCACTGACAGATGAATGGATAAAGAACAGTACTTATATACAATGGAATACTATTCAGCCATAAAAAGAATGAACTAATGCCATTTGCACCAACATGGATGGAACTAGAGATTACCATACTAAGTGAAGTAAGTCAGACAAAGACAAATACCATATGATATTACTTATATGTGGAATCTAAAAAAAATACACATAAACTTATTTACAAAACAGAAACAGACTCACAGACATAGAAAACAAACTTATGGTTACCAAAGGGGAAAGAGGAGGGAGGGATAAATAAGGAGTTTGGGATTTGCAGATACAAACTACTATATATATATATAATAGATAAACAATAAGTTCCTACTATATAGCACAGGGAACTATATCCCATATTGTAATAACCTATAATGAAAAAGAATAGGAAAGAGAATGTGTGTATGTGTGTGTATATGTGTGTGTGTGTATATATATATATATATATATATAAATGTATAACTGAATCACTATTTTTGTACACCAGAAACTAACACAACACTGTAAATCAACTATCCTTCAATGAAAAATAAATAAATAAAAATAAAACCAAGGCAAAAAACATCATTCGTGTACTTCTTAAATTTCCTTGATTCAGGCTCATTTCACATTCTCCTTACCCCTTGGAGCTGAATGTCACTGTTTATAAACAAACACACAAAAAGAAAGGTAAAAATAGTTGACTGAAACAAAATGCACAAGCTAAAAACGTTGAGAATTACATTTTATTGGGCAGATATTTTTGAGGACTTAAGCCTGGGACGACAGCCCCTCAGATCACTGAGGGAGCAGTCCAAAGTGGCAAAGCAGAAGCCAGGATACATGAGTTTTTGCCACAAAGACCAGGTGGTTGGAACATCAAAAGATTACTGTTAATTAAAGAAAATCAGACATCTTAAGGAATTTAGCACCTTTCTGTGCATGGGAAGGTGCAAAGGTCTGGGTTCATTGAAATCATTCTTTTGATGTGCACCTAGCTCTCTAGGGCCAGTACCCTGTGATTTCCCATCCTGAGTCCCCTCAGGGGGCACCGTTGAGGGTGGCTGCCTGCTTGTCTGCAGCCTGAGTTCCCTCCACTTGCTGTCAGGCGGTGGGGTGGAGGTGGCGGGAGCGCCTGATGACTCCATGGCCACAGCATTCTTTGTTTACTGATACGGCTTGTAATATTTTTCATTCACAAAAGGAAGGAAAAGCTGTTGACTGTGGTTGGTGAGGTACAGGATAGTTGGAAGCCAGGAGGGGAGGCAAGATCTGGTCAGCTTTATTTAGCTGACACGTACCCACGTGCACACGCACACACACACACACGCACGTGTTCTGGGGAGGAGAAGCAGTTGCAGGAAACAGGCTCCCCAGTCCGCTCAGGGAAGTGAGGCACTGGCTTACCCCTTCCACCACGCCAGCACCCCCCAGTTAGAGTGTTAGTGCCTCAGAGCCTTTCAACACCCACCCGCTCTTCACGCCTTCCTACCTCAGGCTACAGCCCCACAACTGACTTCAGATTTCTGTACCCCTCAGAGTCTCCTGTCTTTCCTTCCCTGCCCCACTGATGGCAGCCTTCGCTCTAAATCAGCCCTGCTTTGCTTTTTCTGTGCCTCACTTCCTCCTCTTCCAGTTACTCCCAATTTATAGACAATCAGACCCATTTACTAACCTTTTGTCCTTTGGATTTCATTCTTCTGAGAAATCTATCTAGAATTATGATGAACTCTTACTAATTAATAAGGTAAACTGATGACTAAATGAGCTCTTGGGGAAATGCAAACGAGGCTATAACAACCTTCCCCCATCTCAGAATACCCACCACTGTGGCCAGTCCTGCCTTCTCCAAACAACAGGCAGGAGGTACGTGGGGGAATTTGCAGCTAACAATGCAGTTCTTCATCGGGCACTGTCTTTATTGTTCCACTACTTTGTTATGAGTTTCATTCATATTCCCAGAGGAATAATGAAGCCCCTGAATTCTCAAAATAGACCCGAAATGCAACCACTCGTCGGTATCCACATCCTGCTCCCCACCTCCGACTGCTGCAGTATCTCAGCCACCACCTCTCCCTCACAGCACAGCAGCATCCTTCTAATCGTACTCTTTCCACATGGCTCCTCCACAATCCATTCTCCACGTAGCCAGGGTTAACGAAACTAACCTGCACTGGGTTCCTGTTGCACATTTTAAAAACATTGCAAATCCTCACTAAAGCCTATAAAGCTTCTGTGATCTGGCCCCAGTAGGCTCTCTGTCCTCATTTCTGCTCATATTTCTTTCACCCTCCCCTCCCCAGCCACACTGACCATCCTAATGGTCTTCACACACCAGCATATTCCTGCCTCAGGGCCTTTGCACTTGCTGAACAGCACTTGCTGTTCCTTCTGTGTCAAATGCTCCTGTCCCCAAATATCTGCATGGCTTCATCCTCTCTCACTTCATCCAAGGTCTCCCTTCAGCTAACGAATTGTCAAGGAGGCCTTCCTTGCCTCTAGATAAAGTTGTCTTTCTATGACTGTCTATTTCCCTTTATTCCCCGCTCCCTATACCATTTAACTAATAGTAAGGGTTTATACATTTCAAACAACTACATGTTTGAAAACATGGACCTCATGTGAGTGCAGGGACCTAGCCTGTCTTTACCATTTTATTCCTAGAGACAGCCCAGGGCCTAACACACTGAAGATGTGAATGAATGGACACATGTTACATTGTTGCCATTAATCACAGGAATTTTGAGATGATCATTGCTTAGGAGTACAGTTTGGAGTTAGGTTGTTCTGAGCTTGAAACTTGTTATTTATTAGCTGTGGGACCTTAGCAAATTTTTTCGCCCCTCTGAATCTTGCTTTCTTGTCTGCAAAATGGAGATTACACTGCCTATGTGACAAAAAAGATGTAAAGTTTATATTGTGACATATGACTTCATACTGGTTCAATAATTTGTAATGTTTCCAATTATCAATATAGGTCACCAGCAACTGGTCACGATAGAATGTTCTACATTTTAATGGAGACCTAGAATATTCTGCTCTTTTTACCCCTAAAAAAATGTAACTGTTGATATCATGGTAAAAACTCAATCTTTAGAGCTTTGCTAAAAACACCTTTTTAAATTTCTTAGCAGCAAGCCTTGCCCCACTGTAGGCGCTTAAGAACTGTTGACTATAGAGAATAATGATAATAATCACAAGACTGTTATTTTAGCACAAACATTACAAAGACTGGGAAAATGTTGTTCTTTGCTGTTCTGAAGCTAAGCCCTGGCCTTATGGTTAGCATGCTGAGCATAACTTCACGTCAGGAGAGACGAAAGCTTTTCTTGCATATTTTTTCAAGCTATTCAGATATTAGTGCTCGGGGGGAAATTCCTTGCGAAGCACGTTGAGCAGCCTCAAATCCTTCCATGTTCTTGGTTAAATTTAAAGCTGAGGTTAGAGTCCATCTGCCCCTCTTGACATTTTAAGAAAAGTGGAATTCGAATTATCTCCTCTATTTACTCCATGAACACAGAAAAGGGGGCTGTGGTTCAGTGATGAATCACGCAAAGTGGGTCACCTTCTCAGTTGTACTGGGAGGATGAAGTTACACCTACGAAGTGATCACACTGCATTAAAATACACATATATGTGTCTGTGTGTGGCTGCTGAATAAAGGTGAAAAGATCCTAGAGGTCTGTCACTCATATCACAGATACTTGGAAGCTACTTAATTTAGTTATTTTAAAAAGTCCTTAGTCTTTAAAGAGCTATGTTATGACACTGATGTTGGATAATACCTGCTCTATTTAAAGGTTTTAAAGTGGGATATAGTTTTATAATTTAAAAATAATCACTTATTGGGGGGAGGGTATAGCTTCAGCGGTAGAGAATATGCTTAGCATGCACAGGGTCATGGGTTTGATCCCCAGTAACTCCATTAAATAAAAAATAAAAATAAAAAATAAACCTAATTGCCTCCCACCTCAAAGAAAAAAATTTTTTTTTAAATTACCATTTATTGACAGACCCTCACAATGGAAATGAAACTCTAGGTTTGGGGCCCTTTGAAGGACCCACTTGAGTCTAATCTGTGTCTCTCGATGCCAGTCTATGACTTCAGACATTTTAGATGATTATTTACATACTTGTTAAAGGACTGAAGAACATGTATTTTAATATAAAAGGTTTAAAAAAGTATGCCATTGTTTCTGACACGTTTATCTCTGCATAAATATTTTCCCCTGGTTTATTTTAAATTTGTATTTTCTATAGAGCATTGTTTTACATTTTTAAATACTCAGACCTTTCAATCATTTATTTTATGGTTTCTGCATTAGTGTTTTATTAAGGAATGACTTTCATATCTCATGGTATATAAAAACACTTTTTTCATATTTTCTTCTGGTACTTTTTATTTTTTACATGTACACCTTTCTTTCATCTGTAATTTATTTTTGTGTGTTGGGTGAGATGAGATACATATAATCTCCTCCAAAATGTTCATTAATAATGCCAAACACTACTAGTTAAAATTTTTGTTTTTCTACTGATTTAAAAGACATTACCATGAAACAAAAATTATGTCATGTCCTGTATCTATATTCTCAAAAATGGGAGAGGTGGAGAATTATAAATGCCAGCACAATCATTCTTAGTATATTCACCAGAAGTTTTTCCTTCCTGTGACAAATTCACCCCTCAGTAAAACAAATTTGAAAGATGCTTTCACTACATTCACACTTTTCTTTCAGCTGGGGGATACTGGACCTATAACATAAACTCAGAAAACACACCCTCTAACACTGAATCTAACTTTAAATAAACAACCCATATCTTCTATTATGAAAACAAGAGGAGACTAAAATATTCAAGAGTCCAAGTGAATGTCATTAAAAGTCATTTGGGTCTAAATATGTTATAATAACACAGACTGATTACAGTACTAGAGTGCAAAATTTCAGTTTATTTTAAGCATCTTTCTACAAATAAGTTGACTTTTACTTTCAGTACAATGGAAAAAGTATAAATCTTTAATAGCTTGACGTTTCAGCTGTTAAACATTTAAGGAACATTACTTAGTTCCTTAAATTTGCATTTTACTTAGAATTCTGCTGAGTTACTTTTCTTTAACGAGACGGAAAAAAATTTAATTGAAAACCCTAGGGTAGGCAGATGCTTATTCTTTCATCTGAAATCATGCTGCCTCTAATCTACCTGATACCCAGCAAACAACATGAAGTGTGTGTAGGGGCTTGTACAAAGGAGAAACAAGTTGCAATACATTATTTCTTTCCAGTGCTTTATTTTAATGTCAATGCATCATGGAACATTAAATTGCTGCTTGTAAACTCAATGTGCATTTCAAGTAAAACATTTAACATTCTAAACAGCTAGATTAAAGATACTTAGAGGTCTGATTTCAAATGGTAAGTAAAGGTGAAAATTAAATGTCATTATCTAGATCTGAATATTTATGAGCCCTATACATAGTGAGGTTAATATTTTTACCTCTGTTTATCTCTAGGGATTTGTGGAACTAAATTTCAAAATTCACTGTAGGTACATTATCCTGCCTTAGTGTCCGTGACTTAAATATAGATGAATGATACAACTCATTATAATCAATTGTTATGATCAGTTGATAATTAGAAATTGTTATGGTCACTAACTTGACTCCACACTCAAAAAGGTTACCAAAATTTATTGAATTCCAAACTGAGTTAAACCCAAACATTAATTATTCTTGAGCTATAAATCAAAATATTTCTAAATTGGGCCATTAAAATAGTCTCCAAATAGAAGCAAAGTTAAATTTGGTTTGAGATTATATCTAATCGAATACAATTCTGAAGCCATTCAAGGAGTCAGTGGGTAGATTATCTGCGCAATATTTTGCTCTTAAAAAAGACCTGTTTAAGCAGACATTTATATAAGTCGTGTGCCAATGATGTTTCTGCAAAATAATGACATATTCAGTTTATTATTATACATGCAATATATATTAATACAGTTAATTCTAAAGTAATTTAGAATGAAGTAATCTGAAATATAATATAAAAGTTTTTCCCTTCTGTTGTCATGAGCTGTCTTGATGCTCATGTATAATTATCAAGCAAATTAATATGGAACAGACCAAGTGCACTAGTTTACTGGGGATGCTGTACCACAACGTATCACAAACCGGCAGCTCACACAACCTAAATGTACTGTCTCACAGTTCTGGAGCCTGGAAGTCTTAGAATAAGGGCTCCTAAGAAAGAGAGAATCTGTTCCCAGCCTCTCACTTAGCTTTTGGTAGTTTGCTGGCAATGTTTGACATTTTTTGGCTTGTAGAAACATCGCTTGATCTCTCTTCACCTTTACATGGTATTCCTCCCTGTGTGCCCTTCTCTGTGTCCAAATTTCCTCTTTTTATAAGAACATCAGTCACATCAAATTGGGGCCCACCCTAATGACCCACCTTCACTAACTCCATATGCAAGAACCCTACCCAAATAAAGACAGATTCTAAGCAGGCGTTAGGACTTCACCCTATGAACGTGAGAGGGACACAAGTCAATCCATAACACAGACACTCAAACAAGTCATGCGCAAATCAGAACCCCGGGTTGCAGGTTTAATGAGAGTTGACGATAGGAGGGTTCAAGCCCTTGACTCAAATGAAATGTTTGTTTTATTCATGAATTTTATTTACCTGTGTTAACATAGTTCTTCATTGCTCTGGCCAATTGATCATTATTTTAAGGTTTTTAAGTGCTTCCAAAAGCAAGCCTGTTTGCAATTCAGACAATAAAGAACTGCCTCCTAATAAAAAAGTTTTATAGAAACTAGTATTTAAAAATAATAGGACCTTAATGTGATCCATATCAAATTACCCATGACATTTTTCACAGAACTAGAACAAATAATCATAAAATTTATATGGAAGCACAGAAGACCCAGAATTGCCAAAGCAATACTGAAGAAAAAGAATGAAGCTGGAGGAATAACCCTCCCAGACTTCAGACAATACTACAGAGCTAAGGTAATCAAAACAGTGTGGTATAGGTGCACACACACACACACACACACAAACCAGGCATGGATCAATGGAACAGAATAGAGAGCCCAGAAATAAACCCACAGACTTATGGTCAATTAATCTTGACCAAGGAGGCAAGACTATACAATGGAGAAAGACAGTCTCTTCAGCAAGTGTTGGGAAAATTGGACAGCAGCACATAAATCAAGGAAGTTAGAACACTCCCTCACACCATAGACAAAAATAAACTCAAAATGGCTTAAAGACTTAAAATATAAGACAAAATATGATAAACCTCTTAGAAGAAAACATAGGCAAAACATTCTCTGACATAAATCTTAGCAATGTCCTCCTAGGGCAGTTTACCCAGGCAATAGACATAAAAGCAAAAATTAACAAATGGGACCTAATTAAACTTACAAGTTTTTGCACAGCAAAGGAAACTATAAACAAAACACAATGATGACTTACAGAATGGGAGAGAATATTTTCAAATGATGTGACAAAGGCTTAATCTCCAGATTATGTAAATATTCATAATAAGAAAAAAACAAACAATCCAATCCAAAAATGGGCAGAAGACCTAAACAAGCAATTCTCCAGTGAAGACATGCAAATGGCCAACAGACACATGAAAAAATGCTCAATATCACTAATTATCAGAGAAACGTAAATCAGAGCTACAGTGAGGTATCACCTCACACCAGTTAGAATGGCCATCGTTCAAAATTCCACAAATGATAAATGCTGGAGAGGGTGTGGAGAAAAGGGAACCCTCCTACATTGCTGGTGGGAATGTAGTTTGGTACAGCCATTATGGAGAACAGTATCGAGATTTTTCAAAAAACTTACCATATGATAAGCAATCCCACTCCTGGGCATATATCCAGAGGGAACTCTAATTCGAAAAGATACATGCACCCCAATGTTCACAGCAGCACTATGTACAATAGCCAAGACATGGAAGCAACCTAAATGCCCATCGACAGATGAGTGGATAAAGAAGTTGTGGTATATTTATATAATGGAATACTACTTAGCCATAAAAATAATAAAATAATGCCATTTGCAGCAACATGGATGGACCTGAAGATCGTCATTCTAAGTGAAGTAAACCAGAAAGAGAAAGAAAAATACCATAAGATATCACTCATATGTGGAATCTAAAAAAAAGGAAAAAGAAGACACTAATGAACTCATCTATGAAACAAAAACAGATTCATAGACATAGTAAACAAACATATGGTTACCTGGGGGAAAGGGCATGGAAAGGGATAAATTTGGGAGTTTGAGATTTGCAAATATTAACTACTTTATATAAAAATAGAGAAAAAACAAATTTCTTCTGTACAGCACAGAGAACTATATTCAATATTTTGTAATAACCTTTAGTGAAAAAGAATATGAAAATGAAGGTATGTATGTATATGTATGGCTGAGACATCATGCTGTACACCAGAGACTGACACATTGAAACTGACTGTACTTTAATAAAAATAAATAAATAAATAAATAAATAAATATTTAAAAAAAAATAGGACCTTGATTGAAACACTGTTTATGGTATAACTGAACCAGTACAATGCCAGTGTGTCTGACCTCTTCCAGGGTTTGGGGATACAGTATGTGAAATAGAAAGGACGTTCTGAATCAAGGATCCTGTGGCAATCAGAACAGTGCCACAGTGCCCCTGACTCTGGAGCTGATATACACAACTTGCCTTTATATGGCTTTGGCCACACATGGGTGGGAAAAACACTATTTCTTAGTCACATACATAAAGATCTAGAGTGTGCTTAGTGTTGTAAGGAGAAAATATAGAACTAAATTTCATTTAAATAACTTGTATTTCGTTTCCTGTGGCTGTTGTAACAAATGATCACAAGCTTGGTGACTTAATACAGCAGAAATTTATTCTCTCACAGTTCTGGAGGCCAGAAGTTCAAAATCAAGGTGCTTGCATGGCAGTGCTCCTTCCGAAGGCTCCAGGGGAAAACCCTTCCTTGGAGCTTCCAGCTTCTGGTGGCTCCCGGAGTTCCTTGGCATGTGGTCACATAATTCTAATCTCTGTCTTGGTCTTCACATGTCCTCTCCTCTGTGTGTCTGTAGCTTCTCCTCTTCTGTCTCATAAGGACATTTATTATTGGATATAGGGCCCATCTGGGTAATCCAGGGGGATCTCATCTCAAGATCCTTAACTTAATCACATCTGCAATGACAGTTTTTCCACATTCACAGGTTCTTGGGGTTAGGATGTGAACATGCATTTTGGGGGCCACCTTTCAACTCACTACATAACTGTCCAAGAATGCCCCTTGTATTTTAAAAATATCTTTAATATTTTTCCAACTAAGTAGTGGTATAATAGCATATTAGAAGTAGTGTATTAGCTGACAGAAGAATAAAGGGAAGTGTTCATTTTAGGGCTAAATCAGGAGAAATAGAAAATCCAGTAAGCTTTTACTGGCTTTGACGAGTCCGGCTAGGTCTGCCTCATCTTTTGGCTCATCTCTCTTCCATCTGTGCACTTCAGCCAGACAGCAAGCCGCTCTCTGGTGTCTCTCTTCAGGGTTTTTGCCTGAGGATCTTATTCTGTTCTGTTGGACTCTGAGTCTCCTGGTTAATTTTGCTCATCTGTCCATCCTTTGGGTTTCAGCCCAAGGGTTACTTTTCTAGGAAGAGCTCCTGACCTGGATGTCCTTCCTATGGGAATTCATGGCACCATGTACCAATCTACCCATAGAGACAAATATAAAGTAAGAATCAACGGAGTAAAGTGAAGGTGTTAATAACAAGTTCTCATTCAGTCTAGAAACCAGAACACACTATCTGTATGGTCGCCATATTGGCTTCTAATTTAATTGCACTGTGGTCACAAAATGTTTTATGCATCAAGTCAGTCTTCCAAAGTTCTTAAAATTTCTTTTGTGATTTAGTAAATAATCAATATTTATATATGTTCCATGTGTGCCAAAAGGAATTTATGTAGACCTATTTAAACAATTAGATCAAGCCTGTCAATCATGTTACTCAAATCCTCTCCATCCTTATTCATGTTGGATTCTCCATCTATTACATGGTGGAGATTTAGTCATCTCTCTCACTATGATTCAGGTTTTATCACCCCAAAACTCAAAGATCTTTTCCCCAGAACAATTTGATTATTTTTGAAAGGACCAAATATTATTTAGATAGGAAAAGTAAAAGTAGGTTAGCTACATGGACATAAAACAAAGTGTGAATTCAAGACAATAATTCTCTTTTCCTTTTGTCACTTATGAAGTGGTAATGAATACATTTTTAACTTAGTAGTTTTTGGAAATATTTTGCATTAACAGTAGCCTTGTTGGCATAAATATAAACTCCCAGTGTGATGAGGCTAAAGATCAGAGCTCTTTTGACTATATAAAGTTCTGTTATGTTTGTTTTACAATGTCACATTACTATAGGCACATCTCATCCATTAGTTTATTTTGAAAAGACATACTGTACTTCAGAGTACTTTGCAGCCATAGTCATTTGATGAGGCACAGCACTGATGGCTCATAGAATTAGAAAAATAAAATGATTCAAAAATCATTCAGTTAAAAAGGGACACTATTTTAAAAGCCATTCATAATCATGTACATTTAACAGACCCTATCAACCCTTGGCTGAGGTTTTTTTATGCTACACAGAATAAATGTATTTCTTGACACCTTGGTAAAGAGAAAATTATAATGAAAGAGATGGTGTCATTCATAGTTGAATTTTGGAACAGAATAAATTATGTAAACTACTGATTATTAAAAACAAATATGCAGTTGAACAAGAAAATGGAAAGAGGAGGACAAAGGGATTTATTCAAGCTCCTACAAAGAGCAATGCACAATAGATACTTACACTTATGTGCAAAAACATTGTGGGTTAGAGATTCTTAATGTTTGAATGAAAAGTGTGGCGAATCTGCCTGCTAAGTAAACTCGTCTTTTAATTTGTCTGTTCTTTTTTTAAAGCATGTACAGATGGCCCCCAACTTAAAATGGTTTGACTTATGATTTTTCAACTTTATGATGGTGTGAAAGCTATATGCATTCAGTATAGAAACTATACTTTGAATTTTGAATTTTGATCTTTTCCCAGGCTAGTGATACGAGTTCCCACCCTCGTGTGCCAGACAGCAGCAGCCACCGCAGTTCCATTTGGCCGTGTGATCACAAGGGTAAACGACCAATGTATTTACAACCATTCTGTATCCAGACAATCATTCTGTGTTTCACTTTCAGTACAGTGTTCAATGGATTACATGATATATTCAACACTTTATGGGAAAACAGGCTTTGTGTTAGATGATTTTGCCCAACTGTAGGCTGAGATAAGTGTTCTGAGTACATTTAAGTTAGACTAAGCTATGATATTTGGCAGGTTAAGTGTATTAAATGCACTTTAGACTTATGCTATTTTCAACTTACGATGGGTTTATTGGGAGGTAACCCTATCATAAGTTGAGGAAGATCTGTATGTTGTATTTTTTCTGAAGTTAATATATATTTGAGAGGATTACTACTTAATATATTCTAAAAATTAACTCAAAATTAGTATAATTATATTAATTAAAGTTT
This sequence comes from Vicugna pacos, assembly GCF_048564905.1. Lineage (NCBI taxonomy): Eukaryota > Metazoa > Chordata > Mammalia > Artiodactyla > Camelidae > Vicugna > Vicugna pacos. Next base: position 59,834,533 of record NC_132994.1, on the reverse strand, counting down.
TATTTCTAGAATTTGAGACAGGGACCAAAGATATATGTCCTACATACCCTGGTGCATATTCTATTAGTTTTATGTAAGAATCTATTATAAATATACACTACAATTTAGGAGTCTTTTTGTTTGTTTGTTTGTTTCTGTCATTTATTATTGCCAGAACTCTTAGAGAAACACCTTATCAAAACATTGCAATGACTTTCCATTCTACTCAGAGGAAAAGTCAAAGACTTCCCGGTGACCTGCAAGGCCTTCCATGAACCCCCAGCCCTCTATCTTTTAATTCTCATCCTCACATCTTTGTTCCAGCATTGGAGGCCTCTTTGCTGTTCCTCAAAGAACAGATCCTTCCTTCAGAGACTTTCTACTTGTTATATTCTCTATCTGGAATGCTCTTCAAGTTAATAAACCACCATCACCACCATCACCATCATCATCATCATCAGTGACAGGAGCGATCTTTTTGCAAATTTTCACCTTCATCAGTATAACAAGACTGTTATATTTGAGCAGTTGGTCAGGGTACACATTCAGGAGTTTCCTTAATTTCTGTTTCTACTTGGTCTGCAAGCTCACAAAGGTAGATCAGGCAAGTCTTTGGGCGATCTTCCAGATGGTACTAGATACTGAAAACAACCAGAGAGCCAGGAATTTTGAGATTTCAACCTCTCCACCAAAGCACTGTCACTTGATAATTTTGATAAAGGAATTTTTAAATTAGCTTTTCCTGCTTTTCTTGATTTACCATGTAAATGTTCATTATTTAACGATCCTTTTTATAGCACCAACTATATGCAAATTATTTTTCCTAGTATTTTTCCTCTGCTTCTTTTCAAGCCATAATAGTGATTACTGAATTTGTGACTAGCTCTTAGAAACATTAGAAACCATGTCTCTTTCTGCTACAAAGAGGACCATTGTCAATATTTGTGTTTTTTCCTCCATCTTTACTGAAATAATTCATCAGCTATATACTGAAAATATTATTTTGACCTTGTTCTGGAAGCATTTGATTGTTTCACCAGAAATGTCACTGATTTCATTTGAAATTGACAGCCAAACTTTGCTGGCTTGAGACTCCTTGTACTGGACAAATGCTAAGGGGTTCCCCATGATGGCTGCCTCCTGGTGTTCACACCTTGGTATAATGCCCTCCCCTTGAATAAGGGTGGGACCAGTGACTTGTTTCTAATCAACAGAACATGGCAAAGATGTGTGACATGGGATGTCACTCCCAAGACCATGTGATCTAACACCACAAAGCTGATGGAATGTTTCTCCTATGGTTATGTTATGTGGTATAAGACTCCTGCCTTGACAGCATATTTGCTTTAGAGTCTCGCTCTCCTTGCTGGCTTTGCAGAGCAAGCTGTCATGTGTCCTAGAGCTGCAGAGAACTGGAATTTGGCCAAAAACCTGAGTGAGCTTGGGAGCAGACCCCTCCCCATGGGAGCCTCCAGATACAAACCCAGCTCTGACGGACACCTTAATTGTAGCCTTGCAAAAGACCCAACTAAGGTATGCCTGGACTCCTGATGTAGAAAAACTGTGAGACAGTTAATGTGTGCTGTTTTAAGTTGCTAAGTTTGTGGTCATTTGTTACGCAGTATAGAAAACAAATACTGTACTATTTTGCAAAAATTTATCACTGAGAACACTTTGAGGGCTAGGAATAGACAGACTACCAGCCCAAGAAAATCTAAGTATCATTATTATGTGTCCTACCCCCTTTTCTTTATTTTTCCTTCTTTTGTCCCATAGATATTTTTAAGTGAAGAACGATCTCTGAATATGTGTGCTTTGTGTGGCATTTTTGTAACAGAAAACACACACACACACACACACACACACACACAGGAAGAGACATCCTAAATTACCCCCCAAAATGAACTGGCTAAATACTTTTGGGTACGTTAAAACAATGGAACAGTATTTAAAATATTCATACATATCAATATAGATAAATAGCCAAGAAATATCGTTAAGTTAACAATTAATGACACATAACAATAAGTATAATCCAAATTGAGCTAAAAAAAGTTATACTCTATGTAAGTGAGATAACATTTGCTCTCTGCAAACAACAAGAAGGTAGACAGGGTAGAGATCATACGTTTGAATATAAGACCATCTTAATGTGAATCTAACAGTGAATCTAAGAAAGGTTTGATTTCCTTATATTAGGTAAATGTGCTGTACACATAAATTACTTCAGTTCCTAGGATTATCTAAATTAGCTTGTCCTTCTTAAAACAATGACAAAATTTAAATATTGGTGCTGATTTTTAAATTGGTAATGGCCCTAATTTGTGGCTAAGAGATCCTAAGGGGACAAAGCCATGTTTGCTATCTGCCGCAATTCCTGTTTCCTTTGCCAGCCAGATCCAATGAGCCAATATTTGTGGCATGCAAATTACCCAGGATTTGCCTGCAGCAATCTGCACATGCCCAGCTGCACAGTCATCAGCTTGACACCTTATAGCATAGATGTTGTTGGCTTTTATCATCTTTGGCGTGAATCCAAGGCCCATTCTCCAATGGAACAGACAAGAGATGCATCATCTAACTGACTCGGCCTCACTAGCATCAGACTCCTTTGTTGTGAACACTTACCGCACAATGAACACAAACTGATCAGTAGCATGAGTCCCAGCTGGCCCCAAGACTTCAATTTAAAAATTGGACCAGCTCTTCTTCAATAGCCTCTGAGTGTATAAATACCATCTTCAAATATATAGAATACTGCATGTCAAAATGAAAAAATGCAAGTTTCATTTTCAGCAAAACTGCTCTCTCAGAGAATGAACAAGACTAAGTACTCCTATTCTGGCGAGATCAGACAGCAGGAAAATTTATTTGTTTAATTAACCCTTTGAAGAGAATGGTACATCCTTATGCTGCAACTTTCTAGAAGAGAATGTAGCATGTGCATCAGAACCTTCCCTGAAAGGGGTTTTAATTCAATAGCAGGTGGCAACTTTCTGCAAGAGAACTTAGAACATATACTAAGACCTGTCCTGAAAGAGGTTGCAGCTCAATAATTATATTGTTATTGTTGGATTATCTGCAAGGAAAAAAGTAGTATTATTCCAAATTATCACATAGAATAAGGTGAATATGGAAGCCGGAACTTTAAATTTTCTAGGCCATTTTCTACATGAGATCATTTTACTTTCCTAGTGAAGACTCGTTGTAGTAAAAATAAGGTGTGTAGACACATTTGCACTGACTAGTGTTTTCTAAAAGTAAAATGAAATGTAATTGTCAGAGTCATTTCATGATACTGCCTTGACAGGTAAAATATTTGCTTCTAAACCAAGACTGTTTCTATTTCAATCTTAAACCAATATTTTAAAAATAACTGGATACCTGTATGCAAAAAGAATGAATCTAGACACAGATCTTATCACAAATATTAACTCAAATGGATCATGGACCTAAATGTAAAACACAAAACTATAAAATTCCTAAACATAACACAGGAGAAAATCTAGGCGACCTTGAGTAAGGCGATGATTTTTTAGATACAGCACCAAAGGTCTGATATGCAAAATAAATGATAAGCTAGACTTCATTGAAATCAACACCTTCCGCTTCACAATGTCAAGAGAATACGAACACAAGCCTTAGCCTGGGAGAAAACATTTGCAAAAGGCACATCTGGTAAAGGACTGTTATCCGAAATATACAAAGAACATTTAAAATTCAATAATAAAATGAACAACCCGATTAAAAAATGGGCAAAAGAGCTGAACAGACACTTCTCCAAAGAATGTATGTAGGTGGCCGAAGAAGTAAGCATATGAAACGATGTCCAACATCATATGTCATTAGGGAAATGCAAATTAAAACGATGAGACACCCTACACACCTATTAGAATGGCCACAACCCAAAGCACCAACCAAATGCTGGTAAAGATGAAGAACGGCAGGCACTCTCATTCACTGCTAGTGGGAAGGCAAAGTGGTGCCACCACTGGAAGATAGTTTGGCAATTTCTTACAAAACTGAACATACGCTAACCACACAATGCAGCAACCATGCTCCTAGGTATTCACCTAAATGAATTGAAAACTTATACCCACATAAAACCCCATACCTCGATGGTCTACAGCAGCTTTATTCACAGTTGCCAAAACTTGGAAGCAACCAAGATGTCCTTCAGTAGGCAAATGGATAAACAAACTGTGGTACATCCAGACAATAGAATATTATTTGGTGCTAAAAAGAAATAAGAAATCAGCTGTCAAGCCATGAAAAGACATGGAGGAAACTTAGTTACTAAATGAAAGAAGCCAATCTGAAATGACTACATACTGTATGGTTTGAACTATATGACATTCTAGAAAAGGCAAAACTATCAAATTAACTACACTTCAACTTAAAAAAAAAAGGAAAACAAAAACTATGGTTGCCAGCAGTTAGAGCAGGGAGAAGGAATACTAGGCAGAGCACAGAGGATTTTTAGGGCAGTAAAACTATTCTATATGATACTACAATGGTGGTACACGTTTGTCAAAACTCAAGAGAATGCACAACATCAAAAGTGAACCCTAATGTAGACTATAGACTTCAGATGGTAATGATGGGTTAACATAGGTTCAATGATTGTAGCAAATTTACCACTCTGGTGGGGAGCGTTGACTGCAGGGTAACTGTACATCTCTACCATCTACTCCTGTGGAGACGGGAGTATGTGGGAGCTCTGTTTCCTGCTCAGTTTTGCCTCTAAAATCACTCTAAAAAAATTCATTAACTAATAAAGTCGAACATTCAAAATTATTTATTTGCCAATATTTATAAATACTAGCTTAAATCAATTCTACTAAGCTGAGGGGGCTCTAAATAGTTTTTTTTTAATATAACAAATATTTAGGTAAAATGTAGGTACCTAGGATAAGGTATAAAAACATACTGATTGTCTCCAAAGTAGAAGCAGTCTGAAGAACAGTATCACCTAGACCAGAGAGAAGCAGCCGTCTCTGGGTGAGTTTTAGCCAGTGCTTGAGGTGGGGAAAGGAAACAGCTTAAGTTTCCCCACTTGGTGGTTAAGGGACTTTTGCTTCTGCAGTTCCGGAAGGATGCACACTGCGCGTCAGCGTAGCATCGGATGGAGGCAGGGTCAGGCTGAAGTGGTTTTGGGGGTGGGAGCAGGCCTGGGAAGTGAACCACCCCAGTTCCTTTCCTGGGCTTCTGTGTCCAACTATGCCAGTATGTTTCTGGCTTAGTTCCACCATTACTTATTTTCACACTTTAGTTTCAATTTTCCAGAGTAAAGGGCATTGTACCATAATTGAGAGAGATTCATAACCCTAGAAATGGAACAGATTTGACCAAAAACAGCCCTACGGAATGAGAAAGAATCTTAAGGCTTCCATCATTTTTGTTCTTATCTGTCTCTTAATGATAATTTTCAGAGTACATGCCCTTTATGAGAAGCTCACCATTTCTCAGATGTAGACAGAGTTCCAAGCAGCAGGCTCTAAACTTGCCTTTGCTGATGAGACCCAGTCCGTGGGGTTTGGCAATGAAGCTAGACACTGTAGGTCAAGAACCCAGCTAGATTCATGGCCTTGTCTCTTCCCTATCAGAGTGAGAAAGTCTTCAATTCAATTCAGTACGTACTCAGTGGGTTGTCCAGACAGAGGACCACTGTAGGCCACACAGATAGAGCCAGCAAGGGTTCTGAAAACTCCTTCCCTTAAAGAAACTTAAATCTTGACGTGACACCATCGTGAGGGTTAGATACCACAAAAACAAACGAACTGCCCTTTTATTAAAGCCTAATGTGGTTGCTCAATTTTTGTGTGAAGTTCTTTATTTTTCTGCCTCATGACTTTCAACAAGGAAGGCTAAGTTGAAGAGAGAGAAGAAAGGATTTGTGCTACAAGGCGTTCCTGTGGGTTGTGCTGCTTCAAGGAACCATTAAAAGCACGATGCGCAGGATGCACTGGCTGTTAGGAAGACCTGTGAGTAACTTACTGTGAGAGACACTTAGAGTAAAAAGATCCCCTCGTTGCCACTCCAAGTGAATTAAGTGTGACCCAGACCTGCTCTCTTAAGTTCCGTTAAACAGAGGAATTCACCTTGTCCTACCAAGAGTGTTGCACAAGCGGAATTCATTCTCATGATCTTCATTCACTTTACAAATAACATGTCAGGAGTGGCGCGTCACTAATGTTAACTCACTTGACCTATGTAACAAGCCCATGAAGGGGTTATGATAGTCGTCAACTGAGCCAGCATCAGTTGTTACAAAACTTTTAATTTTGAGCTATAATAAGGGGACAGATGTTTAGCTTAAAAAATTGGGTAAAATTAGTTGGAACTGGATATACAGTGTTTAAAGAGACCCTACCATTATAATTAACTTAAATATGTCACCAAATTAAGGATTTGATATATTAACACGTATTTCTTCAATTTCCTTTAAAAGTATATAGAGTTGATGTGATTGTGGCTTCCTAGACATACCTCATTTCCTGAATGTTTGCATCCATTCAAGCCAAGGAGATTTTTTTAAATGATAGTAAGATAAAGATTTTTAATTATTTGGGCTTAAATAACGAATATTTATAAACACTCATCTAAATATCGTAAGAAAGGATTCAGATCCCGTGACTGAAGTTATTCTGGTCTTGTGTCCAGGATTTTCTCCCTCCCCTTATCACAGAGATCACCTTAACCGAAAACACAAACCACAAGCAGGTGGAAGTGCCCCTGAGGAGCAATACCGTCGATCATCTCCAGGGCTCAGCCGGGGTCACGCTGTCTGCTCGCTGTCGAGGTCTGCGACGCCACATATGACAGATAGCGCATTTTCCAGGTTGTTCCCAGCAATGAATAACACATTGCAGAGAACACTCCAGATGAATCTGAGCAGCAGCCTGAACACTCCTGTAATTTGCATTTCATTATCTCAGGGCTGAGAGTTCTCATCCTGGAAGAGCAAACTGCTCTGTTTTGGGCTTCCTTTCAGTAAGTGTCTCCTTGGAATTTTTTCCTCCCCTTGGCTGCACATTGAACAGTCAACAGCTCCACAGGGCTGCCACGACATGACACAACGCCACGAGCTCAAGGCCACCTGCCCGGTGGGGCCTGTTCACGCCCCATAAAGTGGCCGGTAAAACCTTCAGCCTCTGCATGGCCACGGCTCTCACTGGTTTGTGTCACCTTCCATCCCAACACTCAAGGTCATTTTGTGGAGGTACCATCAGGAGGCCAAAATGTATTTCTCCATCACAGAGAGGTACTGGTTACTTTGGAATAAAGCCCAAATTACCTAATTTAATATTTAGCTGACTCCTTGCCAAAAGTGGGGCTTGACATAAATTCAAATGCTGAAACTTCACTTGTTTTTAAAAATACCACTGAAAGGAAAATTTAGACTGGGTACCAGAAATATGTTCTTCTCTTTCTGAGATCATAAAATTCTGTCCTTTCAGCACATGCGGATGGCCACTCTCTTAACTGTTTTTTCCCCCAGAGAGCTGGAATGTATGATCCATATGATTTTCATATAATAGATCTGTATTCATTCTTGGTATTGGAGAATCTTATTATTTCTATGGGCATCCTTAAGAAAACTACAAAATGACAGCCTCCCTCATTTCATAATGTAACCATCACCACCACCTTCTGTACTGATTGAACATGTCCTTTGACCTCTATTAGGCACTGAGATTAAAGAGATAGCAAAGACCATCTTTGCCCTCACACATCTGCAGTCCAACAAAATTCTAACGCATTTAAACTTTTATCTCCTTCCCCATTGGCCAGAAAGTGAAGGGAAAGAACCTGAAAAAGTGAGATCTTCAGTAATGAAAACACAACCTGGCGAGGCTTGAGACCAGCACTGCGAAGGAAATCAGACTTAGCTCAAGCAAGAGAGACTACAGTGACAGGCTGAATAACGCTCTCCCATCCACCACCCTGCCCCCAGGCATCCACATCATAATCCCTGGAATCTATGAAGCTGTTACTTTACATGGCAGAGGAGACTTGGCGTGATTAAATTAGACCTTGAGATGAGATTATCCTACATTATCTGGGTGGGCCCAGTCTAACTATGAGACCCCACAAGAGGAAGAGAAGAGGGTCTGAATCAGAGGGAGAAGACGGAAGGACAGGAGCAGATGTTGGAGATGAGAAGACACTAAACTGCTGGCTTTGAAGAGGGAGAAAGGGGCCCCGTGACAAGGAGTGTGGGTGGACTCTACACACCAGTAATGGCAAGGAAACTGATTCTCCCCTAGAGCTTCAGAAGGAAGGCAGCCCTGCTGGCACATTTTAGATGTCTGACCTCCAGGACTATAAGATAATAAATTTGTGTTACTTAAACCACTAAGTTTGTAGCAATTTGTTATAGCAACAACAGGAAACTAACACGGACACTCTTTACCCCACCAGCAGCTAGGACACAGGGACAGATACACTTGGGCATCTTTAAGAAAACCATAAAACTTGATCCTTGCATTTCCAAGTAAATCTTCAGCACAGGCCTGTTTTGTTTTGTTTTTTAATTGAAGTGTAGTTGATTTACAACGTTAGTTTCAGTTGTACAGCAAAGTGATTCATTTATACATATACATACACATGTATTTTCTTTTTAGATTCTTTTCCTTTATACGTTATGACAAGAAATTGAACATAGTGCCCTGTGCTACACAGCAGATCCTTGTTGTTCATCCATTTTATACATAGTCATGTGTGTCTGTCAGTCCCCAGCCCATCATTTATCCCTCCCGCCCTTCCCCCACCCACCAGCAACCATAGCTGCTCTCCATGTCCGTGAGTCTGTTTCTCGTTTGTAAACAGAATTTACATCATTTCTTTTTTTTGGTTCCACATATATGTGACATAGCACAGGTCTATTCTGGACTGGCTACTTCTTTGAACTTGTTTTTCTACCACTCTCCTTGGAAATCATGTCACTTCAGCCATACTGACCTCCAAGCTATCCTTCAATGGGTGAAGCCCCCCAGCCCCTGTCACATGTTCTTCCCTCCTCCCGACAGTCACAGTTTCCTCCCATGTCTGCACTTCCTCAGAGGTCTCCCTGGACCATTCTTTCTTCAAGCAGCCCTATCATGCCCCTGACACCTTGTTCTATTTTGCTTCACAACTCTTACAGCGACCTCATTTCCTTGCTCATGTTTTCAACTCCCACAATAGAATGTATGCTCTGTTTTGTTCACTGCTATATTCCCAGAGCCTGGACAATGCCTGCAATATTGTGGGTGCTCAATGCAAAATTTCTGAATACACAAAATTACTATGGGAGGTATTGATGGGCTCAGCCAATAGTGTTGGGGTATCTTTCTTTCTCTGGATAAAGAACATTAACTCTAGGACTTCCCTTGTGCTGAGTATCCAATCTTTGTATACTTATGGAGTTAATGAGGAATAATGAGTGGTAAATTCCCTTGGAAATACTAAGAAAAATGTCTTTCACTTTCTAGAGTTTTATTTCTGGTGAGGCAATAGAATAAACTCATTATATTAAAATAATTAGTACAATATCCCTCCTAGTCCTAAGATACACACTCTCGCTCTCTCTCCTCTTGTATATACTTAATATACACTTTATATGGCAAAAATATGTATTTGGATAGTATAGAATTTATGATACTTTATCCCCAAAGCAAAATCTGTACCAACATCTCAAAAGGCTATGAAGAATGGGTAGATCATAGATCCGCCTCAAACTGAGTAATCTTCTATAAGACCTAAACTATTGCATAAGATAAGCTAATGTTTATGACTGAGAAGACACCCACAAGTTCATATTATAACCAATATAACAACAGTGGTGTGTAATATAATTATAAATATGATAAATATAAAATAAGATTGGTTTTTAAATAATCACACCATAATTTACAGAGCCAAGTGACTATTTTCCACCTAAAATCAGTCTTTTTGTGAGGTAGTTCACTTATTCTAACAAGGCTATCATTGTCCAGGTTATTTTTATAACTTCTTTTGTTTGGAACTGTGGAAATGCAAATCAAAGCCACAGTGAGACAATACTTCACATTCACTAGAATGGCTACCACTAAAAAAATGGAAAGTAATGAGTGTTGGTGAGGATGTGCATAAACTGGAACCTCCATAAATTCCTGATAGGAATGTAAAATGGTGCAGTCACTGTGGAAAACAGCCTGGCAGTTCCTCAGAAGTTAAACACAGAATAACCACATGACCTAGCAATTCTGCTTCTAGGTATACACCACAGAGAATTGGAAACAGATGCTCTAATACCTGTACACAAATGTTAACAACATTTAGCATCATTCACAGTAGCTAAATGGTGGAAACAACATAAATGTTCATCAGTTGATGAAAGGATAAACAAAAAGTGGTATAGCCATACAATGGAATATTATTTGGCCATAAACAGGAGTGAAATACGATACATTTTAGTGTGGATGAACCTTGAAAACCTGATACTAGTAAAAGAAGTCAGACACAAAAGGGCATATATTGCATGATTCAATTTATATGAAATATTCAGAATAGGCAAATCCATAGAGATGCAAAGCAAATTGGCATTTATAAGGGGTTGGGAAAGGATTATATAATGGGTACAGAGTTTCCTTTTGTGTGATAAAAATATTTTAGAACTACAAAGAGGTGGTAGTCATACAACATTGTGAATGTACTAAATGCCACTGAATTGTACACTTTAAAATAGTTAATTTCATGCTAAAATGTCAATTTCACAACAATAAAAACATTTTTTTAAGATGGGAAGACTTTCTTGAATTCTCCAAGGCTACCTACGTAGTAACATAGCACCTGGCGTGTGGTTAGGTGCTCAGCAAATACTTAAGAAATTGAATGGTAGAAAATATTCATGTCCTGCAAGTAAATTTATTTTTTAGAATTGGTCAAGATCATTCTAGGTCAAGTCAGCTGAATAAGACAGGTCATCAAACTGAATCATGCCATCTTAGTTGTGAAAATAATAACGTGTAACTCCAAAGTCAGAGACTGCTGCCAGAAACTCACATGTCCCTATGGCGAGCAAACCCAGCCCACATGTCACCTCCCCCCGGGGCTTCCCCTCCTTGTATGCAGAATTTCCCTCCTGGACCTTCCACCTTACAGTGTTCAGAGCTACCTAAACACTTCCAGTTCTAGAACTCAGCTGGTTCCCACAGCAATGTCAGCTCGAAGGAAAGCAGTAGCTGTATTTTATGGACATAGAGCAAGAAGCACCATGTTGGCAGATAGAAGGCTTCACAAATGTTTGTCTAAGGACAGACAGAATTAACTGGTGAACAAATGAGTCAACAAAGTTCAGTCTGATTTGCATTAGAACTGACTCAAAAATCAGAATTTCCCATTTGTTTTGAGTCCTATCAACATTCTGAAATTAATGTATATCCAACCAACGTGATTGTTGAAAGAAATTCTCTTTGGCTGTTTAAATTCTAATGCCTTTGCTACAATCCATCCCTGTCTTAATTGACAGGCATTCTACATTTTCTCCGGGGTGACTGGTGTGAACAGCATAGTCAGGCAGATGCTCTGAAGTCCAAGTTTTTCAGAATAAACATGTGCTAACTTGCTCTCATAAAAGTAAACAACAAGTCTTTGTCATTAAGGAAGAAATGTTTTAATATTTTTGTAATCAAGCTGCCACTGCAATTCTGCTAGGCCTTTCTTATCTCATGGGAACATCCTCTGATAACAATGCAGTTTTGTGCTAAATTTCAAACAAATCTGGGCCACTGCAGGTTTGCAGGGGTGGGGATGGTCATGTAATTATGTGCCTTTATTCTGCTGTCGCACAAAACAAGATGAAATTCCTAGCATTTTTCTTTGACCTTGGGACACTTCTTGAAACCTGAAACAGCATGAAACTTAAAGGGTTCAAGCAAACTGAAATAAGAATAAAACAGGGTTCACCTGAAACCACACCAAGCTGATAACAAAAGATTTTACAAAGCGAGGCTTACCAATCTCCCAGGTTGTATCCCAGCCCCATTTAAAGCGCCAGTCACTGGGGTGAGGTTCACATTACCCAAAACAGCACGTCCATCAGCCCTGTACAACCACTCATGGTTCTGATCTCCACCTGGCATCACAGCATACATTTATTTGCTTATCTCTTCATTGTCCGTCTGTCCCCATAGCATGTAAGTTCTGTGGAGCAGGGACTGGATGTGTCTTTTCAGTACTGTGTTCTCTGCAGCCAAAAGAGTACACAGTGGGTTCTCAGTTCATTAATTGTTGAACATACCTTTCATCTAAATTATATTCTAAAGTTGTGATAGTGAAAGGAAATAAGAAAGAGGTCTTTTGAAGCAATTCAAAACAGTAAGTTTCACCCAGTCATTTTTAACAATTGCAAAATCCACACACTTGCTAGTGGAATTAAATCATGGGGATGTGTTGCTGTGATACAGAGAGACATAAAACAAAGTGCCTATACCTCCTTGCTCAGGTGAAGCTGAAATTAATATGTAGCACAGACTTAATCTGATAAGTTATCAAGTATCATTTGAATGAACTGTCCAGGTAGCATAGTTTAAACTGGGAGTCACCAAGTAAAACTTTGCTATATATCAAAATAAATACAATTCAGGCACAGAAATTATCACACTGTATTGTGTGTATGTGACCATATTTCTAACACGAAACAAATAATGCACTCAGCAAGTATTTTCAACAGGAGATCAGGGTAATAGGAATAGATCTGCTCCCAACAAGTTCCTTGACTCCTGTTCATCATGGTACTTTTTTCAATTCTTGACTGTGGTCTCCATCTCACAACAAATCCAATGCACTCAACCCTTAGACCCAGTGGTAAACTCAGCGTCACCTCCCCAGCTGGGCCTTTACACACTCACCCTCTGGCTTCCTGGCTCAGCCCTTCTAGGAGGCACCTCACCTGATCCAGCGCACCCCTGGGGTCCTACCTACTGGCCCGGAGCCCCTCAAAGGCAGTCTGAACACAACGCCCCCACCTGGCAGACACAGGGAGGAGTTTCCCCATCTGAACACGACCACATGCTGTGAAAACAAACTGCTTCCCTGCAGCATGGAAACGGACGGATGATGTATTTCCAAACTGCCTATTTTACTCCGAAACCTCAAGCCCACTCTCAACATAGGAAGATAGAAGAAAATCTAATTTCAGTGTTCTCGTGGTAAAGTGACATGCAAATTAATCACGATGGCCGAGTCTTGGTGGTAAGAATTAACAAGATTTCACAGCTAGTTCTGATTAATGAAAGAACAAATTCAATAACAGCTTGTGTCGGGGCAGTGTGGGGAGCGGTGGGGAGACAGAACCTTCAAGCCATTCATCCCAGGTTACTGTGGGGTAGGGATCCGCATCACTGGCACCCAAGGTGTACCCAGGATATTGTGTCCCACAGGACAAGGCAGCATAATACAATGCTGCTTTCCAGTTAACTGATTAAAGCATAATTTATTGGCTTTTAAACATTTCTAAAAGTAGTATATGCTTGTTGTAAAGACAAAACTCAAAAGACTTAAAACAAAATAGAAAAATATAAAGTAAAATATAAATGTTCCCCTTTTATTCCCCAGGGATTGAAAATTGCTAATACTTTGGGATATACTCTTGCCAGACATCGCTTCTGCACACACATAATGTTTCACAAAACTGGTTTTACATGCAATAATCACATTAACTTATTTTTAACAACAGTTCAGAATTATTTGTCTCTCATCTGGGTATCACAACCAAGTTTTTTTTTCCCCTCCACATATTAAGAGCAAGTGATAATTTAAGCATACTGATACATTTAAGGTATTTTGGAAAAAGCATTTCTCTGGCAATTGGAAATGTTCAAGGAAAATGGATAAAAAGTATCACCAGACTGAGTCTTTTCCCATTGAAGGCCAGTTCCTTTTTACTCCTCACTTAACAGCCAAGTTTTACATACCTCATTCTTTTGATATAATCAAATCCTCCTTGAGAAAAAAATTTTTCTTTAGGTATATGGTACTTCCTTCTTGATGAGATAGCAAATTCAACACACAACACTGCAGTTATTACGTATCTTCCCCTGCAAGGAATCCCTACAAAAATATACGTTTAAAAATTCTAGGCTTGGTTTAATGGCAGCCAAACAGAAAAACAAAACAAAACAAAAGAACAAAACAGGACAAAAACCCCAAGATTCCCAGGAACTCTGTCCGGAAGTATAAGGATGTTACCAACATCATCAAGCAGGCAGCCGTGTCTTGCATTTTTGCCAACTGTACTTCCTCCCAGCCACTCTTTTCTCCTTAAACTTTTAAAATTTATATAATAAGAATGTATAAACACACTGTGCTACATAGAACATTTTGCAGCTTGGTAACAATGGCATAAGCAGTGAGTCAGCCAGCATATATTAAGCACCTACTGTGTCCTACATATGATGCTAGGTCTTGATGAAACCAAGGACAAGGTAACTTTGCCCTTAAGAAGTTTCCTGGCCGGTGGGGACCATGGATGTGAAGGACCAATGATCACACAACGGTATGTTGGCCAGGGGAGCGCAGGGAGTAAGCCACCCTGCACTGGGGTGGAGAAGGACTTCCAGATGGAGACAGGTGAGCCACATGTCCTGAAAGACAAATAGGGATCCACCGGGTGCAGAACAGGGAAGGAGGAGGGGACCAGGAGAAGAGCATGTAGCAAAGCAGAGAAGTAAGAAGACATTGTCTTGGGGATGAGTTGAAGGGTCTGAGGTGCCGGGCACTAGGGCTGTGAGACCAGAGATGGGTGATACAGTTGGTGACTCAGATAGGGCGCCAAGCAGACAAAAGCTTTGTGTGAGATCTTCAGTTTTCATTTTACCCTGAGAGCTTGGGCACAATCACTGAAGATTTTGTCAAGAATCAGAAAAAAAAACCAAACCCAAAACCTGAACTGCCACTTAAAGTAAGTGTGAAAAATTCATGAACTCCAGCCCATACACGTAAATCACGGGAAAACCACTCAGGCCCTCACTGGGGTCTGCGTACTATTAATTGGTACGAAAGGATAACAGTCTCAGTTGTATGGTTTTCCAGACCATAAAAGATAAGAAACAGCACATGTAAACACTTTTTTTTTGGTATCTATGTGAGATGATGATATTAACTAAAATTATTGTGGTAATCCTTTCACAAGATACGTAAGCCCGTCATGAGACTGCACACCTTAAAGTTAGTGCTGAATGTCAATTCTGTCTCCGTAGAACTGAAAGAAAAAAAGGAAAGAACGAGCACATAAGAAGGGAGGGAAATCAGAGCCTCCAGAAGCAAGCGCAGGGAAGAGATCAGAAAGGGAGAGCTGAGGGTCTGAAGACACAAGGTCAGAAGGGAGGCACAGCAGGTTTAGGGGGAGGCCTCACCACCACCTGAGAGGTAGCTGTGATGATCAAATGAGTTAGTATTTGTAAAGATTTAAAATGCATGTAGGCGCTAAATGAGTCTGCTGTGATGTTCTGCTCCGACTAGAGAAAAGTGTAACCAGTCCTATATTTAGATGAGAAAAGTGAGGCCCGTGGATGTGCCCAAGGCGCCACGCCAGCCCATGGAAAAGGCTGAGTCAGGAAATGTATCCTCCTTTTCTGACTCTGAGTTTTGTTTCTTTGCAAGATTCCAAGCATGAGAGTATGTTCAGTTGGAGAAGGCAGGTAAATGCAACTAGATATAACCATTTAAGAATGATTCTCATGCGAAACACAAATTCAAGAGTCGGTGGTGGAAGGGTGAGCTTTCTCGTAGCTGCTGGCCTCCTGGGGCCTGTGTGGTCCAGAGAGGCTGGAACTATGGCAACAAGATGCCCTTCTGCCCTGAGGGGGCCCGAGGGGGCTGGAGGTGCCTGGGAACTCATCCCCGAGCTCCTAAATAAGCCAGGCTAAAACCCGTGCCGTCCTCCCAGCACCGTCTGTCCACCTGTTTCATAAACTAGCCTCTCCTTTGCTCTCTCTCTCTCTAATTTGTCCAAATCCCCGACCCAGGACTCCAGTCCCTACTCTGGAGCCGGATCCCTACATTCAGTCTCTGTGTGAAAATGTTAGGGCTGCCCTAGTTTTCTTACTCTCGTCCTGCCCCTGGGGGTTTGTTCTGCCCCCACCCATCTGCTCCCCACCTGCCATATAAACTCATGCCCTTTGTGTGCTTGGACCCCTCATTAATGAACTTGTACTGGACTTTCCAGCTGATTTCCAGTCTCCGGTCACCTGATTACATATCCAAGTACAGACAGCTTCCAGATAACAGATTGGGACAGTTGTGTTTCATGAACACTGTGACCAAAGCCATTTGGCTGTCCTCCCCGGAGACAGCCTTTGTGGCCAGGACAAATATAACCACATTTCCCTGAAAACCAATACTGCATGCAACCTGAAGGGTAGATTGTGTTTGGCTTTCCTTCTGCAGAATAGTCAATGGGAATCAGATTTGGCCCAGCCCATGCCTCACGAGTTGGCAAATGGCCAAGCATGTCCTCACGCAGACATGCTTTTTATACGTCAGGGCAACATTTCCCATGTGCACAAGGCTGCTCTCTGAAAATAAATCAATAAACACACTTTGCCTTGGTTTTATATCTGTAAAAGTAGAACCGATTGTTTGAAATGTTTACATAACTCACTGAAGAACTGAGAGAAATGAACTATATTTATAAGCATTTTTGAAGATGAAAGGGATATTACTGAAGTATGTCCAGTACTCTAAAAAAAATCACGTATTTCTCGTTCTGCATTTAAGACATAGTTTTGTGGGGCTCGATTTTCTTTTCAAATACCCCAGGCACCAAACATTAGAGGAGTTTTTGTAGTTTTGAGGCTCCGTGAAAACCTTCCCTGAAACTGCTGGTGACAAAGCCCGTGTCTGTTAGCCTAGGAGACACCTTTGTTTGTAGAAGTTTAGCGTTGTGACAAAAACGGACACAAGCCAGGAAATTTAAAAGTCAACGGTGGTGCTTCATTCTACAGGGCTCCTGGTTTGCTCCAATGTCTGGATTTTGAAGACAAAGTTGGCTTTAATTTTCTACCCTCTGGCTTTTTTCAACTAGAGTCATAGTCACATAGTTATTTAAACAAATGTCTTTGAACTTCCTTCATTTAAAGAAGTGACCCTTAGGTTAATGAATGTTGTAAAATGCTTATTGTTTGAGCAAATGGGTTGGCTGGCTCCACCTGCTGACGCCAGCTCTGTAAGCACTGTAAGCCAGCAAGTAGGATGGGTGCCATGAAGACTGAAGTTTCGCAGGGGAAACCTAAGGTATTTTCACTAGAGCACCACGTGGGCTGTTCTCAGAGGTCAGGATTGATCAGCTTGCCTTTCATCCCCTTATTTAAAACGTCCTAAGTTAAGCTGCTTGTAAAAATGGCTGGTTGCCAAATTTCCATTACTAAGAAGACAACACCCAAATATATGAAACGCAAACAGAGGTAGGCAGCAGGTGATACACTAAAGGCGAGTTGGGTGGATGAAGTTTTAAGCAAGTCTCAGTGAAACTACAGAACCTAGTGAGTGCTCTCCACAGTAAGAGGGTGAAGAGAGTACAGAATTCACATCCACTCCCAGACAGCAGGCCCCCCGAGAGCTGCTTCTTCGTTCATTTACAGATCGACACAGGCCTTCACCAGGATGTATCAGAGCACGTTCGTAAATGGCACGAGATCTTTATGATTCCAGTAATAATCTGATATCATAACGGCAACAGTCAATTACCTTAAGAACACACAAAGCCATGGAAACTTGCTCTGTCTGAGCAGCTTTCTGTGTCCCTTAGACCGACAATGAGTCTCACCAGGGTGTGCAGTGGAATCACCCAGCTGTATTTTTTTTAAATACAGCTATCCCCTTTCCCTGTGGGAGATTCTAAATTAGTAGGTCTGAATGGGAGCTGGGATGGTGATAGATAGATAGATAGATAGATAGATAGATAGATAGATAGATAGACAGATAGATAGATTTTAATCCCATAAGTGATTCTGATGGCTCCCCACTGCTTGTCCTAAGTGGTAAATGGCCACATCATTCAACTGTCAGTAAAAACGAATTCACAGTGTCTGTATAAGTACTAACACACCTCAGGCTTTATTTCAGCCAGCTAACTCCTTTGCCATCTTATTGAACACATATCTTTTGCCAGGTGCTACACTAGGGAATGAACTTACAAAGAGGATGTGGCCCTGTCCTTAGGCGCAGGTGGCCTAGTCAAAGAGGCAGACACCCAGACTAGCACAACACTGCCCCTGACACGTGTTGGAAAGGGGTAGAAGAGTGTTCCTGGGAGCAGGGGAGAAAGAACACTAATTCGATCCCGAGGCACTGCAGAAGGATCCCCAGAGGAGGGACTCTTGAGCTGGGTCTTATTCAATGAGGAGGCTTTTCAGGGTGGTGATGGGAGATGCAGAGGCCTTGACCAGAGCCTTCCACATAGAAGGATCTGCATGTGTAAACTGTGTGCTTCTGGGGTGTAGTGGGAATTGCAGAGTGGCCAGGCCACAGCATGTGAGAGTGCAGGGAGGTGCAGAGAGGGGGCGGGAGGTAGAGCAGGGGGGGCAGTTGGGGGGCGGGTATGAGGACCACGATGATGCAGGGGTGATGCCAGAGGCAAAACAGGGATGAGGGGCCCCTTGAAGCCTCCAAGTGGCTTCATGTGCAAAAACATTTAGAGTTTAAAACCCTCTGCCACAGTTTTCCACAACCACATGAGATAATTAAATCAAATATTATGAAAGATGGTTTTAATGAATTTTGATGTTTCCATTAAAAGTTCTATATTAAGTCTATATTAGTGTAAAAAGCACCATTTATTAACCAAAATACTCAGAAAAGCAAGTTCCCAAGTCATCTCTATGCTTTAATATATAAGGTCACTGTCAGATTAAAATGATCTGAAACTCATTCTGAGGTGTGTGTGTGTGTGTGTGTGTGTAGGGCAGGGGCGAAGTATAAGGTGAAAGAGGACCTATTTCTCTACCACTGAAAAGCAGGACGCCTGTGGTAAGTCACATGATACAGCAAATATAGCATCGGTGTCTAACAGCGGCTCTGACCCAGCCGCTCGGCACAGATACACGTTAGTGATGATTAAATCACAGCAGTGCTGTTTGGGGTCTAATAATGTAACTTTTCCATTAGACAAAACTAGACAAGGGACACTTAACATTTCTTATTAGTTAAAACTCACATGTAAAGTCTCACCAGAGAACATTTTTTGCTGCTACGGTGAGACTTTACTCAATACTTAATTGCTTGGGAGACACGGGAGGAGAAAACAAGGTTCCCGATTAGGAAGTAGGTGATTAAGTCTCTCCATAACCGCCATCCTTGATCAGGTCCATAAACTCCAAAAGGATGGATCGCAGAAAGCCTGGACCCAGCTTCCTGTGCTCCTCGCCTGATGTGTGGTCCAGAAGCATCCTTTTGTCTCTGCTCTGCTCTCTCAGCTGTGTCTTTGGAGGTCTCATTCACTCTCACAGCCTCACATTCCATATGGAAGCAGATAATTTGCAAACACAAATTCTCAGCTAGACTGGAGCACTCCTTGTAGGAGAAAAGAGGGAGATGGGGAGGAAGTGAGAAAGGGAGAGGAAGGGGACAAGGAGCTGACTGCTTACTTCTGCAAGGTAGGTACTTCCAAGTGTCTGTAATGTTAGTTCTCATCCTGGTTGCCCATTAGAATATCCTGGGGAGCTTTTGAATAAATACCAATGTCCTGACCCCACTCCAGGGACTCTGACCCAACCTGTCTAGGGTGAGACCCAGAGAATGGTATATTTTAAAAGCCCTCCAGACGGTTCTACTGGATGGCCAGAGTTAAGAACTATAACTCTCTGGAGGACACGACAGACGTCTGTGATGCGTCAGCTGCACTTGAGATGCCTAAAGACTGGGAGGAAAGGCTGAGGTAGAGGGTCAGCTCAGACAGACTGCCATTAAGTACAAAGCTGTGTTGGGAAGTTGTGTTAGTGCCCTGGGAAAAGGCAGGGCTTTGAGACCCGTCACGAAGATCTCCTGAGGATGGGATGCATGCTGGGCTTTGAAAAAGAGCCGGGTTTTAGTCAAGTTCTCTCTCCCCATGTCCCCACTGCCACAGCCCAATCTAGAGCCTTCTGGATGGATTTCATTCTTAGGAGCTTCCCTTTCTGCCTCCCTCCCGTCTGTTCTTCCCATGGTTATGCCTTGAAGTCATCGGTCCAGTCGCATCACAACTCTGCCCAAAAGGCACTGAAGTTCTCCCGGGAGCTCAGAGGCTAAAAGCCAGGCCACGGGCTCTTCCTGATCGGCCTGAGGCTCCTTCATGAACTTCGCAGCCCTCATCACAACCCGAGTGCTTCATCTATCCATGATTAACGTTGGCTTTCTCTGCTGGAATAAACCTGCATGTTGACAAACTCTGTCTCATTCACTCATATCCACGCTGACTAGCACAGCTCCTGGCAAGAGCGAGTGATGAGGAAACACATCCTGGATGCACGGAAGAGAGAAAGACTGAATGGAGAGGAGGAAGAACAGCAAGAACAGGGTGAGAAAGGGGAACACGCACATGTGTCTGTGCCTGTAGGACAGCGAGTCCAACGGACCAGCAGGAGCAGAGGATGCCCGGGAAATACCGACAACAAGGGCGAGCACCTCATGTACAGTCAGGTCCTAAGAGCAACGTGTCAAGACTTGAGTTCACACCTGTTAAGGTGTAAAAACTGCCCCAGGACTGAATGACTCAGGACTCAGAAAGGAAATCATTTCTAATGCCCAAAAAGTAATGAGGCATACTTTTACTTACTGTACATAATTAGAAGATTAAATATTTGAAAAAAATTGGTTGATGAGAGGAAATGCAAACTATAATTTTGGGGGGATAGAGAGCTGGTTGTTAGGGAATTATCTTTTATAAAAGAACTATTCAGAGCTACTTATTTAGAAAAATTTCAGATATTTCATACCAAACAGCAGGAAAGCCTGCTAACCTCTCTTTAAAACTATGGCTTCTCTTGACACATATATCAAAATTTAAATAAAGGAGAATATTATCTCACAGCATGTTTTTCAAACCTTGAAGTGGTTCACAGAGAAGTATAGTTTGAAAAGAGGTTAATGTGAAACGTGAGCATTAGCAGTAAAGGCCTCGTCATACACAGGTGTTATGAAACGTGACGAAGCCACCACTATTCTGTGATCTTCCCTCTCTAACCCGATCTCTCTGAAAGAAAATGAACGGCAAAATTTCCCCATATTCCAGAAAAATGCCTCTGCATTTTACATAAACATCATTTAAAACTTCTTTTGTGCCTCTTTCCATAATTTCTGTTAATGATTCTACTATTATCACACCCTTCAAGTGAACATTTTGAATAATTTTTTATAGTGATCACGAATTTCACAGGTGGACTGTATCAAAAAGCATTCTGTTTTACAAATTGTCATAAAATGTATGAATGTTTATGAAAAAACACTTCAACTATCTTTTCTCACTCGTGTACTGACTGGTCTCTAATAGAGTGTTCAGACATATGACCATATTTGACCCTGATATTTAAAAAAGAATTTCCTTTTGGAAAAATTGCTCTGAACTAATTAAATGACATTGGACTTAATGTTAAAATATTTATTATATGCTTCCTGCATCCAAGACACTGTACTCAATGCCATGGAAGATAAAAAGATGAAGAATTCTCACTCTCAAAGCGAGATGACAATATGAAAAATGCTGGGTTGAATTTTGCTAATGTCAAAAAGAGCTGGCCTCGAGTTTACAAATCACCTACTTATTGAGTGAGCTCTTACTTAGCCTCAGCTTCTTCATGAGTAACTTGGAGAAAATAATATTTACCTACAGAGTGGTTGCTAGCATTAATGATGTAGCATATAAAATACTTAAGTTGGTGCCTAGCACATAATAGGCATTCAAAAAAAGTAAGCTCCCTTCCTCTCAAGACATTTAACATTTAGTTAAATAAGATTTGCCTTTGTTATAATGGATGGACCTGGAGATTGTCATACTAAGTGAAGTAAGCCAGAAATAGAAAGAAAAATACCATATGATATCACTCATATGTGGAATCTAAAAAAAAAAGACAAATGAACGTATTTACAAAACAGAAATAGACTCACAGACATGGAAAACAAACTTATGGTTACCACGGGGAAAGGGGAGGGTGGAGAGATAAATTGGGAGTTCGAGATTTACAGATACTAACTACTATATATAAAACAGATAAACAACAAAGTCTTACTGTATAGCACAGGAAATTATATTCAATATCTTGTAACAGTTTATAATGAAAATGAAAAGGAATGTATATCTGTATAACTGAATCACTATGCTGTACACCAGAAACTAACACAATATTGTAAACCGACTATACTTCGATTAAAAAGACTAGAAAAAAATTTGCCTTTGTTATATGTGTTCCTGATGCCTGACTTACAAAATAGAATTTTGAAATTAACTTTTTACGTCAATCTCATCATCATTGTTTAATAATTCATGTGTAATGTTCATTTGGATAAACAAAATCTGCACATTACTCCTAATCTCATAGATGTAATTGAATTCCACTCATTTCCAAAGCAGGTTTAAGTCCTGACTCCCTTTCCTTTTTCATTTCATCTGATGGTGATGCTAATGGCCAGTGAAATGCCCCAAAGCTTAGAAATGAAAAACAAGAGGAGAAATCCTGGACACAGCTGACACAAACACTTAATTTCTAAAGAACCAAGTACTGATATTTATACAAGTGAATAGTGTGCTAGTTCCCCAGATGATGTCCATGTTAGGAAACAGGAGGTTGAGAAGAATTCAGGAGAGAAAGAAGAAGGTGAAAATAAAATGCAAAAACAAGAATGCAAAAACAAATTTGAGTTGTACACCCTGTAACTAGGACCCCCGGGAGGACAGAGAGTTAATATGACTAGGAAACGCTGCCTTTTATGTTCCATCTTGGGAGCTCACAATAAATATGAGCACAGGCTAAGATTTACATGCTATTCTATCAGCATGTTAAAAAAAAAAACAAACCTGTTTAACACTGTTAAACTCAGCAATTCCCAAAATCGCCCAAATACTACATTTTCTCTGGGTGTGTGTTTATGTGCACAGTGTGTGAGCATGTATGTCGGGAATGGGGGGAGGGACTGGGACTTAATTAATATCCTATGGAATTAATATGCAATGTCATATAATTAAGAAAATGGTTGGGTTATTGACTTCCCTTCTCTGCCACTAAAGTGCATTTTTACCAGTTCTTCATATCTTTTCTTCACCCAAAAAAGCCATTTGACAAGAGTTCCTATCTTATCTTAAGGATGTAGAAATACCAGAATTGGTTTTGCCTTTGGAAGGATGAGTGGTTGCAAAGGCAAAAACTCTCAGAACTAATTCCGATGATCTGAGGGAAAAAAACAAACTCCAAAACATTGTCTTAGAAACAAAGACTTTGTTTTGCTTCTGCCAAGACACTCCTAAGCCAAGTCTGCCAGTTTATTCTCAGGAGGTCAATGTTATTCTACAATTAGGGCAAAAACTACCAAGAAAATTTACTGCCGCTTTTAGAGGACTTTTATGGTTTAATATGAACTTATTTTTCCTTTTGGCATTTTCGTTTTAAAGGACAGCGATTTCTATAATGATATTGGCATTTTGAAAACAGATGTTCCAGAAAGCAGATTACTTATCATATTTTAATCTCTCCTTTAGAAATATATCTTTACATGAATCCCAGGTGCTCTTAGAAATACTTATTCGATAAACTACGAAATGCTACAGTAGGACAATCAACTTCACAATAAATACAAAGGAAAATGCTGTAATTATTTATTTTACAGCTAATAAAATGTTCAATAATAACTTTTTTTTCAATATAAAGGGCATTTCAGAGAATAAGAATGAATTTCTTTTTTAATTAAAGGGGAAATCTATTCTAAATTTTTATTAACTTCGTTATCTTACATCAAGGTTGATAATCCCCCACTCAAAGAATCCACACACAAGTACATGATACAGTGTATATTATATGCATGCAAATATATGCATATATATTATATATGTATGGGTATGTATTATATTTCTATAATATAATAGAAACGGTTAACAAAATTATAGATACTAAGATATCATGAAAGTAGGGGTCTAGACGGAAACATACAAACTGCGCCAAATAAAGTTTTCAGTCAAATGTCCTAGAAAGCGTTCATTTTTAAAACAAATTAATTCACATTAAATATCTGCTCCATTAGGTAACCATTCTCCTGAATCACCATCTTCAGCTATTCAGGAACTTTGCTATGGCAGCCTGAGCTGCTAAGGTAAATTCTCCTCTGAAACTTTGGAACCAGTTTGAAATGACATGTCTTTGCGCTTACATTTTCTTATATAACAGCCTGGCCTTTGCTCAAATTACTTCAGTGCTTAGGGGCATGTTTCTCTGGGCCTGGTCTTATCTCCATCTGTGTTGAAAAGATTTTTAAGAAGCATTTGAAAGTGTCCTGTCTCTCCACCACACCATGGAATCTCCCACAGGCTGGCGGGAGAAAGGGCAGGGAAGCGTTCACTGCTGTTGGGTTTACTGGGCTGAACTAAACAAAGCATATGTAAAATAGAAAAGATTTTAAGTTAGTGGTTTAAAAAAAACAAGCAAGCAAACAATCCTGCTTGACCTTAGATCCACGGTTAATAAGGACTTTGTGTGCATGTGTGTGTATGTACATACCTTTCAGTGGATTAAAAGCTCATCAGCAAACAGCTAACTGAGGCAGGTGGGGAGCACAAAAATGTTTCAAATCCAACAATTCCAGATGGAACTCACGATTTTTCCCTTAAAACTCCTCTTTTTGTTCTGTTCTGCAGGACTGTTATTTTAGATTCTCAAACTGGAAACCTCAAAGGACTGCTTTGACCCTGCCCCTTATCCGCTCACCATGCTCTACCGATGCATTTCCAAGGCATTCTTCAATCCCACCCCCACCGCACCACCCACATCAATTTCCAGTCACACTCTTGGGACAGCCACCCGACTGGCCCCGCTGATAACTGCTACCTTTCCACACCATCACTGCACTGCCAGAGCCATCCTGCTAGAGCATGTATTTGTTCATGAAGCAATTCTGCTTCAGTTTTTGGATGGTTCTTTAAACAGTCAACATGCCTTCAGTATTACCATATGCCAGCCATTTGCAACAACAGCTCTGCAGGTATTATCTTATTTGCTCTTCACGATAACCCTGTGAGATGGGTATGATTATTATTGGCACTTATGGATGAGAAAATAAATGCACATAGAATTTATATAGCTTGTTCATGGTCACTGGGGTGGCAGAAGGCAGAGCCAGCGTTCATCTTGGACTGTCAGATGCTCTTGAGTGCTCCATTATAAACCTCTGTTCAATCTGGGTCCCAAATAACCCTCCAGTCTCTTCTGCAAGGAGCTTGTAGACTGTGCACTTCTCACATCTCATGACTGTACGTCAAGGATCAAAAGCCCTTAAGGCCCTGGGATAGAACGTAAGGTGAGGGCTCAGGGCTCTCAGAGCTGCCACCTCCCCTCCAAATGAGTGTGCCTCTTATGACCCACATGGTAAGTGAAATTTCTTGATCTCAAGCAAGGAAAAATTAGCCCATCGAGTGCTGCAGAACTTCACATAATACTCTGTGCCTGTAGGACATGGAATGACATTTCCAAACATTGCTTTTCTGGGATTAATCACACACTACCAATCAACTGTACCTTAGCATCTCTCCCACAACTCATTCATAAGAAGCACTTGATGATGGCCAGGCAGAGAAGGAGCAAAGGGACACAAGGGCAGGGACAGAATAACGTGGACTGCAGATGTAGCCACAGACTTGTTTTTATAAAGGACCATCCACCTGGGTTGTTAAAGAACTTATAAGAAGAGATAATCATATCTTTAAAAAAGAAAAGCTTAGCTGTTGCTAAAACTGCTCTGACATATTCCACATACACTGTTTGATAAATATTTTATTGTTATTCCAGGAAAAGCTCTTAAAGGCATACATAAGCCAGCAATTATGGGGAAGGGATGTCTCCTTCTCAGAGGAGGAATGTCAGCGCTTTGCTGCCAGGGAGAGGGTGGACAGACTCACAATGGCACACTTGCTGAAATGCACATATAGACATTGAAAGAGCCCAAGTCCCAGGCAGCAACCTTTCCTCGTTTATTAATAACAGAAAATACACACAAATGTCTCTGATGCAGCTCTGTGTGATTTGAACACAAATCGGCTTATGCGTACCCACTGTTGTATTTCCGTCTAACAATTACCCAAACCCCAACACAGAAAGCCCTGCTGGAAGGTCTGGCTACGCAACTGATGGTTCGATCGTGAGGACTGGTACCCAGCTCTTAACTGCTAGCCTCTGACATCAGGCCTGAACCTATTTCTGACTGGAAAAATTCAGGCAGGTATTCAACCTCATTATCTTGTTTAAATTAAGCTGGAGAAATTGCAGTACACCAAGTTAATTGGGTGTTTGGGAATAATGTTAAAGATGTTTTGAGGGTTTTTTTTTTTTGGCCACTTACCAGTACTATCTTAAATATCTTCCTTATAGTCAGTACAATTTACTGAAAGGGGGTGTGTGTGTGTGTGTGTGTGTGTGTGTGCGTGTGTGTGGTGTTTACATTGCCCTGCTATACATCAAACATTACCATAAAAAGTGATCACTGACAGCCAATTAACCATTATAAGAAAGATCTTATTTCTGACATATTAAAAAAATGTCATTTAAAAGCTCATTATTCCCTCATAGGTTTACATACCTATATTTGGGATCCCACCTAAAATTTGAAATGATATAGAAATTGTTGCTTTAAAAGCCACTTGATGCAGTGCAGAAATGTTCTTAAACATGTCCAGAGCAGAGGTATTTTATTAATGGCATTTAAAAGCATAAACAAATATAAGTAAAATTATGAAAGCACTTACCCCCTAAGCTACAGTTAACCAAAAAGAAAATCATAACCCTTAGCATTTTTTGAAAACCTACAAAAATACAAAAAGGCTGTTACAGTAGTTTCTCTCCTTTTTCTTAAATGGCCTTTAAATAAATATATGAGTCAGTCAAGAGAGGCATTTACTTGAATTAAAGTGATAATTCTGCCAGGCTGTCAGTATAATTAATTGTGGGTGGCAGAAGTTTTAAATGAGGCTAAATTAGGGATTCCAGTTTATTTATTTATTTTTTACTCACTCTACTGCTGTAATTAGAGAAGCTTTTGGTCGATCTCGAAATTGTGCCTTGTCATGGAATATCATACCTGCGTGCTTTTATGACAAGCCCTATGGCATATTTTTTTAATGATCAAGATGGGGCTATAATGCATATGCATCAATCCAGCCTCTTTCTCTTCCTCCTACTACACACACACACACACACACACACACACACACACACACACACACACACATCCTAAGACTTGTTTTGTTTCTTTCACAATCCTCAGTGTTCATCCCAAATATTATACCGTTCCAATTTATTTCAATGACATCAGTGTCGAATACAAAATTATTTTAGTCACAGAGTTTTACTCCTGGTAAGTGATTTCGCAAAAGAACTCAAAATAACTTCAAAATCTCTGCTTGCCTGCCCTACCTGCCCCAAGGACTGAAACAGCTGCATTTCACAAATAAATATGTTTTACGAAAAATGGGTGGTCTCCTCGTATAGGATGTGTTTTAAATGATGTATCCTCTTCACAAAGCTGACCGTGTCTCAGCACTGCAGGGCATCACTGAAAACTGATGCCAGCTGAGGAAGTGAACTAATGCGTTTCAAGAGGCAAAGAATCCATAACACATTTGGGAGAATTCTGTGGTTAGTGTCAATAACACAGAAGTGGGGAGTAATTCCATAGTGGGAATCTTCTAAAAGTTCAATATAGCAAAGAAGGAAGAAAAAGTTCTGCATGAGAAGTAATTTTATGCTCATCATTTGATTGACATTAGAACACTTCCATAGCATGTATGTCTAGCTGTCAAGTGAAGAGATTAAAAACAAATACATTTTTCAAAGGTATACGTGATTGGCCACTAATGCCTGTGCTCTGAAATTAAAATATTGGAGGACATTGAGACATTTCCCACATTGCATTCTAGCATGAAGACTAAGCACCAGACGTGAGAATTCTTCTGCTATTACTCTCTGCATATTGCAACGTTGGAAAAAAAATTTTTTTTCAGCTCATTAACACCATCTACCTTTTGCCCCCCATCCCTTAATAATAGTTTTATCAATAACTATATGCATTCTCACCCACTGTTCTGAACACAAAGGGATCAAACAGCACACATCCTGCAGCCGAAAAAAGCAGTCTTCCAAAAGAGGAATGTGGAATTACAATCTGCATTCCCAATTTCCGAACTTCAAAGCAAACACTGATTGCCTTGTGAACAATGCAGCAGGGTTAACACGTTACATATCTCCCGGTCTTGAACGTTTAAGTACAGAGTAAGACCAACAAATAGGCAAACCTTCTGCAGCAAAGGATGCAAACTGCAAATGAGCCCGGAGGCTAGGAAGAATGACATACTCGCTTCACCTACCGGCATCGTCCATGTCTCAGGAGTGGCGAGGCGAGTTCTGGAGCCTGGCAGCTGGGAAGCCCCCGCTCTTCTCTTGGCTAACGAAGCACCCTGCCTTTCTGCTGATTATCAGTCCTCGCTGGCACACAGAGCATACTTCATGCACTGTCTGCAGGAGACACCGCCAGGAAATTTATATCTCCAAGGATGACAAACAGCCATTAGCTCCATTACAGGCTGATTAAGAGAGACTGAGCCTATCAAGTGGATACTTGAATCCACTGGGGTTTTCACCTCTGTTCCAAGCAAAGGAGAAAAAAAAAATCACTGCAATGTTGAGTGTATTGTACATTTCAGAAAAGCAGTGCACATGCTATGCAGAACACAGAGCTTTTCCAAAAGATGCCAGAGCAAACACGAGCAGGAAGAGGCACAGATAACTAAAAGGTAAAAAGAAATTTAAAAAATAAGATAAATTATCCCCTTTGTGGGGACTAATCTAAACGTGGTCCAGCCTTTGTCACTGACATTATTGAATGACTGGGCAACTTTTCAATTTAGAATTTTAAAGTTTTTCTTATTTGGATATTGTTGTTGCTGGGAGTGAGCAAGGAATAGCAGGTCAAACATTTTAAAACAAAAGCTACCTTTAATATTTCTGGTCTAAATGAATGCTAACAATCTGAGTATTGTCTCTCCGTATTGCTTATGTTTTCATCATGACTAGCATTCCTATCTTCTGATCAGAATTTCTGCCCACCTGTGATAACAGAGCAATTCAAAGGAATTTCACTAAATGTCACTAACAACACAAGAAGTAACTGTCACAGGATGTTACCATCTGTAGCCATCTAAGTAACAGAAATCTGAGGATCAAGAAAAATGCATTTTCTAACACAAGAAAGCCCATTCCACTCCTTTTTAAAAATTTGACTCTGCAGAGATGATCCTCAAAGACACCTACATCTGCTTCCGGGGTCAGGGCACAAGGATGGGCAGGGTGCTGCAGCTGGCGTGGGCCCGCCCTGAGGCTGTCAGGACACGAGAATCTGGGGACAGCACAACTGTTTACTGCATTTTCTCAAATACAGAAAAAAAAATGTACAATGGCCTCATCTGACCTATGACGCAATGAATCCATAGTACAGGAAGGCGCTACAGGTTTTTCATTTTGACAAAATTTTAAAAAGCAGTTGTAGAGTTATCGCAGCCCCAGCATTGTTATATTTTAAATAGCAGTTCATTTATTTAGTATTTCTTTATGCCCCTGGAATTCCTAGTGACAAACAACTTGCGAATTATTTATAATCTACTCTTCCATTTCAACAGCTTCTAACTATTTTTGTTTTTAATGTCACCAAATTTTCCTATAGATTTGAGGGTCCAGTATTGTTTAAGCAAAATACCTCATCAATGATATAACAGAAACATTTTCCTCGAAGTAAAGTTGCATTTCTCAGTGATTTAGCACTGAAGTCTATCCCCATTATTTTAATTCTGTCTCACAAATTTGAGGATATATCATTCTATTAATTTCAGAAAAACATTCTTCATAGGTTTTTGAAAATTGCTTTGATCCCGTAAGACTGAAATCACCGTGCCTTCCATAGCTCATCTACTTGCCCTGATTAAGACTGCCAACTACTCAGAATGAGTGTCAGCATTAAAAAAATCTAGGGCACACTACTCATTAAAAAAAAAGAAGAGGAGGTATGACTGAATTTCTTTGCTGTACACCTGAAACTAACTTTGTAAATCAAATATACGTCAATGAAACATTAAAAATTTTTAAATTAAAAAAAAAGAGTAGTTAGGGAAATACAAAAGCTAAAAGAGAAGATATATGGTGAAGTCAGATTTTGGTAAGGAGCAGCTAAAGAGTGTCATCTCTTGGCAGTACACACTGATGAATGTGTATGAATTCATTTTACCTTTGCAAACAGTTCAAAATGTGACTCTCAATTATTTTTATTAATACGATCAGTCCCCAAATGACAAATGGATTGTGTTCCAAAAGTTTGTTTTGTTGGTTATTTGAAAAACACTTTTTCTCGTAAACACTGACTAGGTTTTAGGGACTGACCATTAAACGCTGCTTAACTCATGATATGATTTATATAAGATCCATAATCTCCTATACACAATGATAAAATCCAGGAAGTTCAGAAAATCTTAATTTTTTTGGTTTACATTTGGCTCCAAAATGCATTTGTTGTCACAACCTGACTTGAAGTGACGCCAGGCCATTTAAAATCTTCACTCATCTCAGAGTGAATGACATGTTTTGCTTCAGAAATTTGAATGTTACAGGTATGAGGATCTGTCTAGCCCCCACTGTGGATGGTGTACAACATACAGTATATGCATTATGGCACCTTTTAAAAATGTTAATTCTGAATTTGGAAACACACCTGATTTCAAGAGTTTCGGATGAGGGACTCTGGTCCTTCTGTACATTTTTGCCATTTAAAATGGTAGATATAATGCTTTCTACTGCTTTACCACAGGATCATCTTCCTCACTTAGGAACTCACCATCAGCCCCCGCACCTGCGAAGTACCGGAACCACTCTAACTACTGCTGTTGTAAGAAATAAACAAGGGACAGGCAATACAGAAAGATGTTGAGAAATCATGAAACCAATGTTGAGTGTCTACTAAAAATGAGACCATTTAAAAACTGCATCCATTGCCCAGGACATCTGCTCACATCTTTCCCCCTTGCCGCCAGCACCACCAGTGTCCCTCCTGTGCTCCTGCCCAGCTCAGAAGAAACCAACATAACAACAGAAAAGCACAAGCAGTGGAACTTCTTCCACAAGCTCCAGGGAGAATCCACTTCTTCCCTTGGTTTAATTCAGGCTCACAGATCACATGGTCTAGCTGGGGAATGCCTGAATACAAACGTCACCGGGCCCCTTCTACTTGTCCCAGAGATGCTGGATAGAAAAGCACAGCATCAGTAAGCCTGATGCTCTACATCATGCTCTAAAACAGACTTGGTGCCCACTTTTATTAACCTTCTCGTATGTATACTCCACAGCTTTGCTAGAATCAGACTAATTTGCTAGAGGGCAGGGGTGATTTGGAAGACTTGTACCAGCATACCCAAAGTGCTAGCCCACCTGCAGGACAAAGGCCAACCCTGTCACCAGCCAGGTCTTCTGAAGAACGGCATGCCTGAAGTTGGCTGTAAGGTGTTGTGACTCCAGGCCTGGCCAGCTAAGGCAGCAACGGCAAGGCTGTCAGTGGCGTCCAGCACCTTCAAATGTGTCGCCAAGCACCTGCTGATAACCTGGCCATTATCTCATCTTTCTCCAAAAAACTCCATTAGCAACTCTCCCTCTCACGTTCAAAGAAGAAGAGAACATTTTGGCTTCCTAGAAAATTTCTGTTTATTTCACATTATTTCTCCCCTCTCCAGTTTTATTGAGATACAATTGACATATCACTGTGCAAGTTTAAGATGTACAGCATAATGACTTGACCTACATATATTTTGAAAGGATTACCACAAGAAATTTAATTAACATCTATCATCTCACATAGACATGAAAGAAAAAAATGTTTTTCCTTGTGAGAATTTGTGATCTACTCTCTTACAACTTTCTTTTTTCCCCTCTTTTTAAAAAATTGAAGAATAGTTGGTTTATAATGCTGTGGTATTTTCAGGTATACAGCAAAATGATTCAGTTATACATGTACATATATGTATTATTTTTCAGATTCTTTTCCATTATAGATTATTATAAGATAGTGACTATGGTTCCCTGTGTTAAACAGTAGGTCCTTGTTGTTTATCTATTTTATATACAGTAGTGTGCATCTTAATCCCAAACTCCTAATTTATGTCTCCCCCCTCTCTTACAGCTTTCAAATACACCATTATAACTATAGTCACCATGTTGTACTTTACCTTCCAGGGCTTACTTATCTTATAACTGGAAGTTTCTACATTGTTCCACATTATTTCTCAATTTTCCTGGGAGATGCTTTCGTATGTTAGGGACACAAAAAATGGTGACAGTCATGCTCTATCTGTTCTGACTGGAATTCAAGCCCAGGTGGGCCAAGAGCAGTTCAAATGGATGTTGCGGAGAACAAGAGGCAGAAGTGCTTTTCCACAAGGTGGAGCAACTCCAGAACCATAGGTACAAATATCATGGTCTGGCTTTCAGGGGGCCAATTGGGAACCTGCTCTACAAAGTTAGACTCTGTTCCTTAGAATGGAAGGATTAGAGAATGAATCGACCATGCTGTTATATTGCTTGGCCCAAAAGACCTCCTGGACACCCTGATCAGTCTGTCACTTCTTCTAGATTCATCCAGAGAAATAAAGAGGTGCTGAAATATTGACTATCAATTAGGAAGTAGTCAGGCTTGTTCCCAGTCTCTACTGGAAATCTGTTCTGGAAAGATTTTGGCCAATGCTTGTACAAGAACAGCTGCGGGATTCAGATAGTTTCGATGAGTAAAGTGCTTGGATTTGTAACTCTCCTAAGAACTAAACCCAAACCCTAAACATTTAAAACAAACAAAAAAAGTTCACAGGACAAAATTCTGTAACAGACAGTATTTACAGGAAGATTTTGGCAGAAAAACATTAGACATTTATCTAATATTATATATCTGGATTTTAGGACAATACATACTTGTCATACCTATGTTTTTGATTATTCCTAACCAATCGCCTTTTGAGATTTCTCTTCTATTGTAAGGTGGAGGAGGTGGGGAGGGGCCTCCTGAAGAATTACTTGTTAACATTTGCTTCTCTTTCTTTATACATAGTCCTTAGATCATGACTTCTATTCACACAGACTTGGATAACATCTTAATGCATAGGCCATGAAACTTTTCAGGATACTCAGAACTTCACCTCGCATCTAGACCTTGATGAAGCTATAGTCATCAGACAATCATGTCTGGACTTTTGGTCAAGGTGGTTTGGTGTGTCCATGCTTGAACACCACACTTCTGCTCCAAACACCTAGCAATCATAGATACAATATTAATTAGGTAAGTCACAGTTGGGCTTGAAAAGCTAGATAACCATTTCCATGAATTAGAAAGGAGTGGAAAACTCTAAGTACTGAATGAGATTCTGCTAAGCCCTGCTGTTGTTCAAGAGCCCAAAACAGAGGCTGGAGGACAGGTGTTTGGCTCCACTGTGGTGATGGACTTAAAAGAGCTCCACTTGAGAAAGGAGGAGTCAGAGTCGGGCTCTGCTTGAATAGGGCTCCCTGACTCAAGAAAGGAAGTTGAAAAAATATGGCCATGACTTCTTTCCAGAAGCCAAGACTTTCTAAAGCCAAGATGGGCAGGGGAAGATTAAATCCTTACAACCAAGAACAAAACAAGCTTCATGCTGACTTCCTCAATATCCCCTCAAAATAGAGCAGGAGCCCCCAGAAGTCATTAGAAGACCTGATTCTAAACTGGAGGACCAGAGTGACAAGGTGGAGCCAACCTCAAACCGTAAAACTATTAGAGAGGAAGAGAATCAAAATCAAAACCAACGAAGCAGACGAAGACCTTCTACTCAAAATAACAAACAAGCTGAGTTCCAAATTTAAGATTGCTAATATTTTTAAAAACAAGTAAATAAAATAACCAACAAAGATGACTTCAAATCTTGATGATATCAATGTTATAGAAGTCTCACAGATTTTTTTAATAACTATGGTTATCAGAGGTAAGTGAAGGCATGACATCTACCAAAACAAACAGAGAAAGAAAACAAGGGGCTATGAGGCCAGACCAGATGGATATGGAAATAACTTCCAGGAAATTTTGGAAATGAAAGAGAGTCAAGACACTTAGACCAACACAGACTCCTCATCAGAATCACAGATGCCAGAAGACAAGAGGCTGAAAGAAAACGATGTGGACCTTGAATTGTATATCCAGCTGTACTACCGTTCGTGAGTAAGACTCTGACACTTTTGTAGATACAGATACAGAGATGAAACAGCACTAAAGGATGCAACTTAGTAGGATGAAAAGCAGACCCAGAGAGAAGGCACAGGATAAAAAACAATGATGAGCAAGAAGCTGATAAGGGGTATTGGTATATTTAACTATTGATAATGTAATTATTTACATTTAAGTAACTACTGATTATGAAATAACAATTTTATAATTCACAGAAACATTTGCAAAGAGGTCAAACTGGATAACCATAACAAAATAGAGGGAGATGTTTAATGAGAACTTAGAGTGTGAAAGGAAAAGAGAAATACTGAATAACTTTAGATTTATACACAATAAATAGTTTTAGATTTTAAATTGGTAGACAAATTTATAGTTACATATGTTTTTTTAAAAATCAAGAAAAAAACACTAAAATGATAGAAATGATTTGGTTACTTAGATCAAGTCTCTAAAATTGACTGAATTGCATAAAAACGAGGTACGGAGATCCACTGTTCTGAGGGAAGAAATTACTAGAATTTCTATTAGCATTTCTTTTTGTATAAAAGATAAATTATTAAGCTATAATAATATTTAATTACAGGTTTTCTTGGCACCTTTGCTTTTCTATATGTCAGACGCGAAACATATAGTAAATAGTCCCATATCATAAAGTTGACACAAATTAGGAAACTGAATTCTTAATCTGGTTTTAGAAGCTTCCAAATGAAGAATTTTGGTGGATTTTCAACTTTGCAGAAATACAAAGATGCAACACATATTGGCTAGTTTTCAAGAATAACCAATGACAATAGGGGAGAAGCTATTTACTAGATGAATTTCAACCAAGAGTTTTCCATGAAAGGTTGACGGGATTGAATTACGATTTAGCAAGTTTGGTCACTGATGCACTTCTTAAAAGAGAGATCTTTTTCAACCCTGATTGCCATTAAAACCAGGTATCACAATAAACTCAATGAGAATCAAACAATGGACTTGGTATTTCTTGAAACATTAAACCAAGATTTAAAAAAATAATGATGCATACTCAGTCATTGGCTCCATTAAGAACTAACAATTTCTGTCCTTAGGAATTTTATCTTTTTAATATATTAAACTTTAATTGTTTTTGAAATATTGCTTATTTCACCTTGATCTTGGCCTTTAAAGTGTTTTGTTTTTATGCTACATAATTACATATTGTCATAGTAGTCCACATATGTAATTTCTAAATTAGTAGATATACATGTACTGAGAGAATATGTTAATTTTCTCCGATTTAGATTACTGTAGCACACGGCTTGCCAGCCATCTGCAGCACAGACTCCTTCCATGCAAGTCCTGTTTGCTCTTCCTAATTCTCTGCGTTTTTGGGGGGTTTTTGGTTGTTTTTTGATGTCCTGCTGCTGTTACCATGGATGAAATCTGTATATGTTCTCTCTGCTGGTCACTGAACTCTCAGACACGTTTACTCTTCTATTCAATCATTACACCACCTTCCTTCCTTCATTCAAGGAATTACATCATTCTCACCTTGTCTATGAAACTTTCCCCAACAACCTAGAAGCACATGAAACTTCCAGGACTCTGCTTGCACTGATCATTGTACAAAATATAACTACTGTTTGTCCATACTAACATTTTACTTAATTTATTTTACATTCATTGTAGGTAAAGTTCTTTGTGTTTATGATTATATTTTTTTCTAGATTACACAGACGCAAAGGGTAGCACTCGATTATTCTCAAGCACAGGAATAAGGTATCAGATGATCTCCGTTAAAGTCCTGATTTTACTCACAAGCCGGGCATCCCTGTGCAAAATCTTAGATACGAAAGAGATAATTGGCACCACAGTAAATCTGAGGTAACCAAGATCTTCTAAGCCCTTCACAGTCCTTGACATATCCTTGCCCAGTTCCCTTGCTAAGTCTCCTCAGCTCCTCTTCCTAACCTTTTCTCCCATTCACTCCCCTTCCAACCGCTCCCCTGAAATCTCAGCAGACCCCTGTCCTCCTTTCTCAGAGGAGAGATCATAGGTGTGAACTCCCTTTCTTTCATGAACCCTTACCTCTTAACATGATCTACCAAGAGGTCCCCAAACTTATTTCCCTGGGCCTCCCCCAACCCCTGCTCTTTGTGATATAGCTCTTATGACTCCCAATAGATTTAGTGCTCATCTGACCACATTTTGGGAAAAGCTGATTTTTAAAAATGGGCATTTACAGAAGGAAAAAGAAAAATACCATATGATATCACTCATACGTGGAATCTAAAAAAAAAAAAAGACAAATGAACTTATATATAAAACAGAAACAGACTCACAGACATAGAAAACAAACTTATGGTTGCTGGGGGGAGGGGGTAGGAAGGGATAAATTGGGAGTGGGAGATTTTCAGATACTGACTGCTCTACACAAAATCAATGCACAAGTTTATACTGTATAGCACAGGGAACTATATTCAATATCTTGTAGTAGCTTATGGTGAAAAATCATATGAAAATGAATATATGTGTATTCATGTATGCCTGAAGAATTGTGCTGTACACCAGAAACTGACACAACATTGTAAACTGACTATACTTCAATTAAAAAAAAATGGGCATTTAGTACATTTTTTTTTCTTGAATGTTTCGGGCACTTAATGTCTGTTGCGTAATTGCTACTATAGTATGAAGAAGACAGGTTTCCAAGTGCGTCCCCAGGGAGGTGACCCTGAACAGAGAAAATCCCCCTTCAGTCACAAAAACGAAAGCCTAGGAGTGTATTTCTCTTACAGCGACAACGAAAAAGAAAGAATAAAGGTCAACAGGGACCCAGCGGTACGCATTGGTGGGACTTACTTACTCAATGATGAATCTCAAGAGTGAACGCACTAGGGGCTACAAAGCTACAATGAACCACCAACCAGCCCATCTCAGTGAAAGAAGGAAAAACAAACATGACAAAGTCACAGGGAGATGGTCTACCAATCGTAAGGTATATTTAGTTTTTCTAATAAAACCTATACACCTGGGGATGCCCTCAGATGCAGATTCTGCCATCTAAGTGGGATATCTCGGGTGTAGTCAAGTGAGCCTGTGCCCCAGAACTGCAGCCCGACGCACGTGTGAAAGCAGACCTCCGAGAGGAAGCGGGGCGCTGGCCTGACCCTGCAAAGAAGTGTCCGGGGAGGCTCCAGGGATTGCTGTGAAAAGCAATTCATCAAACACTTTGCGTCTCAGGTCGCAAGGAGGCCTCTCCCCAGATGATTCTGACTTAGGGACACCACTGATTGGCTTCCTTCTTTCCCTTCCAGTCCTGTAACCCAGAGCTGACACCTGTGTCTGAGTCCGGGTCTTACTGATTACAACAGCCGCTCCCCTTTTTTGAGCAGTGATCATTTATCAGGCATTGTGGCCTAATTCTTTCTTACGCATTTTCTCAATTAACCTAACAAGAAGACTGAGTTTGGTACTATTATTATTACCATTTTATAAGCGAAAAAAAAATGAAGGTGCAGAGAGGTTAAGAAACTTGCCTCAGGCTGCACAGATAGTAGATCTGGATTCGAACTCTGGTCTCTTCTGTTGCAGCATCTCTGTAATCTCCACCTTCCACAGTATCTGTCAGGGGTGTCAAGGCTCAATGTATGGCCCAAGTTCTCATGAAATCTTATTTTGTTAAACTCTCAACTTTAATTTCAAAGAATAATTTCTTTTTGAGGGACATTTTACTTTTTAATAACCATGAAAAAAAATCAGTGATGGTAGTTTTATAACAAGATCTAAAGCCGTGTGTATACATCTAACTGATGTTTGAAGAATATGGTCATTTTCATTAGTTCCTTTTTTTAGTATTAAACTACAGTTGGCTTACAATATTGTGTTAGTTTCAGGTGTACAGCTTCAGATTCTTTCCACTATAAATTATTACAAAATATTGAATATAGTTCCATGTGCTATACAGTAAATCATTGTTGTTTATCTATGTTATATATAATGGTGTATCTATTAATCCCACACTCCTAATTTATCCCTCCTCCTCTCCTTTCCCCTTTGGTAATCATAAGTTTTTTTTTATGAATAATTTCTTTTAAGGCTGCAGGTTTCTAATAAATATGACTAATAAAAAGTTTAAGGCTAATCTTTTGTGCCTTACCAAAAAAGAAATCTCTTGGTCTTCAATTATACTCAATAGTGTTGATGTGAAAATAAACATGGTAGAATTTCTGCCTGTAAAGAGATATATGAACCACTTTCTAAATTCCAGGAGAGAGCTGCATTTAAAAATTACTTCTGAATGGAGGCTAAATTATAAATCTATAAGTTATAGCAAAATGATATATGCTTACCATTATCCAGATCATTTTACTTATCACTTTAAAGAGTTTTAAAAATAGTTTTCAGGAACTTTCCGTACACTTTATTATGGCCAATTAAAAAAAAAAAAATGACTGAGTCGGCAGCAATATAACCAGGTCACTGGAATGAAGGGGAAGCGATCTGTCTGATTTGGTGCTGAGTAACCGGCAAAAGAGCGCTCCTGACTTCACCCATCAGCCGAAAGGGTGGCTCGTTGCTTAAAGGGCAGTTACAGATACTTGTGGATGAGTCTGCTGTTATAAAACCAGCAAACAAAGGGAAAAAATGATTCACAGACTCTGCTCCAGGAATATACAGCCTCAACAAGTTCTCTCCACAATTCATCACTTAGCTGAAAGTGCAATGGGCGCCCACTCCAATCAGATAGCAAGTTCCCCTCAACTGGCAGATGAATGGCAGGTGCACACTGGCTGACCGGAGGCAGCCTGCCACCCAGACTCACAGAGATGATTGTCTTTGGCAGGCTTGAGGAAAGGGTCAGACTACTGTTTTCTTAGATGAGCAATCGAGGGCTGCCAACTGGCAGTCTAATCAAATCGGGCCCACTAACATGATCATTTGGCTACACCAGACCTCAGAAGCTTTAGCTGAGGTACATCCTCTCAGTTTGTCAAAGTCCCCACCACTCCCTATTGTGCCGCACTGAACTGCACACACCTATGTGACCTGTCTGGCTCCTGAAAGCATTTGTGCCTCAGTCAGCAGGATGGACTGATGCCCTCTCAAATCCTTTTCTGAATCATAGTTCTATAAAGAAAGGGTAGGATATTTTAACTACCTGCACAATTTGGAAAGGCAGAAATGTTTAGGCTGGATCTTATTGAGCTGTTCCTACAGGCTGGCAAAAGAAACAACACTTTGCAACCAGATAAAGTTCCCTCATGGGATACTTCCCTGGGATTCACCCAACAGGTTGTCCTGGGCTGTAGGTGATGTAAACTTAAATGGCTATCCATTAGTTTAGTGACAAGATGTTTCTTAACTTGGACAATTCCTTAATGTTCATAGCAGCGCTATGTACAATAGCCGACATATGGAAAGCAACCTAAATGTCCATTGACAGAGGACTGAGTAAAGAAGTTGTGGTATATTTATACAATGGAATACTACTCAGCCATAAAAAATAAAATAATGCCATCTGCAGCAACATGGATGGACCTGGAGATCATCACTCTAAGTGAAGTAAGCCAGAGAGAGAAAGAAAAATACCATATGATATCACTCATATGTGGAATCCAAGAAAAAAAGAAATAAAAAAGAAGACACTAATGAACTTATATACAAAACAGAAACAAACTCATACATATAGTAAACAAACTTATGGTTACTGGGGCAAAGAGGGTGGAAAGGGACAAACTGGGAGTTTGAGATTTGCAAATATTAACTACTATATATAAAATAGATAAACAACAAACTTCTTCTGTATAGCACAGGGAGCTATATTCAATATCTTGTAGTAACCTATACTGAAAAAGAATATGAAAATGAATATATGTATGTATACATGACTGAAATATTATACTGTACACCAGAAACTGACACATTGTAACCGACTACTTCAATTTTTTTTTAAAAATTGGACAATTCCTTATCAAACATGTACTGATTATCTTTACTTTACATCGATACAGTCCATGAAAGTTAGGAATCTAGCCAGTCTTCTTTTTAGCTCCGAAAACAGTTCTAAGTGCTCAGCAATTGTTCTTAGAATTAACACATGACCAGATAAGTGATGGGTGTAAATAAACATGGTGGCTCAGGCAAGCCTCTTCTCACTGTCGCCCATTTGACATTTCACCAATAGAAGAATCCTACGGTGCCTCAAACGCAGCGGTCACTGTGTTTCACCCAGTCATCAACTCTGCCTGATATCTTTAAAGAGCCCAGCAAACATTTAATTTCCACCTACAAGGGTACGCTTTGCCATGTGAGTAAAAAGTGTGTAAGTACTAATAACTCACTTAGCCCTCAGATCAATTGGGGAAATGATTATTTTTCTCCATGCTACTTTATCTCCTTAACCAGACACTCACTGAAAACAGAAGTAGACTGCCTGCAATTTTCATATCAGCCCAGGACACCTAGAGCAAAGTGCTGAGTACACAGAAAGTAATCAATAAATACTTGGCTGATTTAACTAAGGACTAAGTTCTCAGACTTTTCCCACTGAGATCATTGTTCTAAGGGAATGAGGGATGTGATTCTACCTAATTACGAGGGACTAATTTCATGTGCTCAGTATTCATGCCACTAAACCCGGCACAGATAACAGCGAGGATCAATACCAACAGTTCTAGAAGGACCTGTTAGGACCACAGCTAACATCCAGCTACAGTCTTTGAGGAATGTAAGGCCTAGTGATTCCTCCAAGGTGGTTGTAGAAAAGTTCCTGGGAGCCGTGGGGTAATAAGGAATGCACATGTATCTCTGATACGAGGGGCAAGACCAGGAAAGGCACTGGATAACCATCAGGCTTTAATCCGGTTCTAACAGAACAGCAGGGAAATGGGCCAAGAGCAGGAGCCCGAGCGGTTATCCTTAGGAAGGAAATTAGCCGTCCTCTGACTGTTTTCTCTACCTGACTCACAGCTCTGCTTTCAGTTTGCTTTCTCCACTGTCTTTTCATCTGTATGAGTTTCCTGTTGCCCCTGTAATAAATTATCACAAACGTAGGGGCTTATAACAAACTAAATTTATTCTCACAGTTCTGTAGGTCAGAAGTCTGAAATGAGTTTTATGGGACTGAAATTAAAGTGATGACATGACTGGAATTCTGGAGGCTCCAGGAGAGAAACCATTTCTTGCCTCTTCCTTGGCTCCTGGCCACATCAATTTTTTTTTTTTTTCTGCCGTCAGGTTGCTTTCTCCTCTCCTGCCCTTCTTGCCTCCCTATTATAAGGACCCTTGCAACTACCTTAAGCTCAACTGAATAATCAAGGATAATTTCCCCAACTCATGATCCTTAATCACAACTGCAAAGTCCCCTTTGCCATGTAAAGTAACACATTCATGGGTTCCAGGGATCAGGGTGTGGACCACTTTGAAGGGGGTGGGTATTACTCAACCCACCACATCATCATCATCTTAACAAACTATATGTCATCAGGCAGTCATCTTATAAAAGTTCTCTCTCCCTGGAAACGGCTCAAAGACAGCCAGAGTCCCTCCTGCTGGCCCTCTAAGCACATCTGAGGTCCTGAGTGTCAGGTAATAGGTAGAATGTTTGGTAGATGGTGGGAGGGGTATCAGAAAGGGCACCAGTAGTGGGATTTCAGCAGGTGATGAGAGTGTTTAGAAAGAGAAAAAAATAGAGGAGTCACAAAGAAGAATGTCAATATAGTGGGCTCGGGGGACTTTCAGGAATCTAACTGCATATGACATTCAAAAAGATGAGTCCAGGATGCCCCCGAGGCTAACACCAAAAATGTTTAGGCCAATGCTAGATGAAGAATTTAAATACTTTTTTGCAAGAGCTCAGCTGAATGTACGTGTTAAAGGAGGGAAGATGGGGGAATCAAATCCCCAACCCCTGTATCACTGGCTCCCCATCAGGAAATACACAGAGGGGGAGAGAAATCCAAGAGTCAGCACTCTGCAAAGGTGGTGTATGTAATACATCTTATTCTGACCTTCGTTGCCCTCATTCGGTATGGATTGTAGGGAGTAAGGATTTCACCTTATTTTTAGGACGGTCTATGGACAGAGGATGTTATTCACCTGGAGTCAAAGAAATCACCTTTAACCATTTAATGAAAATGCACGAGGACTTCACCACTTTCTTGGAAGCCAGTATTATGTTTTGATACAATTGCTGAAGGTGAAAAGGCAAAGCCATGGAGGTACCCTTGACCTCCACAGCACTCCTTAAAAGAGGGCTCAGCCATCAGCTCGTAAGTGCCATTTCTCTCATTTCCTGGAGGCCAGGGTGAGTAGCTGTCTTCCTGGAAGTCATTCCTGTCCCTCTCCTACAATGGGTTTTCCCAGATGAAATCAGATGGGTTCTTTCACAGTATGGACAGTGAGAACACCGAAGGGGAAAACACGCCGAGAGAAGAGAGGAAGATCCAGAGTACAGAGTAGAACGATGTGGCCTTGATATGGATGCTGGGAGCAAAAACAAAGGCCGGAAGGATACAGGAGCCAGAGCATCCTGACAGCCGTGGGACCTGCTGGCACAGGACACAGGGTGGAGTCAGAAGGGGTGTGGACCAGCCGAGTGAGTTCACAGGGTTTCAGCAAGTGCTGCAAAACCCTAGGAACAGCCTCACAGGCGGATGCTGTGATTCTTACAGCGAGATTTGGTATTTCTACAGCAAAATCTCACTTGCTTAAAACCTACTATATTATCTACTCAGAAATGTCTGCTTTAAACATTTATTACTAAGACCCTGACACAGACATGACCTGGACAGCCCCTTTGCTAGTGAAGCTCAGGTAGATGGGAGCCTCCGCACCAAGAATAAACAAGAAGTGAACCTGAGGAAGGCTGACCAGCTTAGTCAGTCTCCGTCAGCTTGTAAAACGAAACGTGCTAAAAGGACACAGTATCGAGACTGAGAGGCCACAAGTAATAGAATGGTCCATGGATCTGGTTCGCTGGGGACAAGGACAGTCTTTTCCACTGCCAATTCTGCGGGACCAGCAATCAAGAGTCAACGACCATTCGCACAGTGATACCTGAAATTCATTTGAGAGTCAAATTATTTAGTACATGTGATGATTAGTAAACTCTTCTAACTTTATAGAATCTCTACAAACTGGACAATTCTCAAATATGCTCTTACTCTTTAAAGTACTAGTTTTAAGAGCTCCCAGTAACTACTGCTTATACCAGAAACAGTTGAAACCATGGGAAACTTTTTAAGTTTTAAAGAGTCTGACAGGAACAAAACTTCTCTAAATGAGTCCACCTATATAACCCACCTACTCAGAGACAGGAAAGCAGTGGGGAAACGGGACAGAATTAACGTTAAAATAGTAACATCAGCTTGCAGTGATTCACCAGTGTGTTTATCTTTGGAGGGCTAAATTAAGTAGAACATTCTGGCAACATTCCTTTTCTTTATTCTAACAGGATTCTTTCTCCCCTTTAAAAAACGACAACAACAAAACAAGTTCTAGTCCTCTTCGTGACAGCCTAATGTAGGGCTCTGTTCCCCTGAACTTTGGATAAAGTCTGAAACTCGTCATTTGAAATGTGAACGTCAAAATAAAATGCATGGTATGGAACTTTCAGTGAGCATGAGTTTTGTCAAGGCCTCCTGTGATGTTTGCTTTCCGCACATCTTCCAGCTTGCTCTGTGAAGTCTGAATTAAAAATATGTTAGCTCCTTGGTCATTCGAGTCTGGAAACATTTAAATAATTAAGCTCTAAAGCCAGTTGGCATCACAGAATGCTCGTGACCCCGGAGACTGTGCTGGGCCCTGGGCACTCCACTCCAACAGATCAAAAAACCCCCCCAGGGCCAAGTAAGCGTAGCACAAAACCCTCCACCTCGTAAATGGGGCACAAAACCATCTATTTTCATTTCATGCTGGATAAAGCTAGACTATCAGAAGCCTATCATCCAGCTGCTTTCTTTTACCTAATTAGCCTTTCCTGTGTCATTGGACAGACGTACCCTGGGTCATATATATTTCAGTGCCCATTATCTACTTGACTTCTTACTGAGCCACGTCTTTCCTTGTCCGTCTATATTTTGCATCAAATGCGTCACACCTTATAAAGGTTTCTAAATTTGTTCTTACTATGGGATTCTAAAACGGGCTCGCTCC
This sequence comes from Vicugna pacos, assembly GCF_048564905.1. Classification (NCBI taxonomy): domain Eukaryota; kingdom Metazoa; phylum Chordata; class Mammalia; order Artiodactyla; family Camelidae; genus Vicugna; species Vicugna pacos. The sequence continues at coordinate 59,789,971 of NC_132994.1, read as the reverse complement.
TGAAAACCTGAATTGAAAACGTAACAGAAAAAGACCAGTTTTAGGGAGCTGTACGTTATTCATAAAATCATTATGTAACGGTCTTCCTTTCAGAACGCCTTCCCCTAGCTGATGTGTTTGCAAAGAAAGCCTGCTAAAACCAGCCGAATGGAAGAAGAGAGCACCTACCCCAGGCCTGTCCACCCCACGACGGCCTGGTTAAGGGGAGCAGCGCAGGGCATGACTTCCATGGCTCCAGCACAGCACCAGGGACAGGAGCAGGGGCCCAGCCCTGCTGCCCAGAGGCACGGGCCATTGGCTCCAGACCGGCTGGCGGTCAGCTCCCGAGGAAGCCCGTGTGCTGGTCCACTCGGTCTGGCCAAGGGCCATGCCGAGGCAGAAGCCGGGGCCCGCTCCCTGGATCATAACCAAGTCACATTTATTTTACAGATTCGCTCCATCCACACTCACGGAGCACCCATGTAGTCGGGCATCAGGCAGAGGGATGGGCGCTCCGCTGGGAGCAGGCCGCTGCTCTGAGAGGTCACGGTAGGGGAGATGGAGAAGACAAGGACAAGGGTACACGTGGGAGTCCACGTCCCGTAGGTCTAAATACTGGAGTTGTAAATCGAGCCAACAAACTGCCGATTAAACTACATTCTTTCCTCCACCTTCCTCATGACCTGGGCCACGGTGGGGGCAGCTGGGAGGCCTGTCCCTCTCAGCCCGGCCCCAGGTTTGTGCGGCACCGTGAGAGCCGCTGCTCCACTCGGATCTGGAAAGTGACAGGTGCACTTTCTGTCAACACATCGCACCAACAGCCACCCTGAGGCTACCCCTCTGTTCCCGGGGTACAAACACTGGCAGTACAGTCTGCCCTCACCCTCAGAAAGGTGGGTCTAGGGAAGTAGCCCAAGCAGGCCCTGGAAGTGGCCAAGGGCTGTTTGAAATGGGAATTCCAGGACCCCGCGTACACAAGGCATGGCCTCAAAAAGGTGGGGCTGGGCTCCGGGCAGCACGCTCCCTGCCCTGTGACATAGGCGGGAGTGGAGGAGGTGCCTGAGTCTAAGGGGGGGCCCTGGGGTCAGCATGTGCTGTATCGGCATCCTCTGGGAAGTCCTTATTCCCATTCGGCCCTCACTGACCTCAGGCTGGAGGCCCGCGGAGGTCACTGCTGTGTGCAGCCTCCTTCCTGCTCTTGCAGCCTCCTCAGGTCTGTGCCTCCCTGTGGCTCGCTCACGCCTCTCCCGGTGCTTGGAGACCTCTGTGGCTTCACAGAACTCTGGGCCGGGGAAGGCCTGCCTCGGGGCCCGCCTGGTCTCCGCCCATTCTCTGCTCTCGTGGGGCAGGGAGCTGGTGACACTCTCAGACAAGCGGCCCAGAACACCAGGCAGACGCTTTCCTTTCTCAGTGTGCTTCACGCGGGGGGCCCTCCAGAGTGTCCTAACTGTGTGGGGGTCTGTCTGCCTCCATGGTTATCCTCAAGGGATTCTTCCCAGTCTTTCATCGTATGCCAGGCCGAGGCTCTGGAAACTCAGAAGTCCAGAACTGGCTTTGCTGTCCTCTGTGCCTGCTGCCACCCTGTCCTGAGGGAGTGCATGCGGGATGCGCCGGCCGCCTGCACTAAAGGAGATGTTAACAAAGAGTTATAAAAAAAAAAAAACCTGCTACTATTGCAAAATATTGTCTCCAAACATACATAAAATTAGTGTAAGAAATGCTGCCCTTCACGTACAGATCTAACTGCACTGGCCGGCCATCAGTAGGATCTCGATATTGTTTTTCCAGTAGTGGGGATGGGTTTGTTCCTCATCTGTGGTCTCAGGAATCCACCTGGTGACATGCAGGACAGCATTTGGGTCTGGGGGACAGGATGAGGCCACACAACAGAGCAAACAAATCTGTCCACACGAAGGCTGTTCTTGTGACCTGAACGTCTTTACCACAGGAACCTCAGCTAATAAGGCTCAACATTTTTTCTTGCTTTGATCTTCAGATACAGCATATGCGACAGATTGTTCCTCTTATGAAGTAAATAAATAACAAATAAGTAAATAAATAGAAGGTCACTGAACTCCTGGAGTGGCATGTAAACCTAAAAAGTTGACAGAACGGTCTTTGCCTGTGGGTATTCTCTTCCTCTCTCGTCTCCAATAGCACCGGCTTGTGATGGCAAGTGCCTGTTGACTCTGCGCCTCGCAGAACGCTGTAATTAGCCTTCTAACACCGGCTTTCTATTAAGGCACACAAATAACATGGGGGAGGCGACATGCTCTGTTCCTCTTGATTAGTGTCTTAAAATAACAGAAGTAAGCGGCCACACGCTGATAGACATTTGCCCCAAAAGTACATTTAAAGCCGGAGACTGGCATTCGCCTCTGAACCACTCAGCCAGAAGCCCCTTAGGACTTGTGTGAAAATGATGATGATCTGGGGGATTTGGATCCTTCACCCTCAAGGTGGTGAGCTCCTGAAAGGCATCCGCTGCACATGAAAAGTTGTTTAATGATGGTAAGACCAAATACAGGGAAGATACCGCAGTAAAAACCAATCTTATTAAAAAAAAAAAACTATAGATTTCAACGAATGTAAGACCACCCGAAATTCCAATTCTAACAAAAATCAAATGTACTTTCAAGTAAGCACATGTTCTTAATCACAAAGTATCAGTAACCTAAACAGTTTTAAACTCTGTTACCATGAATTTTAATTACTGAGCCTAGAGTTTTAGTGACTATAATGTTCCGAAATAAACTCAACATCGGCATGATTATTACAGTTTTAAATACATTGTCTGGTTAGGTTACAAACACTTTGTTTAGGAATTTTCTGTCTACTTTTATGAGTGAGAGTCATCTGTCATTTTCCCTTCTGGCTTTAGAATTAGCTGGGATGTGTTTTATCACTTTCTATGATATGAACCAGTTTATGTAAGATTAGTGTTATGTGCTGAATTGTGTTCCTCAGATTCGTATGTTGAAGTTCTAAACCCCAGTACCGTGGAATATGACTGTATTTGGAGACAAGACCTTCAAAGAGGTGACTGATTTAAAAGGAGGACCGTAGGGTGGGTCCTACCATCCGACTGGCGTCCTTATAAGAAGAGGAGATTTGGACCCAAAGAGACACCAGGGATGCTCACAGATAGACAGACCTCGTGAGGACACAGCAAGAAGGCAGCCTCCTGCAAACCAAGGTTGAGAGGCCTTAGAAGAAATCAAATCTGCCGACGCCTTCATCTTGGACTTCTAGCCTCCAGAACTGTGAGAAAATAAATTTCTGTTGTTTAAGCCACCGGCTGGGTGGTATTTTGTTACTGCAGTCCTAGCAAACTAATATGGTTAGAATGACTCGTTCTTCGGATGCTGAGTTGAACTCACTAATAAAAGCTTTTGGGTCTCGTGAAACATTTTGATCATTGATTCAAATTAGTTAATAATTACAGGAGTTCTCAGTTTTCTATTTCTTCTTGAGCCGGTTTTGGTAAGTTAAATTTTTTAGGAACTTGCACATTTAGTCTGTTTGTAGAAATCAAATTATTTGTAACATCTCCTTTTGAATCCCTGCAACCTCTACAGGCATATTCCTTTCTATTTCTACTGTTGTGTATTGTGCTGTTCCCTCTCTCAAGGATATTTCCATGAGGGTCATTTCCATTAGCCTCTTCATAGAACCAGCTTTCGGTTTTGTTGATCCTCACATGTTGGTTTTCTGTTTCATGAATTTTTTTTTAATTGTGGTTGGTTGATAATGTTGTGTCAATTTCTGGTGCACAGCATGTTTCAGTCATACATATACATACATATATTCATTTTCATATTCTTTTTCATTATAAGCTACTACAAGATATTGAATATAGTTCACTGTGTTATACAGTATAAACTTGTTGTTTATCTATTTAATACATAGTTGTTAGTTTTCGCAAATCTCGAACTCCCAGTTTATCCTTTCCTACCCTCCTTATCCCCCGGTAACCATAAGTTTATTTTCTATGTCTGTGAGTCTGTTTCTGTTTTGTAAATAAGTTCATTTGTGCTATTTGTCTAGATTCCACATATAAGTGATATCATACAGTATTTTTCTTTCTCTTTCTAGTTTACTTCATTTAGAATGACGATATCCAGGTCCATCCATGTTGTAGCAAATGGCATTATTTTATTCTTTTTTATGGCTGAGTAGTATTCCACTGTAGAAATACACCACAACTTTTTTATCCACTCATCTGCTGATGGACATTTAGGTTGTTTGCATGTCTTGGCTATCGTAAATAGTGCTGCTATGAACAATTGGGTGCATGTTTCATGAATTCTTACACATATCTTTATTGTTTCCTTCCTTCTGCTTTCTTTAGGTTGATTCTAGGAAGGTCTTACTCTGAGAACTGACATTTGGGACATTTGTTCAAAATTAGTGGTTTTCAAACTCTGCCGGGCAAGACCCTGGGGTAGACTTCAGTGGTTCTCAGAGGCTCCCACTGAGGGCCACCCACTCCCACTCACTCCATTTGCCACAAAGAAAGCTCAGCTGTTTTAATCAAAGCAGCTCTACTTTGATCAGTTTTACATGTAGGATTTTCATAAAGTTTGGGGGGAAAGTGGTTGCATTTTCTAAAAAAGAAAATGTTTTTAAAAATTTGAGGACTATAGATGGACTGAGCCAGTGAGGTCTATTTCTCCTATATCATAACTTTTTGTACTCACAGATACACATACTCCTATTGACAATGTAGTGAGTTAATATATAAAGTACCAATTTATAATGAGGGAGATCTCTCCACATTTGTCAACGCCAGAACCCTTCTAAATTGAGATCCTGTAATTCTATCTATACTTATAAGATCAATGATCTTAAGTATAAAAGGCTTTGGAAGACTGTTCACTGCCAGTAATGTTTAGAATTTGTGCTGAGTATTGGACTAATTTTTCACTCTAAATACCCCTTCAGGCAGAGTTCCTGTGAGATGAGTGAAAGAATGGCATTTCTCAATTTCAAAACAACTTTCTTGCCTTCAAATATTTCATTAGTTTGCTGAATATGTTTATTAAAAACTATCCCAGCTTTTTTCTCAACAATCTCCTGACTTAATTTTTTAAATCTTGCATGAGGTGCTAACAGGCTTTTGGTACAATTATTCTTTTATTGACTACTGCCATAAACTATTTCATGTTACTGAGAGATGAGTTAAGAATAACATCAGATTGTATTTTTCAGAGTAAAACTTTGGATAAAACTAATTCATCTAATATATGCCTTTGATTCCACAGGCAGAAATAATTTATAGACTTATCTATATGATTTGGCATAGTCTAAAAATGTTTCTCTAATATCTGTGTCACATTTCATCACCAAAAATCAGTGTGATGGTTTCTTAGAAAAATAAAAACTCAAATCCTACAGAACAGTTTTGAGTCTTAGTTGCATTTCTCTCTCTCTTTTCATACTTGCAGCTAAGTAATTTGATTAAAAATTTATAATAATTATCATGTCTTTCCACCATGGCAAATGGATGATTATCTGTCTTCATGCAAATGATGTGGATTTCACAAACCAGGGGCAGTAATTAGTTGAACTTGCTAAGTAATTACCATCAGGGAAAAAAAAACTCAACAATAACAAAAATATCAATTGCTGGTTTAGACAATCTTTAATATTGTAATACATGGTACTAAACGTCATTAACTCTGTGCATCCTTTCAGAACTCTGGAGAAAGATACAGTTCACGTAATGCAGCAGGATGGCCAGGGCAGGTCTACTCACAAGTAGACATACCACGGTTCCTTTGAGCTGTGTGGCCACTTGGTATGATTTGCTCTTAAAATTATCCAAAGTAAAAATGTCTCTTCCATTCTATATGATGCAGAAGGCCTAGGTCTCAGCCAAGCACATGATAAATGGGTTTTCAAGGTTTATGATTTGTTTTAAAGAAAAAAGAATCTGTCCCCTCCATGAAGCACTAGCAGCCCCAACTTAAAATCCGCTGCTGTTGGGCTCATCAGAGGTTCTGCACATTAATTCCCTGGCCAGATGTACTTTGCATCAATTACACAAGAAGCCTCATTCTTCCCCATCATTTTGAAGGCCTTGGGGGACAGAGTCACTCATGTAGTTTATTCACCTACAAACATTTTTGAGCACCTATCAGATGTCAAGCTCAGTGATAACCAAGGAAGATCCTGCCTTCATGTAGCATGCTCTCTAGTCTTGGTGGGATTTCTTCAGAGCCCCGGATTCCCAAGATGCTGCCATCACCCTCTGTATTGCCGCCTGAGCTGCAGGGCTCCCCTGGGGCATCCCGCTTGGCAGGAAGTGCTAGCGACTCTGGGTCTGAATCCAATTTCCCCCTCCTTAAGCCCTAAACTAACAGTGAACCTGGTTCCCTCTTTCCAATGAGTCGTCCTTGCCCTATCTGGTACCTCAGTTTCTACTCTGAATAGAGATGTTGCCTGGGTTAAATCAATCTTACCCCAAGACTTGAAAGTCAGCTTCCAACCCCATTCTAGTGGCTGGAATCCAGCTCTAATGGACAGACCTGCTTCCTGACAGGAACTACTTAGCTGCGTTTCCAACATCCTCCCTCCCCCACATTCCCTTTCCCTGCATCTGGCTGAGCCCTGCTCTCACTCCTTGCACCCTCTGAGGATTCTTCCACCAGTCTCCCTTGGTGCAAAGGTCTAATGCAGGGTCCTGGACCTGTCCATCAACCGCACCTTAACTGCTGATTAAACAGTCATGTGTTAAACAGAAACAGACTCACAAACATAGAAGATAAAACACAAACAAAGGGGAAAGGGGGGGAGGGATAAACTAGAAATTTTAGAGTAACACATACATACTACTATATATAAGATAAACAGAAGGATCTACTCTATGGCACAGGGAACTATATTCAACATCTTATAATAACCTATAATGAAAAAGAATCTGGAAAGAATATATAACTGAATCACTTTGCTGTACACCTGAAACAAAGACAACGTGGTAAATCAACTATACTTCAATAAAAAGCTGTTTGTTTTGAAAAACAAAAAACAAAAATAGTCGTGTGTCTCCCCTACTTGAGTAATGAGTCTGGACAGGTGAGCTTCCTTTATTGGGCAGGAACAGTCAGGCTCCTGGTGTTCAGAGGAGAAAGCCAGCCTCTCCCTCTCCATGGAGTCCTAGTCTTCACTACCTGCCCACCACTCTGGTCCCAAAGAAGGAAACTCCTGCCCCCAAAGAAGGAAACTCCTGCCCCCAACTCAGCCACTCCCTCTTGCCCTGTACCCGTCCCTCCCAGGGAGCAGAGGCACATATGATCACCCAGAGTCTGACAGTCACTGCGCCAGGTTTTGCTAGTGAAGAGGTCACAGTGCTGACAGACAATGCACCTTTGCCCATTTCTTACATCACGTGGTAGAAATTGGCCAAGGTTTGCTGAATAATTGCATCAAACCCCATACATTTTTTGAACCTTCTGAGGTCTTCGTGGCCAGATGAAACTCTGCTGTAGGGTCTCCGGGAAATATCATTAAGTAAAGCCAGCCTCTTCTGGTGCCATAACTAGAGGTCATGTGATGCTCCCCTTCATCACACACTGTTTATTCCACTCTTCGCCTTTTTTCCTCATTACTTAACTGCTTTGATCCCATCTGAACCCCAGTTCTAATAATTGGTTCCTGAGACCAAACCCCTTTCTTGATCACCTGCCTAATACTGTAATTTCCAGAACTGGTGGCCCAGTTTTGCTAGTTCCCCACCCAGTGGCTTTGAACCTTAGTCCGGAACCATGTGCACTTAGCATGTGTTAGATGCACAACAATCACTGATTGATTCATTGATTTAAAATACCTGGACTACTGTAATAGATGGGAGGCATCACACCCAGAAGGGGACCCAGAGTAATCAGAATTCACTGAACTGAGGACTTCTGGGATTCTGAGGGGTCTAGGGGGCAGGGACTATGCCTTACTAATCAGCACGACGTCTCTGCATAGCACCATGCCTGGCACCCAGGATATTCTTTAAAATTTGACAAAAGGACAGATTTACAAATGGCAGCTAAGGCTCTTTAACCCACCAGCAGACTATCTCCCTGAAGCTGCCCATCTTCCTGCCTGCAGATTAGCTCTAGGTACCTCCTGCACCAGGATTTCCCGTGCTGTGCTGTGCCAAACTGCTCACCCATCCATCACCACCTCCAGTGAGCAGTATTCCCTTTACCTTCCGTCCTTCTGAAGGTGTTAACCGGAACCACCCCCTGTGGTTGTGGTCATTATCTTTGGAGGCTGTGTGCTGTCAACCCTGTGAACTGACAGACGCTCCACTAAAGTATGCGTGCCCTACACCTCACCACCAGCCCCTCATCCCCCACCCCCACGTTGTCCCACCACAGACAACTGGGCTGAGTCAAACTGTGTACAACTGGTTGGCACCAGGAACCATTCAACAATCTCCCCCAAAGCATCACTGAGCCTCCATGTCTTACACTTCTTCAACTAATCCTCATGTAGCACAATTTCAGAAGGCTTCAGGATTCTAATCTGCATCTTCTGAATGAACTTGTTTCTACATAACATTCGTAGGATAGCATATCCAAACCTGAATACATCAGATGTGACTTTATTTTTATAACAATCATCAATCTTCAGCCACAAACTTTTTTAAACATTGAAGTACAGTCAGTTACAATGTGTCAATTTCTGGTGTAGAGCACAATGTCCCAGTCATGCATATACATACATATATTCGTTTTCACATTTTTTTATTAAAGATTGTTACAAGATATTGAACATGGTTCCCTGCGCTATATGGCAGAAGCATTTTTAAAATCTATTTTTACATACAGTGGCTAACATTTGTAAATCTCAAACTCCCAGATTTATCCCTTCCCATCCCCTTTCCCTGGTAACCGTAAGATTGTTTACTATGTCTGCGAGTTTGTTTCTGTTTTGTAGATGAGTTCATAAGTGTCCTATTCATCCACAAACATTTATTGCGAGCCTGTTAGGTTCCAGGTGCTGTAAAAGGCCAGCAGCTAGTAAATGTCTCGTTAGCAAGGGCAGTGTTTTGTTACTTTTATATCTACCTCACACCCATCACAGTGCTGGCCCACTGACCACAATTATTCTTACACTGAACTAAGCAAGAGTCAAAACAAGGGAGAGTTCTTCTGCTTCCTGCACAAAGCAGACATTACAGAGAGGTGCGATGGGGCTGCCTTCGCTGTCACCGTTGCCGAGCTGGCACTGAAGGTGAACGGGATGTCAGGTTAAGGAGTTATAAGACGGCCTAGACCCATCAAGCTGTTTGAGGAAGCCCATTCCTACTGTGAATTCTTACATAAACTGGGTAAACAGAAACAATTCAAAACTCAAGCCTTCTAAGTAAAACTCCTATTGTACAAATAAGCAAACTGGAGCTGATGATTTCACTTCAGCTCTCATCCTGAACCACCAGCAGAGCACACCACGGGATCCAGAGGGCCCAATTCTGCGGGCAACAGTTCGCTCAGAACTGTCCTTGCAGGCGGGAAACACGGACAGGCTCACTCTGCTGCTCTAGGAGTTCAAGCCACAAATGAACAATGATCGAAATCAAAATTTGCAGGAGAAGGACAATCCACAGTGACCCCTAACTATATCTGATTATAAGCGATGGTGTACAGCGGCTCCCAGAAAAAAGGACACGCCACCTCTTCCCAAAGAGCCCGTGAACACCAAAGCATGGGAAGGCCTTGTTTGGAAGGAGGTGTTTGGACCTGTATGATTGCCATCCTTTTCTGTGCAGGAGAAGTGTTTGCAAAATAACCTCACCCCTCATCCAAAATCCTGACTGAATTATTAAAAACAGTAGCTAACATTTTAGGGTATTCCCTAAGTGCCAGGGAGTGCACTAAACTCATAAACCTCACAACAACTCTATAATGAAGGTATTATTAGACCCATTTTACAGGAGAGGAAACTGAGGCAGAAAGATGTACTAGCTTACCAAGGATTACACAGCTAGCACAGAGAACAGCCAGTATTTGAATGGAGGCACCTGGATGACAAAGTCACACTTTTAACCATTATGCTCATGTCCCACTAAGCTCCATATTAAAAATGTGTTTTTTATCCTGAAGGGAAAAGAAACTAATCTTCATTGACCCCTTACTACCTGACAGTGTCTTTACATGTATGGCGACATTTAATCCACAGTATAATCTCCTTGAGATCAGGAACCATGTCTTTCAAAAATTTGTATCCATAGCATTTAGCACAGTGTCTGAAATGTATGAAGTTTCCAATCCAATCAGCACTCGCTGAATGAATGAATGAAGCTGCACAGTAGATCTGAACCCACCACTATCTGCCTTGGCCCCCACTCTTGCCAGTATGACACTGCTTTCCAATCAAGACAGGAGCCTTATAGCTCAGTATTATTCATATTCTAGAGATCGCTTTGCATAAGTTCATGCCAGATTCCCTGCTTTGGTGATTAAGCAAAGTGCAAACATATCATTGTGTCACTTGGCAACTTTAAGATAAACCTCGAGAGTGCAAACCAACGTTCTTCCAACCTGGAAAGCGAGAAAGGGCTTGTGCTTTCTCTGTAGATGGTTTGTGCAGATGCACCCTGAGGACGGTCGTGAGCATGCATTTCTGTAATCCACCCCTGTGTGGTTGTGACAAGAGCTGCCATTAACTAAATCACTGTTCAGTAAAAAAAAAAAAAAAAAATTCCATCTTCTCAATTCAGAGAGATGGAAGTTTGTAGAGGAATGTTCATTATTGCTACTGTGAGTCATGGCGGAATCATTGGTACCTAAGTGGCCCATATTTTGGCTCTTATCACATAAATGGTTGCTACAAAATTACATTCAAAGACAGGAACAAAAATGTACTAATTCCTAAGTTCTCTGTGTTTTCATATCCAATATAGGAAGATTTGGTATGGTGCTTCTAATTCAAGTATGTGCGTGAAGGTTGACTGCATGTTTTAAATGCATCAGGGTTGAAATTAAAGTCTATGTGGGAAAACTATTATTTATATATTTTTATACTTAAATTCTTTGTAGACTTTTCTTTTTCAGTGCGCCTGAATCCTTCAACAAATCTTGGCAAGGCTTTCAATCTTCCTGTGCCCTTTCTGCCACTGCTGAATACATCAATTACCGATTTAAACAGTGTGAAATATTTTTATTTAGCTAAATAATTTAAAGAGTTGAACACGGCCATATTTAATAAGTAGTTTTTGAACTTGCTCCTATCTCTTACTATTATATTGTAAGCACATTCCCATGTCATTAAAACTGTTCATGACTATCAATAATACTCAACAGTTTCTATCATTTACTTATTTGTTGCCCTATTCTTGGATATGAAGATTGTTTTGAAGTTTTTTTTAAACTATGATAAATAACACTATGATGAATATCATTATATGGCTACATCTGATCATTCTTTAGTGAAAAAATTGCAGGAATCAAAGTGCTAAATGAAAGATAATGAAAGTTTTTAAGGTTTTTGAGTAGACAGCCAAATTGTGTTCCAGTTACCTGCCATGGAATCAAATTATCTGCCTTCTCTCCTCCTCCTGCTGGTATCCATTGTCTGTACCTGACAATTAGGAATCTCATTTTCTGTTCTCTTATTTTTCTTCTGACTCCCTCTCCATGTGGCTTGCTTCCCACTGTATCCTGTGATTTTGGTTTCTGAGCTCACGGTCAGCTGAGCATCATGTGCAAACGCCCTGAAGCTCGGGGCTGCAGTTCCACTTCCGGAAAGAGTTTGCCATGGATTGTGCCAGGACCCCATGGAGCTCCAGCCCAGAACCAGTGTAAGGTATCTTTTTGGCTTGGCATTTACAGACCTAAACAAGTAGCATAAATTCTGGGCCCAACCCGCATGAAGGTGAGGTTAGAGTTACGAATATTTATGAGAGGTCTTTTTCTGTTTACGGCCAAAGAGGAAACAGGTAAGTTTCCTATTTCCCTTTAGTGACAGATTTTTTTCCCCTAGTTTTCCCTTTTACTAAGGGCGCACCCCTTTGTCTAGGGTTCTGTGACACGCCTAGGCCTTAAAACCCAAGGGCCTGGTTCCAGTGGCCAAGAAGCTGCCTTGGCACTTCCGTGACTCATTTCAGAGACAAGCTGAGCCCATTTAAAGGGGCTCCAGTGGTCAGGCGGATGAGGGGAAGAAGGTTTATTCCAGTCTTCACGCCTCCCGCCCTGACTTTCCAGGTCAATTAGAGACAACAACACAGCCAACAGAGGAGAGCCAGATGACCTCTCCCCTGTCCATCTGGACACCAGAGGCCTTTACCCAAGGCCCTAGGACACTGATAAAAGCCCTAAGTTTGGCGGTGGCTTCAGTTCCTCTGGTGTCCAACTTCCTCTAGTTTTGGTTCTGAGGAATTTCCCACTTTTTAAAAAAATTTAACTAAAGGATCGGGGAGGGTATAGCTCAGTGGTAGAGTATGTACTTAGCAGGCATGAGGTCCTGGGTTCAATCCCCAGTATCTCCATTAAAAACAAACAAATAAATAAACCTAATTACCTACCCCCCCAAAAAAAACACAGAGAAAAAAATGTAATAAAAGAAAAAATTGAATGTTAAAAAATATACGATTAAAAAAAGAAATTTACCTAAACATTTAAAGGGAGGTAACTGTTTTTGACTCTGATGTGTAGGTGCTCTGCAATGGAAGAGTCTTTCAGAACATCTCATCTGCCACATTGCCACGTGGTCCCATCCGGCATCACTCCCGTTACTCTGCCCTCACTCCCCAGAAGCACTGGTGCCCAGCTCACAGGTCTACGTCCCCTCCAAGTCTTCTCATCATTCTGGGCCCCTTCAGCACGGAGTGGTGACCCACCCAACATCAAAACCTCTCAGTTACCTGAACTTCTCCTCTTTAGTCACTGTCACCTTCATGTTTCTCCAGCCACCCCCACTATGGCGCCACTTCAGTGGCAACACCTTTAAAAATCTTTTATTCCATCATGGTGCGCTTAGACCACAATCTCGTGTTTCCAGTTCTCCTGTTCAGATACCTCTTTGATAGTTCCTCTGGTCTCCCCTTTCCTTCCGGTCCAGTTTGCATCCCAGAGTCTGCACCTCACTATTCAATCCACCTCCCTCGCCCAGACGCCCTTCAGCTGCGCCTGCCTGAACGAAAAACCAAACTCTGCCAATCCAACAATCGGCCTTTTCCACCCCTGCCCCTGAGCTTCTGAGAAAATCCACATAAACTATTTAGATCATGCCCCTTCATTCAAGTCCTGCATCTGGTTGCTCTCAACGGCTCAGCAATTCTTATAAGTCTCCAGAGTTAATCCTCTCTTCCGTGATACCCAACAATCATTTCAAACCTTCTCCAGCAAGCTGTGACTCTCTCCACAGCCCTTTTCAAAAGAATTGGCCTCCTACCTCACAGAAGAAATGGAAGCCTTCACAGGAGAGCTCCTTCAGCCTTCCTGCCACCAAATTTCAACCTGACCACACAGAGGCAGGTAGCTAGTTAATGTGGTCCCTAATGATCCCACCTCCCGGTCTTCACACTCTTGTACGATCACCTTTGAGTGTGGGCTTGGCCACGGGACTCCCTTCTAATGGACGGAGTTCAGCAGAAGTGACAGGATGTCACCTCTGAGGTTACGTGGCACACGACAACGGCTTTCAGCTTGCTGGCCCACTCTTGCTTTCTCTCCAGCTCACTCTGCCAGGTTGTGAGCTGCCCTGTGGAGAGGCTGACGTGGCGAGAAACTTAGGGGTTGTGTGCCAGCCAAGGGCCAGCAGGGAACTGAGATCCTCAGTCCCACAGCTCACCAGAAACAGACAAGCTCCTCCTTCAAGATCTTGCCTGACTTGCGGCACCTTCCACCTCCCCATTGTACTCATCCACTAGCTTCTTCCCTTGTCTCTTGGCCCCAAGGGTATAAACTGAGTGAAGACAGGAGCCATGCTAATGTGGCCCATTGTTTTAGCCATCAAAGGTTGATGGTATTTATTTACCACCATCCTCTGAACATAAAGGGCCCTTGATAATTATATGGTGATAAGTATTTCAGGAGTGGATATGTTAAAAGCTTTTGGAGATCGTCTATTTCTTTGCTGTGGATTAGCATGACCATATCATCTGTTTTAAACCTTAAATATGAAAATCTAGTTTAAAACTATACAAATAGTTTGCTGAAACAGTAATTGCTGAAACTGGTGTTTTTGCTGGGTTTTGGTTTTTGTTTTCTACTAAAAACACACTTCCCCCAAATGAAAATATTTTCCTTTCTTCATCCAGGACCTTCTTTAGCCAATAAGGCTCCCTCGTGCAACATTTTTTAAAGGATGCCTTTTCTTCTTGGCAGCTTGTAGTGTACAGGCTGGATTTCAGGCCACACTCTCTTCCATGGCCAATGCTCTTGTGCAGTGAACAACCTATACATCCTTATACTGCTACCCTGCTCAACCTTTCACACAGGGAAAGCCTAGGGCCAGGTATTTGCTCATGGAGGATGATGTTTTGTATTGAAAAGGGGGAATGGGTAAATCTGGCTATGCCTGTCCTACCCTAGACTGTGAGGATGGCAGGTCTGGGGGCCCAACTCCAGCAGTCACAGAGCCCCACAAACTCAATGGTCGGTGAAGGAGCAACAGTAATTGTGACCAGAAGGAGTAGGGAAGGAGGCCCCCTACCCTTTGTGTTGGCGCTGCTCCTGTTGTAACCCCCAAGAGGGGAAGCGGGCCTGGCAAGTAGATGGGTGATGGCAGTCTCACCAATCTTGGCAAATAAATGAGGGATCGGGTGTCTTAGACCAGACTTGGATTAATTCAGGAAGATAAATAACCAGACCTCGCCTGCAGAATTATCCACATCCAGATTTCCCGCACTAAACCTCCCTCGTTTCCATTTCATCTGCACTCCTCACACCCTTGCTGAGGCTCTGACTAATTCATATTTAAGCTAGTTACATAGGTGCTTCATGGCTCTCCCTGCATCTCTCTTCTCTCTCTTTTCCCATCTATTATATGAGGACCAGAGTAATCTCTTTAAAACATGACTTTCAGGTTATCACTGTGACGCCCAAACATTTTCAACTGCTCCCCATGGGTTAGAGGCTGCAGCTCAAAGTCTTCACTTGGGTTCAAGGCCTCACCCAGTAGGGTCTCAGTGCACATGTTCTGCATCCTCTCCTATCCTGGAACCTGTGATTCCAGCCAAACTGAAAATTCACTTGGAGCTCTCTCATCTCAGTGCCTCTGCCCATCCCATCTCTTCTGGCTGGAGTTTCTTCCATACCTTTTTTTTTTTTAAATCAAAATCTTATACAACATGTAACACATTAATAATTAACACATTAAGTTCCCCTTTCCCAAAGCCTTTCCTAACTCCTTTAACCCCTGAAGTCCCTTCTCATCTTTTATATTTTTTGTGATTGTAATTTATGTAATGTTTTATTTTAAAATGCTGTAGCCTTTGTCTGGAACCAAAGCAGTTTGCCACCATTCTGCATCTTCCACGTTGCCCAGCACAGGGCTTTGCATGAAAGCAAAACCAAAATGACTGATGGATTGATTCTTCCTTTCACCAGAAGATCCACCATAACAAAGTTCCCGGTGGACTTAAAGTATGCTTTAAAAATGAAAAATTATTATTATATTCTATATAACCTCTCAAAAAAAAAAAGCTCACAATGGGCAGAAGATGTAAATAGACAATTCTCCAAAGACGACATCCAGATGGCCAACAGGCTTATAAAAAGATGCTCAACATCACTAATTATGTAAGAAATGCAAATTGAAACTACAGTGAAGTATCATCTCACACTGGTCAGAATGATCATCATCAAAAAGTCTACAAACATAAATGCTGGAGAGGGTGCGGAGAAAAGGAAACCCTCCTACGCTGTTGGTGGGGATGCAGTTTGGTGCAGCCACTATGGAGGACAATAAGGAGGTTCCTTAGAAAACTAGTTAGCATCTGATCCAGCAATCCCACTCCTGGGCATATATCCAGAGGAATCTCTAATTTGAAAAGACACACGCACCCCAATGTTCATAGCAGCACTGTTTACAATAGCCAAGACATGGAAACAACCTAAATGCCCATTGACAGATTAATGGATAAAGTGTGTGTGTGTGTGTGTGTGTGTGTGTGTGTGTGTGTGTGTGTGTGTGTGATGGAGTATTACTCAGCCATAAAAAGGAATAAAATAATGCCATTTGCAGCAACATGGATGGACCTAGAGATCAGCAGGTCCTGACTGCTAACTGAAGTCAGATAGAGAAAGACAAATATCATAAGATATCACTTGTAAGTGGAATTAAAAAAAAATGATACAAATGAACTTATTTATCAACAGACATAAAAATCAAACTTCAGGTTACCAAAGGGGAAAGAGCAGGGGGATAAATTAGGAATTTGAGATTAACATATATAAAATAGATAAACAACAAGGGCCTACTGCATAGCACAGGGAACTACATTTAATATTTTGTAATAACCTATAATGGAAAAGAATTTGAAAAAGAATATGTATGTACTTTGCTGTACACCTGAAGCATTGTAAATCAACTATACTTCAATTAAAAATGAAAAAAGTTCAAACAAACAAACAAACAAAAAAAGGCCACCCCCTCTCTCTTTGGAGATGGCCCGCATTCTATGGAATGTGTACCTACTTTTAATCTGAGCACCCAATCCCCACACCTCGTGGCCTTTCTCTTGCCTTTCAATGTGTCTCTCTGAATAAACCTACCTTCACTCAAAAAAAAGAAAAAAAAGAAAAAAAATTCACCTAATTAAAGAGTTTAATCACAAACTCTGAAATATGCATCTTAACAAAGTTAAAGAGCATAAATACATAATCTGATACAGAAGTTTTTTGTTTTGTGTGTTTGTATATATGTGCATGCACGTTACAGACTTTTAAGTAGAATTTGCCTACCACATAAGCTGTGGTATAGAAATCTGGCCCTCTTAAAGAATTTCAGGTTACTAGTTTAAAAAGAACAAATAATCCCCCTTTCAACTTCTGTTTTAAAACTGAAATCAGCTAAATATTAGAAACAAACTTCTCCCTTGAAGCCGTTTAGGTAGTAATAAACATTATTCTAAAAGTTAATAAATGTAAAGTCTGTTAAACATTTGTTTTTTCCAAAACATCTCCTTTTTGAATGAATGCAACTCAGCAAACTTTCTTTTACAGGAATAGAAAATTACCTCGTGACTTGTAAAATATGTAATCCAGAAAATGTGGGAGAAGGGACACTTTCCAGAGCTAGGTCCTGAGACCCTAATGTCATTCATATGACAGCCCTAGGAGTAACTAAGAAAATTGGCTTGGGTCAAAAATCCTATCACATGAAGAGTAATTTAACGTGAAGACACCAAGTTTGGAGATACTCCAAATTTCCAGCCAGCATAAAGGAAAACCCCGTGGATATTCATATTATAATAACATCTACGTTAGCTGTGATGGACATCAATTTAAAAGAGATTCAATTTAGCCAAGGGCATTGGCTTTCTCTGACATGTCTCGTTCCAGAAATGTGATTATGCCCTATTAGCTGAAAACAGGGACTCTTTAAAAGTTTCTAAAAACTTTTAAAACAATTGTTCACAGCCTGGACACAGATTCTTTTTTCTAAATTGAAAACAAATGTCCACTTAGAAAGACTTAATGTACTTAAGAATCAATTGTATTATGAAAACAATTTACCCCAAGAGGGACTGGATTTTTATTTTAACAAAGCGGTCCAATAATGGTTTTAATAGACTGGAAGATAAATAAACATTAAGTAGATGAAAACAAAAAGTCATTCATCTAATATTGCTTCTCAAGGACGACAGTGCTTTACAAGAGGAAAAAACCTCAAAGAACACATTTACAGGCACATCTGCCTTTTCAATAGAAGCTGTTGAGTGCAAATAGCAAGTCTGTGTCTGACTGAATTTGCTCATCAGTATAACTACTATGCCATCTAGTGGCCAACCTTTAAACCTCAAATAAGGAGAGATTTTTCTGCAAGCCCATCTTTCTGAATGTCATTTTGTAAACTGGCGTTTTGAAAGCAGTTTATCACCAAAAATATTAAGAACAGATTGTTTGTATATGAACTATTCTGTACCATAACATTTCCAAGTATCTTAGGAAATTAATATCTGTTGTCATACAAACTATACAGAACAATTTTTTTAAACACAGGTAAAGATAGGAGTAAGTTAACCAACTTTTATTTTTAAGAGTTTTTGTATACCAGAAAGCTAAGCTGTCTTATTGAACTGTGGCTTGGAATTATGACATTTTATAGACTCTGGGGGGAAATACTTGGCAGATACAAAGTCAAACATAAAACTATGAAAATACATGCAAGAGAGTAATTTAATTTATTGCTTGGAAATGCTTTCAGAGTTGTCAATGATTATTTATTTATTTGCCTAATTATAGCTCGACATAATGTTCCAAAAGGGTATTTGTTGTAGTTAACTAGATAAGTAAATATTGAGAAATCTAACTTGACAGTCACACCTAACCATTCTGTAAAGAAAAATCTGGCCAAATTTCACAGGTCCCTATTAAAAGTGTCAACTTTTACATTCGGGAAAGGAGTTTGGTTTTTCGTTGTTGTTGTTAACATCATTCTATTACTGAAAAAACAAATGGCAGAGGCCAGTTGTTAGATTTAGAACTGAAATGAAATATCTATAGGAGACAGTGCCTCATCTTTTGGGGTTCTCTTCAACACTATTATTGAGGAAGTTTCAATTTGTCTGAAAAATATTTACATTAAATTTCTAATGCAACCAACTCCAGGAGCTCCTGCTTTTTTAATGCCATTAAAAGAACATTAAAATATTTTGAAATTTAAAACATATCCTAAAGAATCATTTTCTGAGTATTTATAAAATGATTCAACCTGAAGAAAATGCAGGTGATCATAAAAAGAAACTTCAAGTAAACTCAATGTCTCTCCTGACGTGAAAAACAAAAAGTACCTATAATTTTAAAATACTGAATTCTGTACGAGCTTGTATGTTGAGAGATCTAAAACCCTCTTATGGAGCTAAAAGAAGATACCAGCAGACCTCGTTTTACTGCACTTTGCTTTATTGTGCTTCACAGATACTGCTTTTTTTTTTTTTCTTTTACAAATTGGTTTGTGGCAACTCTGTGTTGAGCAAGTCTATTGGCGCCATTTTCCTAATATTTGCTCACTTCATGTCTCTGTGTCACATCTTGGTAATTCTCATGATGTTTCAAACTTTTTCATTATTACTATATTTGTAATGATGATCTGTGGTTAATGATCTTTGACGTTACTATGATGACTCACTGAAGGCACTAGTGATGATAAGCAATTTTTAAGCTGCAAAGTACCTTTTAATCAAGGTAAATGCATTGGGATTTTTGTTTGTTTTGACACAATGCTATTGTACACTTAACAGACTTCAGTATAGTGTAAACATAACTTTTATATGCACTGGGAAACCAAAAAACTTCTTGTGACTCACTTTATCACAATATTCACTTTATTGTGTCAGGCTGGGACCCATATCTCCTGTGCTTTAGACATGAGCATTTAAGGTGGTGCGGAGGACAGACCCTAAGGTGACCCACGGTGATTTCCCACCTCCTGATGTCCATGTCTTTGTGTCATTCCCTATCCTTGGGTGAGAATGGGAGCTGTGATTTGTTAGCCAATAGAATGTGGCAAAGTGGACAGGGTGTCACTCTGTGATTATGTTACATTATGTAAGACTGTTTCAGCAGACAAGAGCAAGAGCTTCTCCTTCCTGGATTAAGGAAGTCAGCAGCCAAATGCAGGAAGCCACTGTGAGCAGCCTTCAGTCAACGGCCAGCAAAGAGCTGGGGCCCTCAGTCACACAGCCCCAGGAAATGAATTCTGCCAACAAGGTGCACGAGCTTAGAAGTAGCCCTGGCCCCAGTCAAGCCTTCAGATAAGAACACAGCCCACTGACACTTTGATTGTAGCCTGGCAAGACTCTGGGCAGAGGGCCCAGCTGAATTGTGCTCAGGGTTCTGAATCAGGGAACCTGTGATTTGCTTTAGCTGCTAAGTTTGTGGTAATTTGTGATGTAACAACAGAAAACTAATACAGGTAGAACATTAAATAAAATTCACAATTCTACAAATACATACTGAGACCTAGATCCAAGCAGAAGCCTGGCATAGAGTAGACTTGAGAGCATAGTTAAATGGATGGGCTATGCCCTGCACAAAGATCAGAAAGGCAGGTGAGAGTTTAATGCACAGTTCCAAGGACATGATAATCTACTTGAGGAAAAATGGGCATGTGATTAACACAGGTCCAAGTAACATGACAAAATGCACAGAAAAGGGCCTGTATCAATAGAAATCTTTACAAGCTACAGAAAACCCAAATAAAAACTACTTAGCAAAAAATAAAAAGTCGGCGGGGGGGGACTGCGGAGGAATTCACTGATTTACAAAACGGAAGTCTGGGGGTAGTGCCAGCCCCCAGCATAGTGCATCCATCCTCGAGACTCAAATTCTCTAGGCTCTTTCCTCCTTAGTGTGTCACTTTCACACATGGTCAGTCTCCCCCCATGTTGACAATATGACCACCGGGGTCACAGTGTACCAGCCAGGGGCTTCCGTGGAATACAGAAGAAACTTCTCTTCCATAAGCCCCAGTGAAAGTCTCTACACATCTCATTGGCCGGATGGATCATACACACCCCTTTAACCAAGATCCAAACTAGACCGCAGCCCTGGAGAAAACAATGGGTCATTCCCTCTAAACCACACGGACCATAATCCTGCACAGAGGGGGTTTCTTCATAGGAAAATCTGAGGATAACTGTGGGAGTCAAGGGAAGTCAACGCTAAGGTCACCACCCAATGCTGACCACAGGGTCCTGCTAACTCTGAGTGGGAAGATCATGGACGTAACATATAATGAAATATAGCCTGTCAGGAAATTATACGCATGCCTGAGTGAAGGGTGTACGAGCACACTAAGTATACCAGGTTCCCCACAGTTTGCAAAGTATACAGTTATTTCAAATTAGAAAGTTAAAAAATCTCGTTTCATACTCTGGATTGGATGTGATGAAGACCAAACTTCCACAGATTAAGGAAATTAGGTTTTTAAAATGTGACAATAAAAAATAGATTTGTTGCAGTCAGATTTGTGAATTTCAAAAGAAAATAAACCACTTTCTGAGCCCCAAATCAATTTTTATAAGAAACTTTCTCTCTCTTTAGAAAAAAATTATATGATTGGGTTACATTTGATGGAGGCATTTTGACCCTCCAGTTTTGGCCAAGAAACTTTCCAGTCCACCTCAGTGCTGAGCCATATGTATTGATTGAATTGACTAGAAAATTGGCATCAGAGTCAGAGAAACAGAGATGCTATACCAGGAATTCAGCAAAGGGTGAAGGTGTCATGATAAAAGATGAGGTGAGAGGAATTTAGGCCAGTGAGGAGCTAAATCGCAGACGAGGAACATCAGAGAAAATTTATATGAGGGAGAAAAGAATTTTTTTTAGCAAGAACAGAGTCTAAAAGCAAGGAAAAAAATCTAAAAGATATCAACTCCATGGTTAGGTACAAAAAAGAAATAGAGAACCAAGAAAGAGCATAGCAGATCTTTTAATGAAAAAACCCTAATTGTGTGGCTTCCCATTTTATTTAATCATACAGAACAAAGCAGAACATGCTTTTTTGTAATCTGACTTGTTGGCAGATCAATGTTTCATAATTAATCAAGCACTGTCTATGGTAGGAAAAATATCTAATATCTCCTACATTAACACCCCACAAGGTAAATACGATTTTTCAAGGAATATGAATAGAAAGTTATAAATATAACATTAAAAAAAATACTGAATTGAGGGCTCTTAGGAGGAGTGGCTGATTCTAGGATGGGACAGGGAACACAAGATGAGCCTGGAACATCCTATGGTGCCAGAAAATAAAGAAGTGCTTTTAAAAAATGATGGGGACAGGTCAAAAGGATACAGGAGGCAACCTGAATGATCTCTCAATAGCCAAATATGCAACAATTTGGGCAATAAAATAATAATAGCAATGGATTATAACATACAGAATAAAATAAATATTCATGAGTCCACACTGAGACAAATAAATAATTGAATGAATAATAAATAGCTCAGAAGAGACAGCCCTTCCTTATAGTGGGATTCCAATTAATAAATGTAGAAGAAATAATAGAGATAGAAAACCGCCATGTGGCAAGCACCACAATAATGACTGGTGCAGACAGGAATGACTGAAGGCCCTTAGAGGGCTAACCGGCTAACTTTGAGTAAGTCCTGTAGATTAGCGAGTAGCTTCCTATCAATGTCCCCTCCCTGCTTTCAATAACTTGCTATGGTTTTGTAAGATGTCATCCTTTGGAGAAGCCAGGTGAAGGGCATATGAGAACTTGTGCACTAGTTTCACAACAGTTTCATAAGACTAATGTTATTTTAAATTAGAAAGTTTAAAAAAATTTGTGAAAAAAATGAATATAATTTGCCTCTTCATGTCTATGCTATTACAATAAACATTGACCACTACTGTCTAAGCCATTGCTTAGGTTAGGAAAACCAAGGCAATTGTCCTCAACCCGAACTATGGAGGAAGGGGAGGAGTACAGGGCTCTGGGGTTGAGCAGGGACGCAGAAAGACATCTAGCCCAGCAATGAAACTGTCAGCCTAGGGAAGTGCCTGGAATGACACTTACAGAGTCAGGGCAGAAGTCCCTCTACTGGAAACAGTGGATGAACTGCTACCCTCTCCACTTGCAAATGCACCGCCCTCTGGCCACCATTTGTGGATTCTTTTTCTACTGTAGACATCTCTAAAGCTGCTGCTAAATTGTTTAAGCTCCCTAACAATGTGCCGGTCTTAGGGAGGAGAGCAAAGGGAGGGGCTTAGTGGGGAGGGTCTGGCACACCTAGCGTGGGATGCCAGCGGTGACCTCAGGAACAGCTCTGGTGGCCGTACTGAAAAGGTATCAAAATGATAATCAAAAGACAGCTATTGCTAGAACATCTTCTTGGCTTCATTTGAAATGAAATGTATGATGTCACCCAAGAACAATGTTTACTACCCATGTCGCTGACAAACATGTTACTCCTCATCTCACACTTTAATATCCAGCAAGGTGAGAGATGCCAAGGTACCACACTGGAGGGTATGACCAGGAACGCAAAGCCATGTGTGGTTAGAGTCCAGGGGATGGAGCAAAGAAAGAATCAATGGGGCCACGTTGTGACTGCAGTCAGATCAAGAGCAATTTATATCCCCTCTGAATATAAGCTCAACAAACTGTCATTTTAAAAATGTCAACTATGCTTACATATTTTAAATTCTTAAATGTCATAATGCCACAAATGCTAATCTTTGGTTAAATCTGATTTGAGCCTAATATGCTTACTGCAAACAGAACCTCAAGAACAGGGGAAAATGAGAAAAACATTGCAACTGACCTCAAAGGATTGGGTTGGGGCTTGTATTAAGCATAATGATTATTATTTGATTATAATAATATTCACTCTTTCAAAAACATTTATTGAATCTGATGCTAAACACTGAGTGTCAAAAACGAAAGTCTCCCTGTCTGGTGGGCATCTTCTTTGACAGATATGCCTTTGAATAATTTACCATATGCAGCTTCCCAACCCTTCAGTCATTTGAAAGCCATCTCTATTGATTTTTGCCATATCCACATGGCGATTATAGTGTTATCTATTGGATTTTTCTCTTTAAATCACTGCATTTTCTCCAAGGTTATTTTAAAAGAAATATTTATGTAACTACTGTGAATGGAAAATGGGAATCACTTGCCATAAATAGAAGCAAATTATAAATGTAAATAAATATCTAAAATACATACAAGTCTATGTCCCACGTAGGATTATCTCACATACCACACTAGTGGTATGCACTCCCCAGTTTGGAAAATACTTGGATATTAATTTAAAAAATGTAGACACATCAAAATTTTAAAGATTTACTATCTACATACAGGAAAGACTTATCAAAGAATAGGCAATTTAAAATCAAAGTTGATGTAATGTGGTTACATAAGAGAGAGCCCTTGTTCTTAAGAAATATACACTGAAGTATTTAGCAGAAAGGGCTATAACGTCTCCAATTATTTCCCAAATTGTTCAGAAAAATTAATATGAAGATGTATATAGAAAGAGGAAGTGATAAAACAAGTGCTGTGAAATGTCAGCAATTGGATGAAAGGCAGATAACAGTTCTTTTACTATTTTACAACCCTACAAATCTGAATTTATTTCAACATAAAAGAGTATAAAAAATGGGAAAATAAACCACTTCAAAGGAAGTAAAAAAATAAAAAAATAAAATCAAAGCTGAGGCATTTTTAGAGATGGAATGTGCAGCAGTCAGCATAGACTAGATTGTGCCACCGTAACAAAAAGTTCCCAGGTCTCATTGGCTTGACACCACCTAAATTTATTTCTCAGTCACACAAAGTCCAGCGTGGGGCCAGGTAACTCTCCAAGGAAACTGTCCTCATGCGGTGATTCAAGGTGAAGGCTGATGGAGACTTCACCATCATGCAGCTGCAGTTTTCTGAACTTGTGCCTTCCTCAGTTGATGGGTGAGGAAAGGAAGCTGGGAGAATTATGCACAAGCTGAGCTTCTCACTGCCTCAGCCTGTGAGCAACCCATTTTTCTAACCCTAATGGCCGAGTGGCCAAAATTAATCACACAGCCCCGCCCAACTGCCAGGGAGGCAGGAAAAGTGCAATCCTTTCTCATGGACATGAGTGAGCACTTGAAGTCTCTACCAAATACGGGATGGGAAGATTAAGCGACTGGGTCCAGAAGGAAAAAATCTCTAGGGAGAAATAATTTGGGAATAGGAAGCGAGACAACAGCGAAGGGCGCAGAACCGAATGGACAGGAGGTATTGTCAGATCACATGTGCAGCTCCGACTGAACAAACCTAAAAGGTGCGCATGGTTCTATCGTCCTGTAGAAAAGCTGTAATCACCTCTTCGGTGATAAAAGAAATAGAGATAATTACCATATCTGCATGTATAATTCTCCTCGACTTACGTCTTAATTCAGGCCAACACAGGTCTACCGAACTCCTACAATGTGCAAGAAACACGCTAAACTCTAAGCACATTCATTTCAAAATATAAAAATAAAATAGCCTAGAAAGAGAGAGGAGACTCCACAAATCTTCATCAGAAATGTGTGGTATCAGAAAGGTCTGAAATTCTCAGCTCCATTTAGAAAGAAATCAGAGTAACCTTTTCCAGGATGTTCCACATTCTAGGTTTAACACTTCACCTCTGCTTTAGGAATGCACCGCCGCTCACCTAAGGGAGGGAGGAGAGGAGGACGAGGATGCACGTCTTTCAGAAAGTGCCACCCCGCGGCTACTGACTGAGCCGCCTGCTGAGCTGGCTCCAGGAGCCCAGAGGGAACAGGCACGTTCTCGCCCCTTAACTGTCCGGCTCTGGTCTCAGGGACTCACTGTCTTTGATCAACAGGAACAATGAGTTTCTACCTTGCGTGCTGCACCTAAACAGAGATATTAGCACATTGTTTCTAAACATTCATTTCGAGTGCACAAAGGCCCTAGAAACTCATCACTTCATTTCATCTCTGTAACAATCCTGTGAAATAAGAACTTGTGTCCCCACTTAATGGAGGAGGCGGGCACTGGGCCTTTGGTCCTATTTCCAGTTAGGGGCGAGCCAGGCCTGGGATGCTGTCCTCCTGGCTCCAGGTGTCCCTTTCACTGCCTGGTACATTCATCTTTCCACCAAGAAGTAACTTCTTGGATATTACAGACGTTTAAAAAAATTAAGGTAAAGGAAAATCTGTAATAACAGAAGTGTTTATGATATCATGGGGAATGAAAGAGTAAACTGTGTATGTGATTACAGTTCTGTGAAAAGGTTCGCAGCAACTGCGCCAAAATCCCTCTCCACGGCACGGAGGGAGCAGGGGCAACCGCTGAGCCCCTCCCAAAGGTGAGGCCTGACACTTGGTGCTTCTTTGTTTGGCTTCAAGGCCCCCTTTCTTCTCCCCTAGAGCTTACCTTGAACCTCAACGGCTCTGAGGGATCCACTGACAGGTCAAAACCCCAACACACAAACCACAGAGAGGGAAGTTCATTCCGCAGCTCAGCAACTTGTCTGCCTTAGCAGGTCCGATGGACCCACTCAGTGAAGGCTCTACCCAAAGCAAAGTGTCTGAAACTACAGGGCAGAATCCTATACGGAGAGAACGATGCGGAGGCAACATCCCTGTTTCCATCTCCAAATGGGAGCCCACGGGAGGAAGGGCGGTGTGACCGCCATGCTGCCTAACTAGAGCTCTGGGGGTTTTCAAAAGCTAGACTCACCCAAACCACATCTGCTGCTTTCAGAATGACTCTGGAATACCTGCCGCGCAAACACCGCTCTGGTGCTGAGAGGCGGTGGATTTAAAGTGAAAGTGTGAGAGTGACAAGAGAAAGGCAGCTGCCCTGGCAGAGACAGCACCGTGCCCAAGTGCACGGACGAGGAGGCACACGGGACAAAGCGGGTGTTCACGAGTGGCTTTAGACAACTAGTCTACAGATATATTTCAGAAGGACATTCTGAAACCAAATGGAATGGATCAACCTCATTAGGATCCTGACACAAATCATCATTTATGAGACGAGTGGGGAAATTTGAACACTGACTGAATGGTTGATGATATTAATGTTAAAAAAAATTTAGTGCAATAATTGTATTGCAGCTTTGTTTTTTCAAGAGTCCTTACTCGTAATGTAATATTGACAGGAAAAATGATGATGTCTGGAATTTACTTTAAAACAGTTTGAACTAGGGGTTGGGGAGGAGTTAGGCACATGGAAGAAATAAATTGAATTAGAGTTAGTAACTGTTGAAACGCAGTGATAGGTCCATGAGGGATCGTTAGACTAACCTGTCTGCTTTGGGTTGTGTTTAAATTTTCATTAGAAATAATCTTAAACATCTGCAGTATTTTTAGTGTAGCTACAGTTTTTGTTGCACCAGCATCTCTTCCTCTTTTCTAGAAATAGCCCTGCCCACCCTTACTCTGAGAAACTGACCCCTCCCCAACCCCGGTTCCCTGTGGTTCTCTTGGGACCAACAGTCACCAGTCACGGGGTGACACCAAAAGCCCCATCCATCTAGCGTGCAACTTAGGCCCTGTTAGAGCCCTGAGGGATTTTATGTGCGGAGGACCCCGCAAGAGAGAAGCTCTATCTTTTCTCTGGGGTTTCTCACTAAGATCATTTAAACCTGGAGTTACTGACAACAATGCTTGATCCTGCAGTGGGAGAGAATGAACCCGTCTCAGGCACCCAGAGCAGAGAGAGTGCGGAGGAGGGTTGGAGAGTGGAGTAAAGGAGAGAGAGAGTAAGCACTATAAAGACAGCTTTTCAATCTAAGGATCCAGTGTCCAATTCCTCCCTATCCTAAGTTATGGGAGCCACCAAGTTCCCCAGTAAGGGCTTTAAATGCCGGCGGTTTCCTCTAGCCTGGGTCTCTTACAGAACTCCAGAGTCAAATAACTTTGCAGATGTGATTAATTTAAAGATCTTGAGAAGGGAAGATAATCCCAGCTAATCCAGGGGGGTCTCATAGACTCATAAATGTCCTTATAAGCAGGAAGGCAAGAGGGTCAGAGAAAGAGACATGATGATAAAGCAGAGCTTGGAGTGATGCACTTTAGATGGAGGAAGGAGCCACAAGGCAAGGAACACAGGCAGCCTCTGGTAGCTGGAAAAGGCAAGAAAACAGATTCTCCCCTAGATTCTCCAGGAGGAACCCAGCCCTGCCAACACCTTGATTTTAGGACTTCTGACATTCAAAACTATGCAATAATAAACCTGTGTTATTTTAGCCTCCTAAATTTACAGTAATTCATTCCGTCAAGAATAGGAAAGTAATAAACCAATTACCTACTCAACATCTCTACCTGGGTGCCCAATAGACATGTTAAAATCAATGTGTCCAAAGTGAACTCCTGATCTTCATTCCAAGCCTGCGATACTCACAGCCTCCATGCTTTCAGCTTATAGCAACACCATCCTTCTGCGGCTTAGGGCAGACACCTTGGAGCCATCCTAGGCTCCTCTCACATACCACGTCACTGCCACCAGAAATTGTACTAACTCTGCTCTAAGTCTTTGCCCATGTCTCCGTAAAGCTTGCCCAGACCACCCGACTGCAGCCACCTGCCCCCACGCCCACCTCCCTTTGGCACTCTCATGTTTCCTGTTTCTCTCTATTTTCTCCTTTTTCTGTAACACCATTTTCTAGTACATTATATAATGTACTTACGTATAAAGTGTATTCTATATTTTCTGCTTTTTCCTTCTATAGCATAAGCTTCATGAGGGCAAAGAACTTGGTCTTGATTTGCTTCACTGATGTATTCCAAGTACCTAGAACAATGCTTGGCAGATAGTAGGTGCTCATTAAATGTGAGTAGCATGAAAGGACGAACACACAAGAGCTGATTTCAGTTCTGTTCCAGCCACTTGCAATCAGAAAACTCCTCATACACATCTGTTGACTCGAGTTGTCATTCTTGCTAGAAAACTCTGCTGATGGTGATCGATGTTTTAGACCACCCTCCTTTGGAGAAAAGGGGAGCATATCTGCTTGTGATCACTCTTCACGCATCTGGACAAAAATACCAATCGATACATTTCCCATTATACTTCCCACACATAAGGACTTGCATTTTTGCTGGGGTTGCTGTTGTTATTTTTAGAGCCCTGAGACTGTGACTTTGCCATTTAGGTTCTGCCAAAGCCTCTGCGTCTGCTCAGCAAGCCCTCCGAGAACCACCGCCTGAGCGTTTAGCAGGCACCTTCTCTGGGCACTGCGCCCCTGCGTGATCCAAAGCACAACCCCGGCCTCATCATCGGCTCTGACGTCAGCAGCTCTGACGTGCTTCCTCGTGTCCCACACGATTTACCTCTTGTTCTCTAAGTCTTTCATGGAGGGAAATTTTAAATACAGGCTTCTCCTTCTAATGAGTTCCCATAAATGTGTGTGAGTTCACGACACAAAACCCAAGCAAAAGATTAATCTGACGTAACAGAGGGCTCCGATCCCACGAAAGTAAAACTACAAGGATGAGTCATGTTATTACACTTTCCTTAATTTTCACTCTTGAAGATGAGCTGGATACATATGTAATATTAAAACACAGATTAAAAACTAAAATGAGCCAAGGAAATTAATTTTCTAATGCACTTCAATACTCCAAGTTTGATTTATCTCAAATTTGCAAAACAATTTCATACTAGTTTAATTAAATGTTGGGGGGAAAAAAAACAACACTTGCTGTCGATGACATCGGAGAATAAGAGAAGACAGTGCTGGCTTTGGTGGAATCTTACTGACTTCCCTAAAAATAGCATCAAGAGAAAGAACAGATTTTCTTCTCTTCATAAGGAGTCTGTAGTAAGCTGTATCACATTTAATTGATCTACGTACTTTTGAACTACTTTACATTTGTGTCTTTGGAATATTTTATTGTTCATTCTTTCATTTATTTCTTCTCTACTCCTTGCATTTGTTTTAATTGTGGTAAAATACACATAACATAAAGTTTATCCCTTTAACCATTTTTTTACACATTTAATTCAGCAGTATTACGTACACCCCCTACTATTTCCAGAAGTTTTCATCACCTCAAACAGAAACTCTGTACCTGTTTCCTCCTTCCTACCACCCCCAGCCCCTGACAAACTCAAAGCTACTGTCACTGAATTTGCCTTTTCTAGATATCTCATATAAAAGGAATTACACAATAAATTTGTTCTTCTGTGTCTGGCTTATTTCACTTAGCATAATGTTTTTAAGGTTCATTCATGTTGTAGTTTGTATCAGAACTGTATTCCTTTTGATGGATGAATAATATTCCATTGCGTGTACACACCATATTTTGTTTATCCACATACCCACTGCCTCTTAGAAAAAATTGTAGATGATCTGTTTTTAACATTCCAAACATGTTTAAATTTTTTTTCTTTCATAACCAGATATTGTGATATGAAGATAGGATAAACAGATTTCAGGACAGGATTATTACCCTTGAATACTCAGTCATCCTGAAGAGACAGTTGAATAAACAGATTATTCTAACACAATGCAGAGGCACTGTGATGAAACGATGAGACCACAAAGGGGAGAGCAAGCAACTCTGGCCAGGGGAGCTAATTAAGTTTTTAGTAGGGCAGGAACATCTGACCAGGGTTTTGAAGGACATGTGGAAGCTCTCCATCATAGAAGGAAGAAACAGGAGGCCCTTGAAGTGCAGAGAATCACACATGTCAAGACACAGGTGAAAAGAAAGGGAGTACTTGGAGAAAAGGACATAATTGAGAGACCAGGCTCTACACCATGGAGACATCAAAGGAAGAGAAAATATGCACCTGACCCTCAACTAGTGATAGTCTTGAGGGAGGTGAATGTGAAAACACATGAATTTCCTCAGACTTCACGAGCCAGTGGTTAAGGATGAGATGGAGTGAGAGGTAATAAAGCAGCTCTCTCTGGCTCCCTCCCCACTACTGATGCAAGGCTTCTGGTCCCCAGCAAAGCTGTCCCATGAATCTGGGAGTCTCCATTCCTCTTCTTCGACTCCCCTCAGATGTCCTGCCCTCAAGGTCACGTGACGATGTGTCTCCCCAGTACACCTGTGCCAGGGGACCATGGATGAGCCATTCCCTGTACATCATGCTGTGCTGGGTACACCAAGTACCGATCAGTCCAGTGGCCCCTGGAAATAGAGCTCATTTTAGACTCACAGCTCCTTTCTCCAAAGGACTGAGACCTAAACTATGGGGCCTGATTGGTGCCCAGCACAAAATTCCTTCCAGAAAGTTCTTCTCCAGTAATCTCCCCCATTCAGTTATTCATTCAACTCATTTATTGAGCAACTAATATTCTAGGCACTGAAGACAGAGTTAAAGAGAAGACGGCAGGTCCCTGTTATCATGAAGCTTATTTTCTAGCATGTTTGTGTGTGTGTGTGTGTGTGTGTGTGTGTAGGGGAACACAAACAAAACTCAGCAAGGCAATTTTAGCGGGTGACATATTTAATTGCGAAGGAGGGTGGGGGCCAACAGTACGTGGAAGAGGAGGATGCTGGCTGTGTTAAGTAAGTGGCCAGGAAGGGTGCAGGCTGGAACCAGCTTCGGGTGCCCAGGTGAGGTGTGGCCAGGCCCTCCCATGAGGGCTGTCTGAGAACAGAAACCCTGAGAAACCAAATTCTCAACACACTGCCTTGTCTCAGATGCATAATTTTGTCTTTTGACCAGGACCTCCACAAAAATCATGAGTGGATAAGAGCAACTCAACACTTTGTTTATATGCATAGCCTGTAAATGTCATGTTCTGAGAGCTACAGAATGATCTCAGAACAGAGTTAGGAAACTCTTTTAAAATGGTATCTAACATTAAAAAGATAGAGAGACATGCTATATACTAATAATGTTTTATGTTCAAATTAGATAAAATTTTTCACATTCATTTTTACTTCTATATGTAATAAAAGCAATAATATGTAACTATCAGGAGGAAAAACTTTTGGTGAGTCATCTTTCTCATGGGCAACTCCTTCCTTCCTTCCTACCTGGTCTGTGTCTGACGTGAGGTCACCCAGTCCTTCTGGGTGAGGCCCCCTTGTGGAGCAGCCGGCATGAAGCAGTAGGGATTTTGGCCTCTGTGGTATCCTGCACATCCAAGGACCCGTTGCAGTGCTGGAGCTTCTGAGGGTCTTCACACCTGCCAAGCTCAGAGGGTCTGCAAGCACCATATGGATGTCCTGGTTGAACAGCACTGAAACAGTGCCCCTCCCCCTCATCACTGGCAAGCCCAGCATCCCTAAGCACTAAGACTATTGTCAGGTGGGTAAGGAAACCTTGCTGGGAAGGCCAGACCTCCTGCGAGAGGCAGAATGGCTCACCAGCAGCACGCACATCATGTCAAGGTTAGACAGAGGTCAGTCCTGCCGCAGCTCCTTCCCCTCCCATCCTTGCCTGTGTCTGAGGTCTACTGGGCCTGGGCCAGGCTGGCCCAAGACTGATTAACCCAGCCCGGCGGCCAGGTTCAGGAGTCTGGCCAGATCATCACTTAAAGCTCCCCAGAGCTCTGACTGGTCCTAAGCCTGGAATTCTTACAAATCTTGACCTCCCCCTCCTTCCCTCCTCACCCCTGATCTCTCACACACACACCCCTACCTGGCATTTTACTTTCTAACTTTCCAGAGTTTTTGCTAATTCTCGTATTCTCTACACTCCCTCTCCTCTGTGTACCCACGCTGCTCCCCTTGCCTGGAATGACCTCTTCCCCCTCACCTGGTGAGCGCCTGCTTAATCTTTCATGGCTCAGCTCAGGGTCCATCCCCTCCTCTGGGTGGGTGGCCTCTCTTGACAATTCCAGTCTAGCTCAGATCTCCCTCCTACGGGAGCCTATACCGCACTATTTGGAAAGGGAACAGAAATGAACTAGTCAGATGTTTGTTGATGCCACAGAAATAAGCTCTTAGATACAGCGACTAAGGATGTCTTACTCATATTTGTGCCTCCAGCACCTTCCACCCAGTAGCTTCGCCATCAGAATGGATCAAATGCATAAACGGATAAATGATAAAATCAAAGTGAGAGCACTCAAGACAGCATACCTAAACTACCTGGGCTTTTAATTGGCTACTAGTGACAGGGTTTGCAGATGAATTTGCCTAATTTAAGACACAGTTAAACACTTGCTTCAGTTTCCAATCAACGGATTGATTAGATCAATCAGAACTGCAGTGCCCTTTCTATAAAGAGAAAAATTCTGCAACATACTTTTCCCGCAAATCTCTCTCCAAAAGTGGAATTATTTAATTTAGGGGTTGGTTTTAAGTTTTAAAACTCAGTGGATTATATTTTAATAAATAATACTATGTAATATTTACTAAAATTGTCAAAAATATCAAGTATTTGTTTTCTTCAGATAATTCCCATATGTATAAGAACTCTACATCTCGAGAATGTTTTCATAACAATCCTCATAATCCTTGTCCTAAATTTTTTTTAAATACTAGAATCACTGGTTACATTTGCTATATGGCAGAGTAAGAGAGGGGGAGGGGAAGGAGTTATCTTACGTGCTCATGAATGAATTATAATCAGTTCCTTCCTCCACTGGATCTTCCTGCTTCAGACCCAGGAAGAGTGAGGGGTGGAGGTGGGAGGGAGGGATGTCAGGATATAGTTACCATTGATAAACATGGTATCACCAACTACTAAATAACTTATGACTCTGCCCCTTCTCCCTTTCTTCCACTCTCCTGACATTTCCCCAGGAGGATCCGTGAGGACGATTCTGAAATGGACTGGTCTCACACTAGATCCAGGGGATTCTGACTCCGAATTCATAATGGTCCAAGAGACATGGTTGGAGCTGACCCCACGGGATCAGATGCAAATAAAAAGCAGATGCCTGCAATGAGAATGTTTCAGCCAAGATCCAAAACTACCCCCAAAGGAGCAGAGTACAAGGATACTTGCTCTCTCAGAACAGTCATCCATATATCACAGTGCGGGGAAGCCTAGACCCATTCCAGGAAGTCTTCACAGATCATTAAAGATGAAATCACTCCTTATTTGGCCCAGCACCCCTCCAGTCACCCCATATGTGGGAGAAAGTCAAAGATGGGCTGGGAGGGGCTGAAAGCTACTGTAATCTGCCAAGCAGCCCTTTCTTTCACTGGTCTTTGTAACAGCACCACCCTCCCCTCCACCCCAACCCGTAGTGCATCCCACCACGCAGCTATCTAATCACCACCACTGGCCCACAGTTTGCAGAAAGGTCTAAAAATCCAAACAGACTTATCTACTCAAGGGCTAGTTCAGAAACAAACAGCATTAACTAGATTTTGTAAGAAAATCTCCACCTCTTTGCATTGTAAAAGCAGCATGAATCTACCTTGGAAATATATAATTCATTTACATATCCTCTTTACCTTCCTCTGTCTAGAATGTTACTAAGAACAAATGATAGAGGTGATAAGAATAAGTGAAATAGTGAGCTTCCTGGTCTCTCCACCATGTGGCCTAAAAAGTGAAAATAAATATGAAGACATTTAATGTGGGCCTTAAAACAGACCTGACACTCATGACTTATTTTTTAAAACCTAGCCTAGTACTACATGTGAACTTGGCAATGGAAGATTTCTAATGCTGATAGAACACTGCTTATATGGTAAAGGGAAGAAGTAGATGAAAGGGAGATGTGGACATTTTGGAGGAAAGAAAAAAAAGGTCGATAACTTTTTTTCTCCCTATAATATTGTTACATATAAATAGAGGGAGACTTTTATGTTTGATTGTATGATGCTCTCTTAATTCTCTTTCAATCTATGGGTTCCTGCACCCAAAGTAATAAAATACCTAGGAATAAATCTAACCAAGGAGGTGAAAGACTTATATGTGGAAAACTATAAAACACTGATTAAGGAAATTAAAGAAGACTCTAAAAAATGGAAAGATATCCCATGCTCCTGGATTGGAAGACTCAATATTGTTAAAATGGTCACACTGCCCAAGGCAATCTACAGATTTAATGCAATCCCTATCCAATTACCCAGGACATATTTCACAGAACTAGAACAAATCATAATAAAATTTGAGGAATAACTCTCCCAGACTTCAGACAATACTATAGAGCTACAATAATCAAAACAGCATGGGATTGGTACAAAAACAGACATATGGACCAATGGAACAGAATAGAGAGCCCAGATATGAACCTACAAACTTTTGGTCAACTAATCGTCAACAAAGGAGGTGAGAATATACAATGGAATAAAGACAGTCTCTTCAGCAAATAGTGTTGGGAAAACTGGACAGCAGCAAGTAAAACAATGAAGCTACAACACTCCCTTACACCATACACAAAAATCAACTCAAAATGGATCAAAGACTTAAACATAAGACAAGATACAATAAACCTCCTAGGAGAAAATATAGGCAAAACATTATCTGACATACATCTCAAAAATGTTCTCTTAGGGCAGTCTACCCAAGCAATAGAAATAAAAGCAAGAATAAACAAATGGGACCTAATGAAACTTATAAGCTTCTGCACAGCAAAGGAAACCATAAGTAAAACAAAACGACAACCTACAGAATGGGAGAAAATCTTTGCAAACAATGAAACCAACAAAGGCTTGATCTCCAGAATATATAAGCAGCTCATACGACTTAATAAGAAAAAAAACAAACAACCCAATCCAAAAACGGGCAGAAGACCTAAACAAGCAATTCTCCAAAGAAGAAATACAAATGATCAATAGGCACATGAAAAAATGCTCAATATCACTAATTATCAGAGAAATGCAAATTAAAACTACAATGGGGTTATCACCTCACACCAGTCAAAATGGCCATCATTCAAAAACTCCACAAATGACAAATGCTGGAGAGGCTGTGGAGAAAAGGAAACCCTCCTACACTGCTGGTGGGAATGCATTTTGGTGCAGCCACTGTGGAAAATAGTATGGAGATTCCTCAAAAGACTAGGAATAGATTTACCATATGACCCAGGAATCCCACTCCTGGGCATATATCCAGAAGGAACCCTACTTCAAAAAGATACCTGCACCCCACTATTCATAGCAGCACTATTTACAATAGCCAAGACGTGGGAACAGCTTAAATATCCATCAACAGTGACTGGATAAAGAAGAAGTGGTATGTTTATATAATAGAATACTATTCAGCCATAAAAATGACAACATAACACCATTTGCAGCAACATGGATGTCCCTGGAGAATGTCATTCTAAGTGAAGTAAGCCAGAAAGAGAAAGAAGAATACCATATGACCATATGAGATCGTTCATATGTGGAATCTTAAAAAAAAAAAAAAGAACATAAATACAAAACAGAAACAGACTCATGACATAGAATACAAACTTGTGGTTGCCAAGGGGGAAAAGGGTGGGAAGGGGCAGACTGGGAGCTCAAAATTTGTAGATACTGACAGGCATATGCACAATAGATAAACAAGATTATACTGTATAACACAGGGAAATACATATAAGATCTTGTGGTAGCTCACAGTGAAAAAGAATGTGACAATGAATATATGTATGTTCATGTATAACTGAAATATCATGCTCTACACTGGAATTTGACACAATATTGTAAAATGACTATAACTCAATTAAAAAAATGTTTTAAAAAAAATCTATAAGTTCCTGATCCCAAACAAAAATAAAGACACAGGCCATGTGGTAAAAAGGAGGAAAGCACCCGGGGCAGCACCAGGGCTGGAGTCCAGGGGAGGCTCAGAGGAGAGAGCTCACGCTGGGTGTGGGGGTGTCTCCTGAGGTTGGTGAGGCTAGAGTGGACACGAGGGACCCTATCCGTCCTTCCAGTGTGCTTCTGAGGGAGGGATGAGAAAAATGAAAGCAGCACTGGGGAAGGAGTAGCAATGTGCAGGATGTGCTCATGGATGGAAGATGGTTCCAGCTTGTTCCGTGGACCGTTGGCCTAAATTTGACCTGTTCAAGAATATCACTTGCCTTGTGTTTCAACTCACAAGGTGTCACCTTTATGCTTCTTTCAGAGTCCAGGCCAAAGAAGCTACATATCTATGTTTCCAAGGTTGCAGCATGCTAATGGGGTGGGGACGTGGGGAAGTGCAAGGAATGGGTACCTCCAGGTACACAAGGCCATTAGGAGGGAGAAGTGGCCACGGTAAAACAATTGGAGTCTGGAGGAGCTGGACCAGACCCACATGGTCAGGTCAGTCCATCGAACATCAAGACCCTGTGCAGTAGGAGTGAGCTATCTCACCCTTGGGCCGCATCTCCCACTGCCCACACTGCCCCCACCACTCCCATACCCTTCTTCCTCCTCCCTCAACCCCCAACATAGTGCCTCCTCCCACAGATATGAGAGTGGAAATTATCTGATCATCTGGTGTGGTGGCAGCAGCCTAAACCTGGAATCAGAAGACCTGGGTTTGAATTCTACCTGGTGTCCACTGGCTGTTTGACCCAAGGCCATCCCTCATTTTTCTCATCTGTGAAATGGGGTAAATAAGAGTCAAATGGGATTCTGAAATTATGAGGATCAAATATGTTAACACTGAATTATGAGGATCAAATATGTTAATTTGAACTTCCCTGTAATCCATAATTATGATGATGATTAAAGTAATTTACACACTTACCAATGTGAATGACCACTAAATGGCCATTCTCCTTCAGGTCATGTTTACCTTTAAATGGAAAGTTTGTCAAATCAAATGAATCTCTTATTAGTGAACTCTGACCAATTCTTCTGGCCCCATTTAAGTGAGTCTGGGGCAAGTCCGCCCTTTCATTCTGGCCTCAATTTTATTTCAAAGACGAATGTGGTTTTTAGGATAGAGGTGGACAAGCAAGCATCACTTCCATCAGTTCTTGGAACATTAGTAGTTTTTATACCTGGTATCTAGGAGCATTGGAGATACCCAGACCAAAAGTCTAGACTTAATGTCTTGAAATGAATAACTTTAAGGACTAAAGTCTGGAGTGACCTGGGATTGGATTATATAGCACCTGGTGGTGTAAAATTCTGTGATGAACAATTCTAATCAAAGCTGGGGAATTTGGTAATTATCTACAGAGAACAGAAACCTGCCTGAGGTCCCTGAAATATGCTCCTTCTTTCATTAATTTCTTAAACACTTTGAGTTTTCATTGTCCCTTCTACTGACTTCCATGTAACACTACAAATAGATTAATCAGTAAAAGGTTTGGTCTCCTTCCTCCCTCCCTCCCTTCTTTCTTTCCTTCTTTTTTTTTTTTTTTTATAATTGTGAAATATCAGCTTAAAAACATCAGTCTAAAAAACAACAGTTAAAAAAAAAACCTAAATATCAAGTGCAATAAATTCTTCTGTGCCTGTGATTATATTGCATCATAAAAAGTCATCCTGAGGTGACAGTTAGATTTTACCTACAAATGGCGGTGGGAAGATGTGAGTAGGTGGTGGTATCAACCTTTGACCAAAACCAGGAAATTCACATGATTAGTTAGGGAAAAAAATTACTCAGACAGGTGACTGGGATTGCTATCTAATCAAAGAAATTCTGACACTCCGATGCAGTGTTCATACATTTGATTTGCCCCTCTATGGCCAGAAACTTAGGAACGCCAATTGGAGCAAGAGGAACAGCAGAAAATAAACTGATAAATGAAGTGTAAAAGCATTTCTGCTGGTGATCATCATGGTAGAGGACAGAAGAGACCAGAAAGAGCCCCCTCCTTTTTTTCTCCCACAAGTTTTCACAGATGGTGTTATATATTAGTTGTTTCAAAACTTACACAAGGATTGGGGACTAGAGGCAGTGAAATTTAGCAGCAGTGCTGGTGTTAAAGCGATAAGGCTTTGGCTCTAAGTAACGCCTTCCAATCTGTACAGCAACAGAAATGGAAACTTGCTACAGGCAGGGTGGTGTCCCACATTTTAACTTGCCCCCAGAAAATATCCCGAATTTCACAGATGTTCACAGTAAGCTGACCTGATTGTAAATATCTTCTCTTCTGTATTTCCCCGCTGGTTAAATGAAGTTATGCAAAGGCGTAGACAAAAGCAAAGCAGGAAGCCTCCCACACTAGAAATGGGAGATAAGAATCACAGAAGCCGGAATGGCTCTTACTGACGGGCATTTCAAAGCAAAGGTCGACACACAGGCATATTTGTAAATCCTCTGTATGTGTGTATAAACGTGCCCCTTCACACATCAAAGCTGGATTTGTTCTTGAGCAACAGAAGGTACTGAGAACAAAGTGAAAGCAACCGAACAGTAAATACACACTTTGAAGGTATTCAACAGACAAAGGAGTATTACCTTTAATACACCAAGAGCTAAGACAGCGACGCACCAGAAAAACGGGCAGAGGTTGTACATAGGAAGACCACGGAGGGAAAAAAATACGAATGGCTAATAACATAAAATACTTGTTAAGTTCAACAGTGATCAGGGACATATAGGACTAAAGACACAGTTCATATGGCTTAGATTAGCAAAAGCTAATATATGCCAATAGTTTTCGGTCCTGGGGCGGGGAAACAGGCCCTCTCATGCTCTCCTGAGAGTGTAAATTTGTGCAGACTTTAGGGGAAAATACAGTAATGCTTAAAAACTGGTACCTTTTGATTTGGAAATATTCTCATGAAAACACACCCACATATTCAGAAAGATACACTCAAGGTTCACTGAACATTGTTCGTAATAAAAATACAGGGGAAAATGCAACGTTAATATTAACAGGGAAGTGCTTATACAAAATATGATACAGCTAGACTGTAAAATTTTCTGCAAACTTTAACATGAGTGAGATAAAATTGTATATATTGACAGGAAAGAATGTTCAAAACATTTGAACTAAAAAATGCAGTGTGCAGAGACAATGCTATGCATAATCCCAAATTTATGAAAAAAATTATTCCCATATATTTTTGTGTATCTCCACTGAAGTAGTCTGAAAGGATATTAGTTGAAGACAAGTGAGGTTGCGGAGATGTGAGAGGAATTACACTTTTTCTTTCATAAACATCTGTATCAAGAATGTATTATTTTAATGGTGGAAAAGTAGAAACTGATTTTGCTGAGGTTAGAAAAGTGGAAAATTGTTGTTTTGGTTGTTCTTCAATCTCAATGTGAATTATTGGGGTTAGATGCAGACATTCTGAAGGTGGTTGATTAGTTTAGCTGACTCCACATGTCAACTGGAAAAAAAAAATGCACCACCTAAAAGTTGAGAAGTAAAAACTTAATTTTCAACTTTTAGGTTCTTTGGCAGACTTACTGAGGACTTCAAGCCTGAAGACTCCCTCTCAGATCGCTCTGAGGGACTGCTCTGAAGACACAGAGGAGGAGCCAGGATATGAGTTTTTGCAACAAAGAACAAGTAATCAGAATATCAGAAGATTACTGTTAATTAAAGAAAATCAGATCTCTCCAGTTAAGAAATTTAATGCATTTCTATGAATGGGGAGATGCAGGCGTCTGGGCTCACTGAAATCATTCCTTTAATATGCACCTGAGCTTTCTAGGGCCAGTACCCTGTGCTTTCCTGTCCTGTGTCCCCTCTGGGGGCACCACTGGGGGTGGCTGTAGTGGCTGAGGGCTTGGCAGCAGGTGGCCTGCTCGTCTCCATCCTGAGTTCCCTCCCGCTCACCTTGGCGGGGGTTAGGGGCGCAGGCTGGGGCAGCAGTGATGATGGCTGCTGTCTGCAGCATCCCTCGTTTACTGATAAGGCAGGCAATATTTTTCATTCATATACATGACGTTAACTTTAGAGTGTCCACTAATTTACTAACTGCTACCCACAAGGGGAGTGGGAAACAGGCAGACATCACAGCCCTGTCACACCTCTGGACTCACTCTTCCGTGGATGTTGGTATGAAACAATTACCTCCCCGACTTTGCTTTCCACGTTAACTTCGTCAGAGAACATGGCAGCCCTCTGCCCAAGCCCACCCCTCCGCGGACTTACTTCCCACCTCACTCAGAGAAAAAGTCCACATCATTACAGTGGTCTACCGAGAGACAGGGCCCCCAACGGCTCTCCCCAGCTCACTCTGCCCTTCCGGCCTCTTTTCTGTCCCTCACACAGAAAACATCGTGCCTCTGAGCCTTGGCCCTCGCCATTTTCTCGGCCCGGAAGGCTTTTCCCTCAGCTGTCCCCAAGGCGCTCACCCTCACTTCTCTCAGAGCTTTCCTCAGATGGTGCCTCTGCAGTGAGGCCCACGTTGACTACCGTATCTGAGGTCCCAACCTCCACACCCGCACCCCGATACTCCTTGTCCCTCCCCCACTGTATTATCACCATCTGATACTCTTTATTTCATTTACTGTCTCTTTCCAGTGACAAAGATTCTCTCCACGACCAAACTTCAGCCAGGCTCCTCTTAGGCCCCTTCCTGACTAGGCCTCCAACTTGGCCTATAAATGTTTGAACAAACACTAACATAGCTTCTTACAAAAGCTCAAGGCTGCTTCCCTAAGACCACCCTAGCCCCCCTTAAAGTACCTGCGTGGGCAAACGCAAGGCTGCCAAAGAATTTACTGTTTATTCCAACCAACACCTGAAGACAGGGCCCCCTGACTCCCAGCCTCTGTGGGAGCCAAAGGGCCTAACTTCCTTAAGTGATAAGCGCCAGTTAACAAACCCAAGTGGGTTTCACATGGACCAACGCTCCCTCTTTTTTTTTTAACTTTTTGTAATTTTTCACTTCCCTGCCCTTACTGAGCCCCTGCTTACCCCTCTCCCCACTCACCCCCTCCCTACTCCCTCAGTCTTCCTTTGAAACACCGAGTCACCTCTGCAGAAACCAAAGTTGCGTGTAGTTCGTCCCAGACTCTTCCCCTACTCCCGTGGCACATTACTGCTCAAAAACCTGTGCTTTCCACTCTCAGTAGCACCAGGCTTTGTTTATGTGTAATATTCCCCACTCTAACGTAGGCCCCAAGGGCTGGATTTTGTTTTCTCACTGGCACATAGTAGAAACTCAGTAAATACTTGCCGAACATCACTGATGGATCGACAAACGTGCCTGGGTTTTAGTCCCTCCGGTGTATTCCCAGGCTGGGATAAGCCTGTTCACACATTGGGATGAAATATCATTGCTCACTTCACTCTGTAAACACCTGACAAGTGACAGGTGCCTGAATATCATAGATCATTCCAGTCTTCTTACACTTATCTTCGATGTGCTTTTAATCCTAACAGAGCACGATCTGCTACACGCTTAACATCCCCCAGAAACGTGCATGACTGAGCACAGAACACTGTGCTGATGAATGGTTATTGAAAGATACTGTACAAAACGGATTTGCTTCCCAGGAAGTTCTGTATTGATGGTTATTTTCTCTACTCCCCACCCTTTACTTCCATCCATGGCTCCGGTTTTGAGACTTCCTTTCAGCCCAGCTTCCCCAGTGCCTCTGAGTTTCCATGCCCCAAACTTCACTTCAGGAGCTTTGGCTGTGAATTCCAGTAACTTCCTTCAGATGCAATCCACTGATGTCTTTTCAGCGTTTACTGTTTAGGCTCATAGATGATTTGACTGCTGCTAACCTCCCCCGCTGACTCTTCCTCCCTTATTCTTCTCATTTTTTCCAGCTGTGGCTTCTCCCCATTTTTAGGTGACTGCCAGTGGTCCCAAGTATAATCTTTCACATCCAACAAATGCTTTGTAAGTCACTAGTGTAGGTGAGGCACTGTGGAGGTTACAAAAGCCTAACACTCGAATCCTTCACTCAAGGAGAGCGGAGGCAGTCTACACTCATGGGAAAAATTAGAGTTTACTGCACAGTGGTTGCTTTAATAATTATTGGTTGAATGAAGTAGTTATATAGGAAAATTCTGATACTAGCCTAGGCAGTAATGAACTGTTCACATGACTGTCACCTTAAGTCAAAGTTCTCCATTTAGAGCTGTAGTCTTCCCCATTATTACACTTCTTGATCCTACATGGTAATTTTCATGGGTATTGTAACATCAATCACAGTTGACAAAACTAATGTATCTTCTTATCACATCCTCAAATCTGCCTGCTTTCCAGCAGCCTCGTGATTCTCAGGCACCACCACCTTCTCATACTCAGGTGCATCTTAGCACCTGCAGTCCCCTTAGAAGGAGGCCTATGCCCCGCCCACCCAGGCAGTAGGTCCTGAAGCCTCCCTACTCATGCCCGTGGGAAGTCTTGGTCTGGGAGTCTAACCCCAACTCCAATCTCCTTCAGCCTCTCCCTCCTCTGCTCTACAAAAGGCAGCATAGACACTGACAAATAAGGAATTAAAATGCTCTGCAAATGTAAAACTTTTCAAAAGTGTATATTCATCTTCTACTCTTGTCTTTACATGTTTGGGGTAATGCCATCTCAAAAAAAAATAGATTTGAGTCCTAAGTTTCCAGTGAATAAAGTGTTTTCATCTTCAGTAAAGAAAAAAATTATGGGTTAAATGAAATTTCCAATTATAAGATAAATAAGTCCTGGGATGTAATGTAAAACATGGTGAATATATATACTGTACTGTATATTTGAAAGTTGCTGAGAGAGTAAATCTTTAAAATTCTCATCACACACACAAAACTTTTGAAACTGAAGGCAGGGATGGATGTTTAAACTTGTTGTGCTAATCATTTTGCAATACAGACATACACCAGTCACACTGTACGCCTAAAATTAATGCAATGTTAAATGCCAATTATATCTCAAAAAATTCTATCTCCACCTCTGAACCCTACTATTTGAACACCCTCTAGACACTAGACACATAGAGCCTTTACCGATAAAAATCCCAGGAGCCAATTCACCTG
The DNA here is from genome assembly GCF_048564905.1 of Vicugna pacos. Taxonomy (NCBI): domain Eukaryota; kingdom Metazoa; phylum Chordata; class Mammalia; order Artiodactyla; family Camelidae; genus Vicugna; species Vicugna pacos. The sequence continues at coordinate 59,746,637 of NC_132994.1, read as the reverse complement.
GGCACTCTTGAAGCAAAATACCCTGCCAGGGGGAAGTCCTAAAGGCTCCCTCTGGCTAAGTATTTCAGCGCTTCCTTGGATGGAATTTTAAGCTACCCTAGTGCCAGAAGGAATCCAGCCTTAAAATAGTTGATAAGCCTAACAGGAACTATCCAGAGAGGCTTGTTCCTCAAAGTGTGGCTCACAGGCCAGCAGCACCAGCAGGACTTAGAAGCCTAGAAGAAAACACAGAAGCCCAGTCCCACACCTAGTGAATTCAACAAGGTCCCCAGGTGCTTCAGAAGAACAGTCACATTTGAGAAATTAGGTAACACGACTCTGTCACCTAAATCAGATGTAGACTCAGGTGAGAGCTCTGGTCAACAGGTCATTACGGTTGATGCGAGTTGTCCACTGATGCACAGAAACGTCACCCCGATACCCACCTAGAAGAGAATGGAAGACAGGGTGCTTTCCGATGAGGCAGTCTAGGTCTCTAATTTTTCATCCTCTGTGGCATGCCTTTGTTGCCTGCTGACTATCAACAGAGCAGCAAGGTGACGATGGCTGAAAAACCACAGCCCGGGATTAAGGGCTTCCTTGCTGGGGCACAGGGACCAGTTGAATCATATCGAGACACCTCCACCCCCGGTCCTCAGTAAGAGTTAACACAGGTGAGGGCCTGCAAACATGAACTTCAAGGGAAGCCTGGGAGGGAGAGGGGGCGCAAAGAGCAGCAGTTACAAAAGGTGTGTGCTGGAGGACAAGAAGGGAGGGTGCCAGGCAGCCCCAATGGGGAGGTGGGCCAGGAACATTTACACACAGGTTTTGATGGGCAAGGTAGGTTTCTCAGAGCTAGAAAGTTCAAAACAACATCTTTATCCTTCTGCAGCTGCCTGGCAGCTGCCAGTCCCTCCTGGGCCTGGGCAAACGTTCCCATCTCACCACTGCCCAAGGCCATGGACTTCTTTCAGATCCCAGCCCTCTGGGAATTTGTCCAAAGAGACATCAGACCAGTAAAAAACTACCGATCTTGATCTGGATAACTGCATGTGACCTAATGCCAACCCTCAGCCCATGCTGAGAAATAGTTAATGAGAACAGGCCAGAGGAATGCTATCCCACACCCCAGACGGGCCCCACAAGCCAGGGTCACCAGCTGGGGGAACAGAATCCCCAGAGATCCAGGCTTTGAATCAGCCTCACTGCCACAGGTTCCATCTGGGAAGAGGCACAGACTGATCTGCTGTGTGAGGCCCACTAGTAACGTACCTCAGGGAGTAAGGAGGTCTGGTAAGTGACCCACTGAGGGCTGAATAGAAACACAAGGGCCTAGATTGCACCGTGGCAACGTGCATCCTACAGCTGGCGTGGTGGTTGTGGGGAGTATCCTGTCGATTGGCCCAGAGAAGAATGTCTCTCTTCATGACCAAACCATCTGTCCCAGATTCTTCACACTCCTCAGTCCCTGAGATCTGCCCTCGGGACCCACCCTAGGGACCCACCCCTCCAACATGTGCCCCCATCCTTCACCCCAGCCTACCACCTCCACCATCCTTGCTATTCTGACCTGTTTCCTAGGAAAACCCCTCCTTCTTGCTCCCTTCCCCATAACTCCAAAACACCCACTGCGCTACAGGACATCCACTTCGTTACAAACAAAAAGACTTCCTTATTCTATATAATTGTATTACCCCACCCTTTTTCTTCTTTCTTACCTTAACGGGCATTTGACTTTTCTCAGTGGCACTTTTGCTTCCCAGAAGCCCAGGAATTCCTCCCCTTGCCAGTCCTCTGGTACACTGAGGTAGCGGATACTGTTGGTGGGTGTTCCCATTCTAACCATCTCTGTCTAAGAACTACCCTCTCCATGCCTGTAAGAGTTCGTGCATCAGCCTTACCTGTCCCACGTGAGGGATACAGACGGTCACAGGAATGGCTACCTGGCCCAGGCCCGGTGTTTGGAATTGGGATCCAAAGACACGGAGGGGTCTCTGCTTGCTCTGAGGATATGTGAATGTGGGAACTCTGAGGGAGCATGTGCTCGTAACAGCAGAGAAATCGGCTATGGGTGGGGGGGCAGATGGATGGATGCAAGGATGGATGGAAAGATGACAGACAGCTAACTAGACCCCTAGAAAGAACAAGTGATGGAGAGTTGGAGAAGGAGTGCCTTCCTTGGCCACAGCCAACTTATCAGTTTCCGGTTCTAGGTCCTCATGACACTCAACTCTACTTACTGGTTTTGAACTGCGCTTGTATGCTTATAAAACAAAAACAAACTCTCTCTTTCAAACAAAGGAGTCTCCATTACTGGTGACGGAAATGTGTTCATTTTGATCAAATCCTCACTATCACTTAATAATCATCTCATTCATGTCTCATTCTGAGTCCCTCCCACACACATCACATTGTCTTCTTTACTTTCTTAACCTCAGAGTCACTATGTCAACAGTCCAAACTGACCTGCTTAGTTAGCCCACACCACCTTGCATGGTCATATATTTTTGAGGTATAAAATATTACTATAAAGTAATATGAATGACTTAGGTGTCCAAATGAGCATTATTCCCACCAAAATAACCATTCTGGGGGACAATGTGGCCGCTATCCTGGCCATTTCTGGAATGTCTCTTCAGATCTTCACCACTGACAGTAAACTTTTGTCTCTGAAAGTTAGACATGATTTTCCCAAAGAGCTGCAACTGTGCGGTAATCAGAGCAAGGGGATAAAATAAGGGCACAAAACCTTTACTCATAAAACTGTGTTAAACACTTTCACCCAGTAAGACCCTCGCTGGAGTAAGCATCTGACAATTTTAAAAGATAACATTCATTTGAAGACATAAGTTCTACTACATTTATTAAATGTAAGTCATGTTCTTTATCATCATCACATCTTTCTGTTATCTTCATCCAGGCATTCGGAGCAGAAATCCAAGCTTTATAAAGCCCAGTAGGTTGGAGAAGAGGGATTTAATAACTGTTTGTTATTGATGTTAGCTTCTTACTTATTATTTGATACAAATGATACCTGTAAAGAAGGCATGCCGTTCAGGTAGGTTAAAACGTAACACGAAGGCAAACGATTACAGACCAACCCTGATGACCTGAATCACGGCCATAAATTATCTGTCACTCATTTAAAAGACGTGAGCTGCGGACCCAAGTTGAAGCATCACACCGATGATACTCTTGCCCTCGTCCCAGTCCTGAGCTCTGGGGATAATGTGCTTTTCTTTAAGTCACACGTTTCTTCCTGTTGTGAGGGATAAGCAGTAGCTACTTTTTCTCAAGCCCTCACAGAGGCATCGAGAAACTGCTAAGTAAGGTATATAAATGTCAAGCGTTAGCCAATAGGTCACGCAGTAAGCCAGGTCTCAGAAACCTTTCTAAGGCAAGTCGTGCAGCCCTCTCTCCTCTGTGCAGACTTCAGCGAGCGTGATCAAAGATAATGAGTCACCCGCAGGGTGTTCTGAAAACACTAACGCTGCCTCAGTGTGTGCTTCCTGGGCTTCACTGTAACTGAAACTACACTCGTACTTTGAGACAAGATACACACACGACTCCAAAACTGAGTAGTTTTAGGTCAGAAGAACACAACTAAGTAATGATAACTGAAGCGCGCTCGCCTGGAAATACGGGATCCCAGAATCGCGTCACGGTTTAAACCAGATGGGTTGTTTACGCTAGAAATCTCAAGTGTTGGATATACCTTAAAAGAGACAGAAAGTTGACTGGGGCCTGAAAACGACCTTCTGACAGAAACAGATGTTCATTCTGATGATCTCAGAGTAGTGTTTGTACAGTAGGACGTGATTCGACGTCCTCCCTGTTGGTGGGGGCACAGACGAGTTGTTTTCTACGAGGGCGATGGACATGCACTGAAGTCCTGCCAGGGAAGGAAAAGAGTGTGAGCGGTGAGGTCCTAAAGACGTGGGTGTCAATCCGACCACTTCCCTGCTGTCTGTGGGACAGAGGGTCACTCCATTTTTCTTAGCTAAAAAGTGGATTTGACACAGAGCTCCGTCACAGGGTTGCTATAACGGTGAAATGTGATAGCTTGTGTAAATAATGCAGGGCTGGATTAGCATGAGAGTTCACTCCCTTCTAAGCCCTCTTGCCTACACTCTGGTGTCCAACTCCCAGCAAGGCCCAGCAAGGAGGCTACAGAATCCTTGTTCCCTGGAACCCACCATCACCAGCTGAGGCTGGACTGACATTCACAACTGCCCTTTCACAGACCACTTCCATAGACGCTGTGAAGGGTGGCTGGCACGATCCTCCCGAGGAAGAGCTAATAATCTCGTGAGCAGCTCTTCAAAAACACTCCAGTTAATTTTGGAGGGTTTTTGTTTGTTTGTTTTGTTGTAAACATTTAGAAATCATAGCTTCTACCCAACTTTCCACTTATATTTTTATCACTTTGCCTAATGTTTTAACTTATGTTTTGATTTATGACTTGATGTCAAAAGAGCTGACTTTTAGGGAATTCATGCATTAAGTCTGTAAGTATTTGGTAAGCACCTACCACATACCAGGGCCGGTGTCTGGCATTGAGAAGGCAGAAGTCAAAGAAACACAGTTTCTGTTTTCAATGCTATGACAACATGAAGAAGGACACAGTGTAATGTATCACAGTGAGTCCTGTAACAGATGTGCACCCAAGGTGCCACCAAGTTCATGGCATTTTAGAGTCCAAAAGCACTTCTCACAGTCTCAGCCTCGCATGAACCCTATGAGCTAGGTGTTACTGTTACTAATCATTTCCAGGTCAGACAGAAGGAAGCCAAGCGGAGGGAGAGGAAGTAAGCTGACCAAGATCGCACCGATAGCAACCGTGATTCTGTGTCTTAAATCTCAACCGGCTGTGTTCTCTTCACCACTGCCCCTCAGCGTCCATGTCAGAACACACTCAGAACATGCCCCCATCAAGCTTGCAAATGCCTTACAAATGTCACCTGAAATGTATCTCCCTTCAGACACAGGAAGTTCTCATACTCTGGTCCTGGCCCAGCCTATCTCCCTCTCTCCCCCAGGACCCTACTGAGAGCCAAATGCACTACTGAGTGTTTTCTGAAGATGTCCGTTGCTTCAGGCCTTGGTGCTTTTTCTGTACTGTTTCCTCTCCCCAAATACTCCTCCACCCCACCCAGCTCCACCTTCCTCTTCCTCCTCCTGCCTGGAGATAGTAGAGGTTTTACCTCCTCCAGGAAGCTCTTCTTGATTACCCTCCCCCCAAGCCATTTCCTATAACAGAGGCTTCTGGGGTCTCCCCAAGGCCCAGGACAGGGCACTAGTCATAGCTCAGACTTCACTGCACTGTAGTCATCTGTTTATTTGCCCGTCTTTCCTCCACTAGGCTGTGAGTTCCTCAGGGATATTTTTGCAGCCTCTGTGTTTAGCCCACTAGCTGTCTGTTGATTGAATGAATGAACAAGGAATCAAAATATACTCCCTTGCCTAGTGTACCTTCTGCAGTAGCTGGAGCTCAAAACAAATCTACAGCTTTGCCAGCAGCCTCAGGGCTACCCTTGAACTGCTGATGTCACCTAGAGCTTACCAGTTAGGTATAATGAGCTCTTTGTGTATCCTCTGAAAGTAAGAACAATGGTAATCATCACCATTATCAGTCATTTTTTGTGCATAATCATGGAAAATCACAATAGCTTAGACCACTAGACATGCTGCTGTTAGGATGCTGAAAGCAATCCATTCTGCTTTTAATCTTACTCCCAAAATTGCAGAACCATATCTGCCCAGCTCTGTACACCCAGAGCCTAGAACAGTGACTGGCACATAGTAGCCCTTGCCTCGATAAATATTAATTAAATGAGTGAACAGAAACTGCCCAGGTTCAGTGCTTTCTAAAGGGCCTTATTGGCACCATGTGATGACTACGCTCTCCAGGTTACAACTGGCTTGAGTTTGGGTGGGTATCAGATCAAGGACAGTGTCTCTGGGACCTCGGTGTGACTTCTGACCTAGGCTTCCAACAGTGGATCTTTTCTAGGGACTTGAACTAAAAGCGATGAAGAACATTTTCCAGGTCAATATATGGACAAGATTGAAGAGGAAGCAAAGAGAAGTTGTGGCAGGCCCGGAACTATGACGTGGTGTTTGTGTGAGTAGATAGATGAGGACGCACCTGCCAAGGAGTATCTGTTCAGATGGGAAAGCAGAGAGGCAAAGAGAAGCTGAGTGTCGGGGAGGCTGGGCCACCCTGGAGGAAGCACCGGAGACAGAAAGGAACTGGTCCCTGGGGCCGCCTCAGTTCCTGACAAGTCTCCAGTCTCAGCTCCAGGTCAAGTGCAAGCTGACTTAACAGGCACATCCTTACCTAATAGGTGAAGATAACTTTCAGAGCTTCAGCCTCTGCTACAGGGTAACAGGTGACGCTGAATTTTAAAGTGTTCACCTCGGGAACAGGACCATCATCAGCCTACATCACTACTTGCCTCTGTGAGCATTAAATAAAGGCACCTCTTCTGGGATAAAGCCTGACCAGCAGTCAGCGCCTAGCTGGATGAGAAGCCTTTGCACAAAGAAAAGGCTCCCCTCCTTGGGGGAGGTGGGGGCGCTGTACAGCTTGGCCAGGGCAGGGCACAGGCTGGATTTGAGCCTCCCTTGTCCGTTCTGCTCAGCACGTTTTGTACCACCCAGGCTGCCCCGCTTTTCCTGGCAAGATGGCTTTACTCTCTTGTGAGAAGGCAGAGACAAAGTAAACTCAGAGCCAGATGGTCTTTGGTGAAAAATCACTCTGAGTTACATGATTGGAAAGTGAGCAGGCGTCCAAGTTCCTGCCTGGGAAACACTGTGACCATGCCCAAGAGCCCCCAGGACTCAGCCACCCTGGCACGGCATGGCATTATGCTTTGGGGAGCAATGGCTAAACATGCAAGCACCAGCTGGAAGAGTTATAACCTTAGAGGGCACTGGGAGCGCTAGCAAGATGTGGACAAGCAAGAACCTCCCCCAGAGGGACAGGTGACCATCAGGTGCAGAATCCGCCTTGGACAGTGGCACCTGGTGGCCGTGGCCAGTCAGCAGTGGGTATGGACTGACAGAACTTCCAGGCTGGCTAGATTTCTCACTCCACTCAGCACTGAACACACTAAGGATGAAAGACTCAAGAAAAAGATACTGGATTTGCCATTACCTATACACCTATATATATAATGAGGAGAAGGGGATGGCGGAGGCATGCATCAGGGTACCAAAGGAGCAGAGACTGTGTCTGGACACCAAGCTGATAAAGTTTCCCTCTACTCATACTGCCCTTTTTGAGGTGGCTCAGATGCTCTCTGTTCTGTGCAGCCCTAAGTGCAAGACTAAGAGTCATCGCTTAATGACAGCAAATACCTCTTGGTTCTCCCTACAGCCCGATGAGTCCAGCACAGCATCTGGCACACAGCAGGTCCATAGTCAGTACTTGCTGTACTTGCTGAGCGCTTACAACAGGAATAAGTCCTGGGCTGTGTCTTAAGTTTCTTTATTCACAAAACATTGGGCTTATCAGAAAAGCACATCAGAATCCACTGAATGTATTAAAGCTCCTAATGCGGAAAAACTTTGGCCTGAAAATTAAGAGAAAACCTGTCCATCTACTATGCAAAGCTTGTTTGGGGACTTTATTCTTTTAAATGGATAAAACATCACCTTTATTTACAAAGAACGAAACTTTAAAAATCCAGAACTTTTGTTGAATTTCAGAACTGCGAGTTCAAAACTCATAAAGCAAAACCAACCCCCGTTTTTCTAAGCTCAGTAAAAGGGCTGATGTATCAATTCCAATATAACCTGAGTTATATTTGTAAATGTGCTTATTTGAAAATATGTGGCTTTCTTCACATTTTTTGTACAAATTTAAAATTTAAAACTAGAGTTTTTGCTGGCAAAGCAAGTGCATTTTTATCACGTGGAAAATTAACCATTCAAATCACAAGTTAAATAAAAGCCGCTGAAGCCAGAGATGCTTTTCTTGACAAAAATCCAATAATAAAGCACAGACAGAGGAAGTGGATTCTCTTGTGATATCAACACATCAACACAGTGCTAGCACAGAGCTGGTCTTTAAAAAAAATTTTTTTTTGTATTGGACTGTCTTTTGTTGGCACAGTAGGCAAACTTTTCGAGTTTCAAGTTTTTATTATTCTTTCGTGGAGAGAAAGGCAGAGAGGAAGTAGGGGTGGGAGGTGGGGTGACAGGTGGGGGTAGCCAAGATGGGTGGGTGTTCTGGAGTGAGGCTCTATTCTGATAACCCTTGAAGGATACTTTCTAGTCTTCTCTTCCTGCCCCTCCTCTTCTTCCTCCCGGCCACACGCCACTGCAACATATGATGTCCCCTACCCCTCAACACTCTCCTAGGGTCTCATACCAGGTAATTCACTCAATATCAGAAATTAACTCTTAGAGGGGAGGATATAGCTCAGTGGTAGAGTGTATTCTTAGCATGCATGAGGTCCTGGTTCAATCCCCAGTACCTCCATCAAAAAAATAAATAAAAAACCAATACAACATAGTAAATAAATAAATAAGCCCTCCCCCCCAAAAAAAGAAATAAATTTTTTTAAGGAAATTAACTCTTAGGAACGACTTCTTGACAACTAACCAAAACCAAGAAGCAGGGTGGTAAAAGCCACTTGGGAGGTGGCAGCAACAGAAAACAATACCAACAGGGATGTGAGAACGTACTAAATAAGACTCTTCAACCTCACACTTGCTCAGGCCAAGCCTGGTCACAGTGTCACAAGACATATGGCAGCGAGCCGTGTGGACATACAGGCCATAGCACAGTGGCTCTCAAACCTTGCTGCACACGAGAATCACCTAATGCCCAGGGTGCACCTGATGCCAATAAAATCAGAATCCCAGGTGCTGAGACCCAGCCACAAATTGTTTTGTTGTAGGGTGGTGGGATTTTTTTTTAACTCTCCAACTGACTCCTATGCGTAATCAGCTTCGAAAACCAGTGGCAGAGAGTAATGTTTCTTAAATGTCAATGTGCCTAAAACAATCTGGGGATCTTGTGAGATGCAGATTGAGATTAAGCAGGTCTAGGGTGGGGTCCAAGATTCTGAGGTGAGGCCAGTGCTGCCTCATATGACCCAGCTTTGGATACCACCCACTTGTGTGCCCAGAACCTCCGGGGAGGGCCTGGGAATCGGGCTACCCTCCATCAGGCCACAGAATGTTTTCCCAAGATGTTGTAATCTTTCTATTGTGCCTCTAAGACAATTCCGTTATCCAGCCCAGTCATCTGACTGATTCTCCATCCATCCGGCCTGGCGGCAGAGGCTGCGGGGTTCTGGGGGAAAATACTGTGTGTGTGTCAATGAAGGATCAACTCATTCTTTTTCTCTCTGATTCTTAAGAAATGTGGGGATCTCCTCATCACCTTGAGCCTGCTCTTAAAGAAATCCCAGGCTCAGTTCTGAAGACGAAATACAGTCACATAGAAGTTCACTCTCTCACACATGGTCAGCATTCTGGGGTGCAGCTAAAAGCTGTCACTTCCTAATATCATTTAAGAGTGCACAGAAGACAGAGTCCTTGAAGTAGAACAATTTTATAAATTGAAGCCCACAGTTCGTGTGATGTATGCTTTGCACCATCATATTTAAAAGGTTTTTACTGCCCTGTTTCTGCACGTGAGCCTTAACTTCCATCTATGAAAGGGAGAAATGGTGATACAAGCTATGCTTCGTTTATTGACAGTGACAAGCTGGACGAATTTTCGGTTGTCTCTTTAGAGTCATCTGTACGGTTCATCTTTCTAAAAAATCAATCAAGATTATCCATGGCTAGAGTTCAGTTTGGCCCAGACAGAAACACCAGGAGGTAAAATGCATTCAACTCAACACTTTCTACAACGTGAACCTGACAGAAGACCCTTGATGCACGTCTCATAACCACTGCTTGTACTTATCAATTCTGACCTGCTTTAACCAAACTGATCTGCAAAGTCAGATCACCAATATCTCTGATGTTTTCTAAGCATACACACTGTGTAACAAAAATGATGTTAGAAGAATAAGAAAGAGGGCTTTGATGGAACATGGAGCTAGCTTGGGGGTGAAGTGGAGTCAGAGACATGGAAATGTACCTTTTTGAAGGGGAAACTAGGCTTCAGGTAGGAGTGAGTTGCCAGGGCCTGACCCCTGGGCACAGAGCCTGAGGTGGGTAATGGCGGACGGGAGCGTGGGTGCACTGGCCTGTCGCGGCTGTTGGTAGCTTTGATGTTAGCTTCAGTCCCAGCTTAACCAGCTCCCACTCATCCTCCCTAGACTGCAAATCAGAAAACAATCTGTAGAAACTTAACAAGTCCTGTGGACTTTTTAAAAACAGTTCTCCAGTTCTCAAGATAATGCTTTGCTCAAAAGCATTTAAAAGCGATTAATTATTTAATCCCCATAACCTTGCCACGTGGTGGTTCCACATTCTCATTCCCACTTTAAATACCGAGATATGAGGGACAAGGTTAAGTGACTGGCCCCACGTTACACAGCTCGGCGCTGGCAGCACCGGCTCTCAGCCTGGTTCTGCCCGTCGGTGCACAGAGCAGCCCGAGCTGGTGGCGCACACCGCGCAGAGGGGAGCCAGGGCGCCAGGCAAGGGCCAGAGGGCCGGCGCTACCGCAGAGATGCTGGCTCCAGGCTTTGTCAGACACTGAAGGATCAGATGAACCGACAGCACGGCCACACTCTCAACACCACCTGTGTGGGGTTTTATAGGGAAGAAAAACTCACACCCCGGGTCCTCTGGCCAGTAACCGCCCTCCGCCTCCTCCCCGCAGAAGGCTTCATTTCAGAAGCATGAGCAGTTGAGAGGGTTTCAAGATTTGCATTGGCCCCAACACCGCCTCCCCCTACAACTCGAATAAGAGGACCGCACCCTTCCGAGGGACCGAAGTCGCGCTGAAGACCGAGAGAAGGGTCCTCTTCCTGATGGACAAGCCTAAGATCCAGGGCAGCCAGTGCTCCCGGCGCCGCACGGCAGCGCTCCCCATCGCAGAGGCAGCATCTCGCCCCGGAGAAACGCGCGACCACCCGGCGCCCCGGCTGTAGCCGCGCTGGAGCATCTTCGAACGAGGATGCCGAGCCGCCCGCAGCCAAGGAGGGCAACGGCGAGGGCGGGGGAAGGGGACTTCGGCTTTGCACCCCGCCCCCCCACCCCTGCAAGACGCTTCTCCCTTCCCGCTGCCAGCCGGCCCGGCCGCGCTGGCCGGGTCTCCGTCGCAACCACCTGCCCCCGCCGGCCCTCCCTTGGCCCAGCGCCCAGCCGCCCTTACCTGAGCCGGAGATGTGGACCCGGAGCGGGCGGCCCCGACTCGAGCACGGCGACAGGTCGCTCTGAGAGCGGCCACGGGGGCTCGGGTCCCCGGGCAGCCTGCGCAGGGCAGGCGCCGGCGGCCGAGCGGGCGCCTCGGGCTCGTGGACCTCGGCCGCCGCCTGCCCGGCCGGTTCGCCCGAGGACTCCGCGGGGCTCCTGCCCGCCTCGGCCATCGGCTCCCGGCGGCCCGGAGCGCGGGGTGGGGCCGGCGCCGAGGACCGCGCTGCCCCGCGCGCGGCGACCCCGAGGCAGCGACAAGGGCGGGGAGGCTGGACGCCGGGCGCCGAGAAGCTGGTGGGGAGGGCGGGAGGAGGAAGAGGACAGAAAAGTTTGCACAGGAAGGAGCCGCCTACAGCCGGCTCCCGCTCCCGCGGGCGAAAGCCGCAGCGCTCGGAGCTGGGCCGCCTTCTGTGCCCGCGAACCTGCCCGCTGCTCCTCCCCCGGGCGCAGGCACTGCCCTTTGGAGGATGGCAGCAGTAGGGTCCCCTCTGCTCGTCGCCCAGGTAGCAGGCCTCAAATTACCAAAGTTGGGGCTTCAGGAGCTGGGATGCAAGGTCAAGATTAACAGTGCAGTTTTCATTTGGGGGGTGGAGGGGATGGAACCGAAAGGATCATCCCTAGTTTACGGGTAGGAAATTGCAGTGCCAAAGCACTAGACTTGCTGGTGGGTTCGTGGGAGATCCTGGAGTTCCTTAAGTCAAGGCCAATGACCTTCCCCTCTCACCCCTTGTCCTGGAAGCCCTCCCTACCTCCCACCTATGCCCACATCCCCGGGTTTCTGTCTGCTGGGTAGGCTCCTACGTCATGTTTAAAGGCCAGTCTTCCAAATATCTGAATAAATAACAGAAATTTTAAATCTGAGTCGGTGCTTTCTAGCGGAAAGACGGGTCTCCCAGCTCCATCTGCTGTTGGTTGGGAGTCACCTACTTTACCACCATGCCTTGTAGGACTGTGCAAAATGGGCAATGGAGATTCTGCGGATTCAGCAGATGATTTTACAACCTAAGCTTTATCAGTTTCATAATTAGGCCCCCAAGTTGTGACTTGCCCCAAATCAGACTCAGAAGTCACCATTCCTGAAAGCTCTTTTTGGCAAGGGGCAAACGTCCCTGGGATCACCCACAGGCCATAGTCAGGCAGCAGGAAGAGAACGAGAAAAGATGGGAAGGGTTAGTAATTAACATTTATTGGCACACACATGCCCATGTTCCAGGTGTGATGTCAGACACTTTACACACATGATATCTTTTAATGAAAAAACCAACCCAAGCAGAGGGGGTAAGAAAAGGGAGAGTAGGGACAGAAGTGAGGGATGCAAGCGAAAGAGGTAGATTAATACCCATGGAGGCCCTTATAGCAACTCGATCATACAGCTTGCCCTTAATAATTTAAAAGGGCTTTCACCAATGATTCTCACAGCAACCCTGTGGGGCGGGCAGGATGATTCCAGTTTTGCTGTGAAAACTGTCCAAATACAGGTCCATTTCTCCAAAGTCAGCCATGCCTTCCTGGTTCTGCTCTAAATAGCTCCTAGTTTCCCACCTCTTCAATTTCCATGACTCCAGGTGTCACTTTACTTCCTTGATATCTTGTGTGGTTTAGGACAGAGAAAAGATGCCTCTGCTTTAGAGCACTGACTTGCATTGTTTCGGAAGATAGGTCACTGGTAGGATTGAAAGGGCCCTTGGAAGGATTTCCCACTTTCCATGAATAATCCACAGTAGATTACTATGGTATTTGTCATCATCATTTGCCATCCTGTGTACCGTATCACCTGGTGACACTGTCCGTGCTCCTCATGTCCACTTCCTTAGCGGGTAGCTCCCCTTGCCAGCTGCCATCGTGCTGGGGCACATATGCCTCTTCTCTGCACATGAATCTCAGCCCACTGGACACTCTCCATCGCTTACAGCCTGAGTGCTCCCACCATCCTTCCAGGCCTCCTGTGCCTCCCTTTTGGGTTTATCCCTTAGGTCATCATCTTTTCTGAAAATAAGTAAATGAGTAACAAAATACTTCAGAACACATGAAATCTTCCCCTGCTCATTATTAGTTATTCAGCAATTCATCATTTCAGCGTTCACTCAGTGAATATATATTGGAGTGCGTTTCATGGGCCAGACACTGTGCCAGGCACTCCATGCCCTCAAGGAAACCCTCAATCCTATATCCCTCCATGCATTTTCCTTTCACAACCAAGCTTCTAGAAAGAGTAGCATCCACTTGCTAGTCCTTTGTCCTTAGAGTCCTCTCTTCTCACTTATATTTCTTTACCATCTACAGTAAGACTTCTACGCCTACTGCTGCGTGGGGCTGCTTTGGCCAAGGTCACTTTTGAGTACTTAGTTGCCAGCTGTACTGGTGACCTCTCAGGTCTGACTTAGTCTGACCCCTGTTGCAGCCCTTCACACTCTGAATGACTTATGCCTTTTCTGAGCTGTTTGCCTGGTTTCTAGGGTAGTCCTCTCACTGGCTATTCCTCCAGCCTCTCTGCCTCCTCCTTACCCTCTTCTCAGGATCTTTTATTTCCATCTGTTCTGACCCAGTGCTCCCCAGGGGTCCAGTCTCTTGTCTTCACTCAGTTCACATAGTTTTTCCTTGGAAATCTCATCTTCAGCTTTAAGCTGTGCACAGATGCCTCCTAAATTTCTACCTCCAGTCCAGACTTGTTTACTGGTCTCTCAGGAATCCAATGGGGCTTGTTCTTGGTGTTTCCTTGACACTTGGCAGTCAGCATTCCCAGAGATGAACCCTTCCTCCCCCATGAACCTCTTCTGTCTGTTTTCCATCTAAAATAAATACCTCCAGAACGCATTTCATCCCTGCCCTTCCACTGCCACTTGAGCTTGAAACTTCACCTTCTGTTTTCCCTTAAAGGGACTCTGCTTCTAGGCTCACTCTCTTCCCCTGGACTCCCTGTCTCATTCCTAGAATAATCTTTCCAAAATGCTCACAAGACTCTGCTGCTCCCCCATTTACATTCCTTTGCAACAAGTACCCAGGACACATGTTCATGTGTACACTTCTCGACGTGGCTCATCAGGGTTTCTCTACCTGTCGCAAACGCTTTCCTGCTTGCTGTTATTCACACCCTGCTCTCTTGTGTGCAGACCTATTTGTGGTTCCCTGTTCCTCTTCTCACAGTAGATTTGCACCCCTGTCTCCTCTGCCTGGAGCGCCATCCTCCACTTTTCCTAACTTGGCCAAACTCACCGACCAGCACTGATTGTTCAAACCTCAGGTCAAATGTCTCCCCTTCCTGACTCCTCCTCAACCTCCAAGCCAGGCAAAGGCTCTCCCTGAACAGGGCTGTAACATCCCATGTGTACCTCTGTTATGTGCTTTTCACACAGGATTGTAGTTGGTGGGGCGCTCATCTATCTCCCCCACTCCCTGTGAGCTGCCTCAGGGCAAGAAGTACCTAGACTGGGCTCTGTTCTCCCAGCACCACTGTGTTGGATGAATGAATCAGTTAATGAAGTCTATTTGAGGAGACAGATATTAACAAGTAATTCATGACAAGTGACAAAACTGAGATGTATTTGGAAGATTGTATGGAAACCCAGAGGAGTGGGCACCCAACCTGTCTGAGTGGGAGGATCAAGGAAGGCTTCCCAGAGGAAGTGGTACCTGACATGCAAAGGCACCTGAGAGAGGGCATTTGAAGGACACAGAAGCTTGAGGAAGTGGGGCTCCTCAGGACACTGTCATGGCTGGAGAACGGGAAGTAGCTAAATTTTGAGCCTGAAAAGGTAGATAAGAAGTAGATTAGGATTCACATTTCAAATACCATTTTGTCTGTGCAATCCTAAAATTATGAGACATCATATCTATTGGGGGTTCTGTTTATTTCCGGTTTTGTTGATCTTATCTCACCCCTGATATAAGATTTCAATTTCCTTAGCAATGTCCCTCAGCACCTAGGACAATATTTTGTCCAGCACTTAATAAATGTAAGCTATTTGACAGACTGATAAAAAGAGAGACAGATGGTTCAGTTTTTCAAACCAAAATGTTTCTCAATGCTATTACTGTATTTGTTTGTTCAGCTCTTTTCATTAAATCTCGTTTCTGAAAGGTTAGCAGTAAAGATGAATGAAGATGAAAAAGGAATTACTTTTAATGACATAGAGTGTGGTAATTGATTAAACACACCAAAAATATAATCTTGTTTTACCATTTTACTTAAAATTATGACTTAGATTACAAAAGATATAAGTGAAAATCCGCCCAGTAGTGCTCAGTACACACTGCTTTCAGGAGGAGCTTATGGATTATTATTATAATTGCAATTTTATGTTGTTGTCTTCCTTTCCCCCACATATACACAAAGTTTCATTTATCAGACTTTATATGTAAAACATACACCAATACAGAACCTGTGTTTTCTTGGGAAATACTATTACAAAATATGTGGCATTAGAAATGAGTTCCTCATGGACAATATTGTTTCTTTAATGCAGGTAGATAAAATCTCCATGAGTGAAAGAAAGGAGACCAAAGTAATATCAGAAAAGAAGTGGTCGAGATCAGAATGTATGATACACAGTCAAAATGAAAACAAAAACAAAAACAAAAAAACCAGAAAGGCAAAGAATCCAGGTAATAAACAGAGTTGTTAACAAAGGAAGTGAGGGTAAAGGACTATAGTATAGTGAAAGTAGGTTTGCATTTAAGGTCACATTAAAAAAAAGAAAGAAAAAAAACAAAAAATAGGAAACTAGGTTTTGTTTTTTGTTTTCATTGACATATAGTTGATTTGCAATATTGTGTTAGTTTCAAGTACTCAACAAGGTGATTCAGTCATACATCTATCTATCTATCTATCTATCTATCTATCTATCTATCTATTCTTTTTCAGATTCTTTTCCATTATAGATTATTACAAGATATTGAATATAGTTCCCTGTGATACACAGTAGGTCCTTGTTGTTTACCTATTTTATATACAGCAGTATGTATATGTCAATTGCAAAGTCCTAATTTCTCTCTCCCTTCTCCTTTCCCCTTTGGTAACCATCATTTGTTTTTCCATGTCTATGAGGAAACTAGTTTTGATGACCTCTAATTTTCTTCTGGTCTGAGATCTGGTCTGGTTCTATGAAAATTTTTATTTGTATTCATTTTACCTTGAAGATGGAATTGTTTTATGAGAGGGGCCAAAGCTGGTTCATAGTTTTGAACCCAAACTACCATTTCTCTTTATGGTACTAGGCTGCATATGCCTCCCTTTCTCCCTTCCTCTCTTTCTTCCTCCCTTCCTTCTTCTCATTCTAAAAATAGCTGCTCTGTCCTAAGATGCCCAGGCTCTGTGCTGCCCACACAGAGGTAAAGGAATCTCTCTAATCTCAGACTAACAGCCTAGGAGACAGCAGAGGGATAAGGAAGGGAATCATTGACCCTTTTTGGATGGCTCAGAGAAAGCTTCAATGGAGGAACACAAGAAACGGGTCAAAAAAGTGAGAAGGAATGAAAAAGAGAAAGAGGCAAGGAAAGCCTGCTAGGGGGAAGGAACACCCTGTGCAGGGCCCCAGGGTGAGAAACTGTAGAAAGGAGTATGGAGGTGAGTCTGGCTGGATTCTTGGAGGAGAGTGGGGAAGCGATGCGTTGTGAAATGGAGGGGTTGTCAAAGGATTTAAGCAGAATAGTAACACGATCATAGTCATTATCTTTTGCTTCAATTTTGATACCTAAATCTGATACCTAAATGATGCATATACTTAATTTGTTGGCTTGTTTTAAGGATTGAAACATGTAGATAAGGTGCTGAGTGTAATGATTGGCATATGCTGGGAACTCAATACAACGCTCTAAGACATTTGGGATATGCATTTTATTTCTTTATTTCCATTAATCACACCCAGCTCAGCTCCATCTACAAAGGCTGCCCAAAATACATTTTCCAGAATTCCTTCCTTCTTCTAGGATTAAATAAGAACCTTGGTGCTTTCAGATTTAGGAAGATAGGAGAGGACTGTCTTGGTTTTTAGTCCAGTGGTCGTCTTCACCTAGACTTCTGTGGCATCAGCATGTTGTGTCCAGGATACCCAGTCCATACAGAAGCCACCCCTTCCATGTCCTGACTTCTTGAAGACTGTCAGAGAAGGCGCTAAGGTGCCCATCACTCAGATGTCAAAAGTCTCAACCCCATTCCCAGTGGGGGTGGATGTGTCCAGAAAACTGAGAGATTGGGTCCTTCTCAATTCAACTCAATTCAAACCAGTTATTGGTGGGAATGCAAAAGGGCACAGCCACTTTGGAAACTAGTTTGGCAGTTTTCATAAAGGGAAATGCACATTAAACCTTGACCCAGCAATCCCATTCATAAGTCTTTGCCCAAGAGAAATGAAAACTCATATTCATGCAAAAACCTGAAAGCAAGTGTTAGCTTTATTCGTAATCTCCCAAAACTGAAAACAACCCAAGTAAGTACATCATACAGTGGAATACTGCTTAGCAACATAAATCCATGGGCTACTGGCACATACAGCATGGAAGGACCTCAAAAGCATTACGCTAAGTAAAAGAAGCCAGACTCCAGTGGCCCTGTATGGTATCGTTCCGCTTCAGTGACATTCTGGAAAAGGCAAAACGATTGGGACAGAAAACAGAGCAGTAGTTGCCAGTTGCTGGGAGTAGAGAGGGGATGACCTTTCTGGCTAATGGAACAGTTTGAGTCTTGATTGTGGTGGTAAGTAAATAACTGTATTTGTCAAAAGTCATAGAATTATATGCCAACAAAAGGAAAATTTACTGTGTGTAAATTACACGTCAAGGAAAAAAAGGTGGGGTGGGGGGAACCTACCAAGTTGCCTTTCCTTTCCTTCCTTTGGGGACAATCCAGCCTAATTCTCTTAAATGGCCACGACTTTCAGCAAACAGAGATGTGCTTAGGCATTACTCTGTGCTTAGAAACTTCTCCCATCTGGAGGCCTTGTACTCACATATAAAAACATTTTCTTTTTTTAAGTTAAGATGCTATTATTATATGGCTCCCAGGAAGCACAGGTCTACCGTTTTGGGAGACAGAATTATCTCTTGTCCCTTCTGAATGCATCTCCAGCTGCCTGGTAGTGGAAGTGGGAGGTGGGAAAACAAAAAAAACAAACAAAACAAACAAACACCAATAATAACAAACACCAGAGGTCAGTTTAAGGGTAGTCTTTGGGATCAGGTAATTTTTGGTTGGTTTGATTTTAAGCTTGAACTCCCAGAAGGGGGAGGAGTAGGTGAAAATTTAATTCCTAGATAAGACTGCCCTGCAGAGAAAGAAGATAAAGTAACTTCCTCGATATGTTTCCTGCTACATTTTATCTCAGAATAGCCTCCCATCCTAGGATTTGTTCTGAAACCCGGCTCTGTGGGAGTGAGGGGGCAAGAGGCTGACTTTAGGGAGCTCCCAGAGAAACCTGGAGTGCAGCAGGCGAGGCTGAAAAAACTAAACCAACAAGGTCATTTCTCACATGTGTAATACTTTAAAGAAAATTAATCGGGTGATCTGATAGGAAACAGCTGGAGGAAGGGATCCTTTAACCAGGATGGCCAGGGAAAGCATTTCTGAAGATGTGACTTTGTACAGAACTAAAAGATGAGGCAACGATGGTACCAAGAACACAGAGGGCACCATTACAGGCTGAGGGACCAACAGATGTGAAAACTCTACTGGAAGAATGAACCACAGAAAGGCAGCCAGGGAGGCTGGGAAAATGAACAAGGGGTGGTGACTGTGACACAGAGATGTAAGGGAGTTCTGGACCCTCCACTAATTCAAGTGGAATGAAGTCCTTGAAATGTTTTAAGCAGGAGAGTGACATGGTCTGAATTACATTAAACAAATCATTCTAGGTATTTTTAAAATGCAAATACTGATGCATTGAAGGTGGGGGATGAGGAGAAGCAGTGAATCAGAGCTCACTCCAAGATCTTTGGCTTGAAAATGTGGTAAAATTAGCTTTCTTTTTTTAAAGGAATAAAAATGAGGAAGACTTGTTTTATTCAATATTTAAAAAAATAAAACAAAGTTGTAATAATTAAAACAGTGTGGTGCTTGTGTATTAGAGTTATTTAATATGTACAATGTATACACTAGGCATCACTCTAAGTGCTTTAATGTGTAATACATTTAATCCTCACAAAAACCTATGACAGGGATCTACTAGCACTATTTTAAGGATGAGGAACAAAGGCATAGAAAGGATAAATAAAATGTCCCAAGTTCAAAGCTCCAGAGCCCATGCTCTAACTACACATCACCACCCCTGGCCAGGCCAATAGAACAGAATGTGGAATCCTAAAAAGTCCGAAATATATCTAAATTTTAGTGTTTCATAAAGGTGCCATCATATATCAGTGGGAATTAATCAATGAAGACAGTATCTGAAAAATTTCCAAAGTCTTTGGAAACTATTTTTTAAATCTGACTTTGGCACGTTCACTAATAAAGATACACAACATAAAGATAGATTAAGGAGTTAAATATTTTAAAAAACACACACGCACAAACCATAAAAAGAAGAAAATATGAGGTAGAAAAGTACTTTTTAGAAATGAAAGTAATGAAAGAAATCACAAAGGAAAAAGTAAGTCCGACTTCATAAAAGTTAAAAACTATGATGCAAAACAATTAAGAAACAAAGTAAAAAGTAAATTGCCTCACAGAAATATTGTATTCAATTTACATTATGGTTCACAGATCGTATCAGTTTATACCCTTGTCTGTAGTTTTTGAGAGTACCCATTATACTTTGCCAGCATGGCCATAAAATTAAAGAAAAAAAATCTAAATTGACAAGAAGATGGTAAGTGTCTGTTGTTATAATTAGCATTTTTTTCTGGTATCTTGAACACCTATTTGATCTCTTTAGTGGGCATTTGCATTTCCTGTTTGTGAAATGGTTGTTCATGTGCTTTCTCTGTTTATCTGCAGGAATTTTAGCCTTATTGATTTCTATGAGCACTTTTTAGGTCATGAAGAGTACAATTTTTTTTCATATTTCTAGAAAATATATTTGTCCACTTCATTGTTTAACTTTCAGTTTCTATTTTACCTTTTTTTTTTTTTTTGGTTGCTATTGTTAATGGAATATTTTTTTTCTTTTTCAAGCCAGTTGTTGTGTATACAGGAAAGCTATTGATTTTTACATCTCTATAACAGTAACTTATTGAACTCTTTTTCGCTTTAAGAGTTTTTAGTTGATTCTCTCTTGGGTGTGAGATATATAATAATAATATCGTTTACAAAAAGAAGGCAACGATGGAGTAAGAAAAAGAGGAAGGAAGAGGGAGAGTGCATGTTTTCTCCTCCTTGATAATAATAAAACTCTTATTTAGACATGATCTGTTTATTTTTTAGCCAGAATTTCCAGTAAATTTGGTGATAATGAAATAGAAAAGAACAAATCTGACTCCATATGAGATCTGTTTCTTTGGGGCTTTAACCCTGTGCCCTGTTTTCTAGGCTTAGTCTTGCTTGCTTTGCACCTTTTGTAAAAGAATGTTGCCTTTAGCCTAAAATATACAGGAGAGCCTATTCTCAAGGCTCTGACCTTTAAGAATATTAACATTTTTGCACTTATATAAAGATAACAAGTTGCAGAATAGAAAACATTTGTTTTGTTGGAGGTTTACAGGGGCACCATGACCTGACCCACATAGACAGCTGCAAGAACAAAGGATTCCAAGAACAAAGAATTCCTACACCAAGAAGTTTGCAACAACCAACCACACCCCCTCCCCTTTTAGTATAAAAGGAGCCTGAATTCTGACTTGAATAAGATGATTCTCTAAGACATTAGCCTGCCATCTTCTAGGTCTGTCAGCTCTCCGAACGAAGTCACTATTCCTTGCCCCAACACCTCATCTCCTGATTTATTGGCCTGTCGTGAGGTGAGCAGAACGAGTTTGGACTCTGTAGCAATAACAAATACCAGTTTTTTCCTTATTCTAATGGGAATGCCTCTAGAATCTTACTCATTTTTTTCTCCAAAGAAATATTTTTTAATAAATTTAAAGTTAAAGCCAGACTTATGTTAGGGTTTGCAAAAGTTGATATTGCATTTTACTGTTCAGTATGAAGTTGGCTCTTGATTTGAAATAGATATTAATGATTATCGTAGAAACCGTCCTTCTATTCCAAGTTTTTCTTAAGAACATATTGTGGCAGGATATTATTCTTATCTATCAAAGATGGTAACAGGAATGAAATAAAAATTTTAAATTTTATGCAGGACGCACACCAGTAATACCATATATTCAGTTTGAGGGCAAAAAAATCCTCCTCAACTATATTCTCTGTGTTGTGGACAATTTTTTTTTTAATAGTCAATTGATTTTCCTTTGGGCAACACTCCTCCTCCCTCTCCCTGGTTTAATTTACATACAATACATTCTGTCTATTTAAATATACGATGTATTCAATTTTGACAGATAGACACACCAGTGAAACTGCCACAATCATGATACTGACATTTCTGTCACCCCTAGAAGATTCCTCCTGCTTCTCTGCAGTCTATCCCTCCCTTTGCCCACAGCCCTGGATGACCACTGATCTACTTTTTTGTCATTGTGGATGACCTGGCATTTTCTAGAATTTTGTATAAATGGACAGAGTGTGTGGACTCCTTCGTGTGTGGCTTCCTTCTTACCCACTTCTAGATGGGGTAGATGTGGCCCCCTCGGAAGGTAAGGAGACTCAGTCTCCCTCACAGTGAGCCACGGGGTCTCCTGGAAGCACTGAAGACACTCTTGTTTTGGGAAATTAGTGAGTAGCTCTGATATCCGTGTTTGTTAGGCCCTTTGTGTTTTGAGGATTTACAAGGAAATGTATTTCTACTCCTGGCACTGAGTGCTTATTCCCTGGGAAGGAGAGAAGAACAGATGTTCTGAATCCTACTGTATACAGCACAGGGAACTATATGCAATACCTCATAATGGCCTATAATGAAAAAGAATATGAAAAGGAACATATATAGATAAATCACTAAGCTGTATACCAGAAATTTATACAACATAGTAAATCAACTATACTTCAATCAAAAACAAAAACTAACAAACCAAAAAAAGGTCTGTCACTTTGAAAATCCAGACATGGGCCCCTAGGCCCTCTGGGAGACATCTCCATGTGCAAGCCAAAAGAAGGGACCATGGAGAGCTACCACCTTGAAAACCCAGGGACCAGTACCCTAGGAATTTAGGGAGGTCAAATGTGTGATTAATTTCCTATTGCTGTTGAAACAAATTACCACAAACTTAGTGGCTAAAAACAACACAAGACTATTATCTTACAATTCTGGAGGTCAGAGTCCAAAGTGGTCTCACTGAGCTAAAATCAAGGTGTTAGCAGATCTGTGCTCCTTCTGGAATCTCTAGGGAGCCTTCAATTTTCAGCTTTTAGAGGCTGAAAGATTCTTTGGCTCCTGACTCTTGCCCGTCTTCAAAGCTAGCAATGACCAGTCAAGCCTTTCTCATGATACCACCCTTCTGGTTCTGACTCTTCTGCATCTCTCTCCCCCACTTTAAAGAACTTTGTGGGTTACACTGGGCTCACCCAAATAATCCCAGCTAATCTCCTTATTTCAGGGTCAGCATAATAGCAACCTTAATTCCACCTGCAGTCTAAACTCCCCTTTGCCATCTAACGTAACTTCTTTATGGGTTCTGAGGATCAGGAGTGGACATCCTTGGGGGAGGGGTGCTGTTATTTTGCCTACTACAGAATCTAAACTGAAAGAGTGGACTACAAAGACCTACCACTTTGAGAACCTGTGTACAGGTATCACGGGCATACAAGAGATGGCCATCTGTGTGAATTCCATGAGCTAGCCAGGGAGAGCTAACCATCGTGAGAACCAACCTCCTGAGCACCCAGGAAGATGACCATGTGTGGGAAACAAAGAGCATGGGAGCATCTTCTCTTGAAGAACCCAAAGGGCCAGCACCAAATGTGCCACAGCACAGAACCAGAATTGTTTCTTTTACTCCGGAGTGCAGTTTGCAACAAATTTCACATCAGCACAGGAAGCAGCAAGAAGGAGTTCAGTTGCAGACAGTCCAACAACAGTGCTCACCCCACCGGGACATGGGAGTTAGGCTTCCTTCTTTTGGAATATTCTGAGTGCCTATGACAGCTCATGTCGAAAGAGGGAGATAAGAAGTTTTCTGCCAAGAAGACAAATGGGTATCAAGGCAAAATTAATACAGACAAGCAAAACACTATGAACAAAATCACAAAAGTTTAAACAAAGACAGGATCTAATCCTGCACTGGAGGAAAAAAAAAAAGAATAAATGAAAAAATCCTGTTATTCTGAGGATGAATCCATACATGTAAGAACAAGAGTCAACATTTTGGACAAAAGTAAGGCAGTCCTGGGAGCTCCTCATGTGTTTCATTGCTCAGTGGTGGATATAAGTGTTCAGCTACGGATCTTGCCTTCAAAAATAAGCAGGAAGACTTCATAGTAGTTTCTGGAAGACTGTCCTGAATGTCCATTTTTATAATCCCATTTTACTTGTTAATGACTAGCTACGTGGTTTACATTTTAGATTTCCTGTGAAGAAAACTAGGAAAACATAAAAAGAACAAAACTTATACAGATATTCGAGGGGCTCTTTTATTTTTGGGGACGAACATTTGAGCAATGCTGGGGTCAGTTCATGTGGGCTTTACTGAGATTTAGAGAATGGATGAAGTTCTTTCTGGTAGGTTCTCAAGGCATCAATATTCATGGATGAAGAGAATGCATCGTGAAGGGAACTGCGATGCGGCCCCCATCTAGACGACTTCCAGGGGCTGCAGTCAAGTGTGTGACGTATGCCACCATCTTTATTCCTCCATAGGAGATTCTACAGATAATAATGTGAGAAAGGGGTCTCTGCTGGATGCCGGCCCATCAGGCAGGACATCTCTTCAGAGGAGCCAGCACCTCAGCACTGCGCACACCGGCTCGTGTACACTGACCACTGTGTCGTGATGTAATCCTCCGTAGCTCCACGGGTCTCACCTCTGCAGCCTACCGCGGAGGTCTGGTCATCTTTTCAGACGATCATAGCAATTTCTTCTTTGTTAGATTCTGTCTGCAGGACTGACTCTGGATAACTCTAACATCTTCAGCTCCTCCAGCCCCCAGGGCTCTACCATGGTTAAGACCCCCCCACCTGCCTCTCATGAAAATTGCTTGAGGCTTCTCGAGTCTTCCTTAGAGGTCTGCCCCTTAGATTATTGCTTGCCATACTCCCACCCCGGTGCTCTCCCTCCCATTACTCAGACGCTCTACACCTCCCTCTCACAGCAGCACCTCATCACTGCTTACCTCTGTGGGTTCCTTCTCTCTTCACTCTTGAGGGCAACAGAGTCTTGGAAGCTTCTAAAGGGCTGGTACCCTGGCACCTGACTCGTGCTGTTGGCCTCTGTTTGAAACACCTTTTCTCCCTCTGTCTGTCTACCTAATTCACTCATTCATGCTTGTGAGACCTCAGTTTAAATTTTAATTCCCTAGGGAAGACATTTCTGACCATCAGACTTGACCTAGGTCCCATGCCATATGCTTTCATAGTATTTTGTACTTCATAGCATATACCCCAGTTTGCAGTCTTTTCTTTGGGTTATTTGTTTAATGTCCATATTTCGCACTAGAGAGGAAGCCATGTGATGGAAAGGACTGGGTCTGTTTTCTTGCCATTGCATCTGCTGGGCCCAGCTCAGTGCTTGGCACAGAGTCAGGGCTAAATAAATACATCTCCATCTAATGAAATAAAGGAGTAATAACTAAATGAATGAAAGAGTGGATGCTGTGTTTCATTCACACAATCACCGGAGTCCAGGTGATTCTCCTCAGTTTAGTTAAAAACATGGGTCCTAGTCAATTTAGGTAAGTTATTTAGCCTCTCTGGGCCTCTTGTCCTCATCTGTAGAATGGGGATAATAAAAGTGCCTAATAAGGATGTAATGAAACTATATGTACGTAGTTACATAGATAGATAGACAGACAGACAGACAAATAGATAGAGATACATACTGTGTACATATCTTTAAATACTTAGAAGAAGGCCCAGCATACAGGAAGCACTTAACAGCATATACCCACACCTTAAAAACCCTCTCCCTGTGATCATGGAATTCTCATGATGGCCACATTCAGTCAGGGCTATTCCAATGCACTTAGCCTGGCTCGTATTAATATCAACACTTCATCTAATCTCTCTGTATATTTTCAGTGCTTATTACCCTGTATCTCTAGTTTCTCCAGGTCTGACTTGTCCATCGGTGGAATAGGCACAGTGCCCAGGTCCATCATGCTTATAGAGACCCACAAAATGTTTTAATTTCTTCAAAAATCTGAAGGGGGAAAAAAGACCTTTTAGGTTAAAGAAAAATGTTCTAATACATAATGTTAATATATTTGCCTTTACTCCAACATAGTCATAAAACAGTATTTTGTTTGCTTGTTTGTTTGTTTTCATGGAGGAGGAAATGGCCCAGGAAAGTCAGAATGCAGCCCGGCAGTTCCCATCCAATGCTCTGCATCAGAGCCTTCATTCTTCACTTAAAAGAAATGAGAACGGGGGCAGGGGGAGGGGAGTATGGCTCAGTGGTTAGAGTGCATGATTGGCATCCTCATTTCAATCCCCAGTGCCTCTGCCAAGGAAATTTAAAAAAGAAAGAAAGAAAAGAAAGAAACGGGTTTTCTTAGATTAACAAATGGGAAAGGCTTAACAAGTAGGAAAATAATTATTTAAAAAAAAGAAAGAAAGAAATGAGAACAAAAATGCCAGTGTGGCACATCACAGCTACGGACGCCATCTGAATAGTTCCTAGTGAGAGCCGGCAGCGGCAGCGCATTAAGAAAGCACAGCCCTGCCAGGCTGCAGGTGGTCTATGCTGGGTACTCCCTCCGAAAGCAAATGCGCCCATCTAGAGCCGGACTGCAGAGAGGACTGCGCTCTCTCTCCCTCTCCCCGCACCTCCTCACCCACACATTTTCGGCCCACACTCCCCTTTCCCCATCTTTCCCTGTTCACTCTTTCCTGCCCCCTGCTGGCAGGCTTGCTCTCACACACTCCTAGCCTCCTCCTAACTCGGCCTCCGGATGGATGGTCCCGTGTGTTTCTCACATTGCTTTGCAACGTTGGCATTGCCTTTGGGTCCCTCGACCACATCCCTGTCTTCCTTCTCATCGCTCATCATTCTTGCACATTATTTGCTTTTCTGGGCATTGTAGGTTTTTGTTTGTTTGTTTGTTTTTTTATTCCAAGCTCAGAACTCGTTGTTTCTTCTGTTACCTTATTTATTCAGCTCTGTGCTCTTAAGCTTTTTTTTTTCATGTCTTCTTTCTCTCTCTTGCCCAGCCCTTTTTTGGTTTTCTGTTAGTTCCTTTTTTTTTTTTCTTCTGCTTCCCCTTCCTCTGAGGACCTGGTCCCTTCCCTCCCACTGCTAACCAGGGCTGTGAAAACTCCACCCTCTGTGCTGACCCACATAGTCACAAAGACCACAGGAAAGGAGACTTGATGTGTGATAGAGACCTCTTCTTCCTGAATTGGGCCTCCATGCACAGACACTATTAGATCATTAATTTTTCAATGAAGACATTGGGAAGGACAGAAAGAGAAGGCAAGTGGATTGCACATTCTGATGCTTGGCTCCATATCACAGTCATAAAATTACCTGGGCTATCCAGTCATCCAGAGAAAATGTGGCTCCTTTGTTTTGTTTACAGTCAATCTGCTTGCTTTGCAGACCAGCACATCTGCCTGGCCCAGACCAACTTCCTACCACCACACACACACCATCTGATTGGTAAGCTAAATTAATTGTTCATTCTTCATTACATGTAGGACAGAGCCTGTAAATTAGCCTCTTTAGCAAATATTTGGGCTCTCCCTTGGGCAAAAAAGCTCAGGACCTCAGATGCTTCTCCATCCCTGCTTCTCCCTAAGGTGCCAGGCTTAGGTGCTGTTCTCCAGGTGCTGGAAAGGACATGGTGCCCCTGCCTCTTCTGGTCCAGGGGGGATGATATTTGACCTGTTGATGTTCCCAGATGAAGCCTGAAGCTGCTACAACTTATAATCTGGTCTCTATTAGGCCCACCTCTGCTCTCTGGTATCCTGGAGTCCTCTGAGGTATGGCTGAGAACACATGATCCTTGGCCCCGAAGCCCAGCCCCAGGGAAGCACTGGAGCCAGTCTTCCTGTTAGGTTCTCAGCTACTTCTGGGTCTTGTCTGTATCACTGGAGTGTTAAGGTCACTCAGGAAAGCTAAAAGCAGCTTCTCCTTCCATCTAACAGGGCTCCATTTAGTTAAATTTCGCTGTCAGCTGAAGAAGCTTCCTCTCAAATTCTAAATGGGAATCAGGACAGAAATGCCCACTGCCCCCACACCCCTTACTTATCTGCACATGAAACAATACTAGTCTATACTGAGATGAGGCTTAGTATGTGCTTCACATGGTTTAAGTCTCACAACAACCCTATGAGGAAGATGTACTATCATCATTCACATCTAGGAGGTGTGGAAGCTGAGGCACAGAGAGGTTGCATGTCTCACTCAGGATCACACAGCCCTGTAGTAGAGAGTGGAGCCAGTACAGGAGTCCTGGTGCTCTCAGACTGTGCTCTCTTGCCTCCTCTGGAACCCCTTGGCCTCTTCCCTTCACTCTTCCTTCTTGTCCTCCCCGCCCCCAGGCCAGAAAAAGGCAAGATTTATTTTCCCTATGTCATACGCGGTCTCTACCATGAAGCTGGTTTATTTACTATATAAAGAACAGCATGGGTTCAGGGGTTTTTTGAGTGCTTTTCTTCTGCATTTCCAGAGAGAGACTGTGTGTGGATGTCAGACGTTAGGCAAATGTTTCACTTCTTCCATTGTCCCCTTCAGAGGAATTCTGGGAACTGCTGAGACTGGCTGGTGGCAGTCATCCAACTCCCATATGGAGATGCAGGCTGTGTCCTCGGCAGCTGACGACATCCCTGAGGACATCAGCCACCAGCAGCGGGACTACGTCCTCTGGCAGCAACAGAAGTTGGCCAGGGCTGGCTGGCCTCCTGCCTTCCCCCGCCAGGACATCGGGAGAAGTGACCATGGCGAGCACCCTGTGTACCCGCAGCTGCCCAACCTGTGACTGCTGGCCCGGGGCTCCACACAGAGGCCTACCTCTTGCTACAGGGACAAAGACTTTCTCCTTTTACTTTCTTCACCTGGAGGTCCTCATGAAGGAGGATTACTAAAATGGCGACATTTAGGCTAACAGATGGCCTATTCTTATGCTTGCCCTTTAAACGGTCAACTGACCTGACTGACCGGTTGCTACTCATAGCTCCAGGCCCATTGTTAAAATAAAACTATTAATTTTACTGTTTCTCCTTTATTCCAGTAATCGAAAGTAATAATCATACTTGGTTTCTGATTTGTTCTCCAGGGAGAAGGTCACAGAACTGTCACCTTACAAAATTGGCTAAGTACCAAGAAGACCACGCCTTGGGCGCTTACGAGATAAAGAGATGTAGAAAGTGACAAACACCGGTTTCTACAGAATTGATCACCTGGAGGCATCATGACGCCACTCTAAGTTTTATGATGAAAAAAATGATTCTACTGATTGATTACTGTTTGAGCTATGGCAATATAATCACCCTGACCCATCCCCAAGGTGGGCTCACAGTTTTGAAGGCACTAGCCTGCTCTGAGTCCCCTTTGCCTGGCAAAGTAACAAAGCTATGTCTTTTCTTCTGAGCTCCAAGATCATGTCTCTGAGTTTCAATTTGGCTTGTCAGGGACAGGGGCTGATGTTTCGGCAACACTCAAACAGGATGGGATTGGGGCTCCTTTGACCGTGTTGACAGTTTAGGCCCAAAGCCCCCCAAAATGAGCCGTGCACATTTGGAGAATCTTTTGTTTTTCGGGTGTCTAGATCCTCTATCAAAACCTTTAAATACACCGTCTAAGCCTTAGGGTGGTGTGACTCTGTTGCTCAATTAGCAGTAGCTTTAAGTGGAAGGTCTGGTTTTGTAAAGTGTTATCCTGTAAAATGTGAAGTACAATCTACTGCATGTAGGTCTTGCCATAGATTTTGAAATAGTTCATAGATTTCATTCCTTCAGTCATTTAACAAGCATGTTTTGAGTAGAATCTCTTCTCCCTCTGCATTTCCAGATAAATCTATTCTCTATTCATTCCAAATCCTCTATCAATGTTTCCCCTCCTGAATTTCTAGGATTCTATGTGTCCTCGGGGCACTAAGGAAGATGTTTCATCTATTTTCAGTGCGGCATTCTAGGACTCTTATGTATCCTCAGGGCACCAAGGAAGGCCTGTCATCTATTTTCAGTATTTTCTACAGAAAGTGTACTTTTATGATAAGGTTGTTCATATTAACTGAAAACATTTTCTCTGCCTCCAAGCGAAATGATAAATGACTCAGTGGCATTTATGCTGATCAGAAGGTCTGATTAGTACTCTTTAATGAAAATACATGGAAATATAAATAACTTCATTATGAAAGAAATTTGTTTGGAAGATGGAAACTTTGGAAACGAGGTTCATATGGGCAAATAATGCTTGATAAGACAGGGCCCACTACTACACTGTCACCTTGGCTATGTCTACTGTCTCTCTGAGAGCTCACAACTCACAATCTCATTGTCACTGTGAAAAATGTCTTACACCTATTACATAATTGTCTGTTTCAAGGGATGTCAAGATGCAGTGACTAAAAGGCCATTTTTTGGTTCATATGTGGCCTGGAATTTCAGGAGCCACTGAGGTCCTAGATTATTCTAGGATCAAAGACTAGATAATAAAAATTGTCACCCCACTTTTTCATGAACTGGGGCTATTGCAGTTGATAATGATGTTCAGTGGATTCCCTGATCTCCGTCTTCCAGGAGACCCACGCTGGAAAGACTGCAGACCCTTATGGCAGAGCAGTGGTCCTGGGAAGCCATCAACACTGCATCAAGGTGGTGAATGCCCTTGTCCCTGGGGTGACAGTCACTGCTGCTGCTCCCATGTCCTTGCAGAGATAGGGAGTTAGGGCAATAGCTACTTAGTTTCATTTCCTTCTTGATTCTTTTACAATACTTGTTAAAGGGAAACAAGCCCCAAATTGAGTCATTTGTGCTAAAACTCATCAAGACTTAATTTCTAACCTAACTGCAGTTTCAGCCTCTCCCAGAAGTGGAATAAACCAACCAGTCTGGAATTTCCTGTTTGGCACTAGTAAGGCAATCTGCCCAAGACCCCCTGCATTCCCCTAAGGGAAGGTGACCTTACCTGAAATAAACCAGTCTCTTGAGTTTCCTTGTCCTTTTTTGCCTATAAAAACCTCCTATTTTGCACGATTCTTTGGATCGCCTTTCTACTTGCTAGATAGGATGCTGCCCTTTCATGAGTCATTGAATGAAGCCAATTCAATCTTCAAATCTAGTCCACTGAGTTTTGTATTTTGAACACACTCAATAATTAGAACCCCAGTTCACTGAAGGATTTCAACAAACTTGCTTTGAGTGCTGCTCCATGCCAGGCTCTGCTATAGATTCAGGGACTACAGAAAGAAAGGTCACTATTGCTGTCCTCAGGATGCTCACACACAGCCTAACAGCCTGAGATTTGCATCCCAACCACAAGACAATCCATGGACTTCTATATTAGTGGTTGGAATGAGATGTTAATGGGAACACAGGAAGGAGTAAGACATCTGGGAGGGAAGGTGGTGACAGAAAGCGTCACAGAGGCGATGACATCTGAACTGGCCCATGGAAAGATGGGAGGTGGTTTTCTCCAGGGGCAGAAGAGGTGGGGATTCTGGCTTTACTCTGAAAGCACTTAAAAGGGGGAGACACGAGCTTCTGGTGACATGCCTTGATTAATCAATCCAAATTTCCAGCTTCTATCTCAAGCCTACAGATTTCTTAAAACATTCATTTCACTGGTTTCACCTGTCTTTCTAAGACCTTGTTTTCTAATGCAGCGGTTCTCCAAGCCTGGTGCCCAGATCAGCAAAGGTCAGCATCACCTAGAACTTGGTTAGAAATGCAAATTCTGGGGCCCCAACCTGAACTGTAAACGCTTGGAATTTCACCCGATACAGACTCAAGGTTGACAGCCACAGTTCTAAACACACCCAGGACCTTGGGGACTGGAGAGGGGATGTAAAATGCAGAGGCTGAGAATGATCTGGGTTTTTCTGTGCCACCAGCCTGGGAGGGGCTGGATGACCCACCTGGGAGTCCACCCAGGCTGGTCTGTCCCGTGCCTTCTCAGGTGGTTTCTGGAAGGGTCCACTGCGTGAGGGGAGAGGCGCTCCCATGGGTCCCTGAGCTAGACTCATTTTCTCCCCCAAAGCGGACAGGCTGGGAGGCTTAGCTTCGCAGCCTCAGGGCTGGCTTTGGGGTTGTACTGGCCTTGGTCTTGCAAGTGAGAGATAGGGGACTCCTGGGACCATTCCGCTCCAGAGCCAGAAGGTGGCCACTCCCATCCCAGGCGGGGCGGGTGCCTTTCTACGCCGACAGCTGCGTCAGGTGGCTGTGGGAGGGGAGCAATAAACAGCCCGGGACGCGGAAGGACGCGGGAGCGGCCCGGAGGGCGGCGGGCGCGGGCACATGGGGTCTCCGGTGCTGGCCGGGCCCGCACTCCCGCTGCTGCTGCTGCTGGTGCTGCTGCCGCCAGGCCCTGCCCGCGGCGCCGCGCGCTTCGACCCCACCTGGAAGTCCCTGGACGCCCGCCCGCTGCCCGCCTGGTTCGACAAGGCCAAGTTCGGCATCTTCATACACTGGGGCGTGTATTCCGTGCCCAGCTTCGGGAGCGAGTGGTTCTGGTGAGCGCGCCTCCCTGCGTCGTCTCTGGCCCGGCGTCGGTTCCCCGCCCCCACCTCGCCCCCTCGGCCGTTTCGCGTCCCGCTGTTTCAACCGCGTTTGTAGTTCCGGGTGTTAACTGCATCGTTTATTGTGTAAGTGGTTCGAGCTGGATGGACCCTGACTTCTTCCTGCGAGTGACTCTAGAGTTGTCGGACGCTTACTGCGGCTCTGGCTTCTCGGCTGCTTGGTAGTTGCACTTACCAAGTCGGGGCTATCGCTCTGTAGCCACCGAGTGACTAAAGCAGCAGAAAGTAAGGACTTGTGTGGGGTCATACGTGAAGCGTGGGCCTCAGCTGCCGTCCTTAGAGATTCGGAGGCGATGTCTCTTCGCCCTTTTGCAGCTGTCAGTTTTCAGTTGTTTTGCCATGAAAGATGATTAAACATATATTCATGGATATGAGAAACTTCTGTGCATTTGGGCATCCATAGGCTCTTTAACGTTAAAATGTTACCATCTGTGGTTCAAGGAACAATTTTTTTTTAAAGTTCTAGAATGTTAACACTAAAAACAAAACAAAACAACCTAATTATTAATAGACTACTACGTGAAAAGTGCTACACACAAAAAGTGCTCTTTAGATTTTCCCTTGAGATCTATGTACAAATGTGCAGGTAACACCTTACAACTTTGAACTGTCTCACATCCCTTTCCTGATTTAACACTTGAAGTATTTGAAGTTCTTTGAGACAGAAATGTTATTTTTTATACCTTTATGTACACATACACACACATAGTACTATGTATAATACATTCCTAAGTAAAATAAGAAAATAAACAGTACTGTCAATTGAAAAAAAAATGCACAGTGTGAGAACTGTGAGTTAGGCTTTATTTGGGGCAAAACGAGGACTGTTGCCTAGGAGACAGCCGCTCAGATAGTTCTGAGGAGCTGCTCCACAGAGGTGGTGGGGAGGTCCGTGTGCGTGTGACTTTGGTGAAGGGGGGCACTTGTAGTCAAGCACACACTTTGGCAGAGGGTTGCTGCTACTCACATGAAGGTTGCTGCTAGTCACAAGGAGCAGATTTCTCTGGTAATGACCTCTAGATATGAGAAGATGCAAGAAACCAGGCTCATAAAATCTCCTCCTGAAAATATCCATCAATCTGAAGTGCTGTTCTACCAGTTTTTCCCAGAGCACACAGAATGCCTCATTTCTGATCTCCACCCTGTCCCTTCTGGGTGTGTTGAAGGTCAGTGACTACTGCAGTGGCTGGTGACTTCTTCCTTGTAGAACCAGATGGCAAGTGACAATTTTTAGTTGGCAAATATGGGTATAAACCATATATTGTATTAACATCACGCTGTATATATTGTACTGCTTTCTACAAAGAGTGACTTTCTGTAAAATAACTTTTCTTACTCAGTTAAGCCAGTTGATGTAAAAGAACTGTATATACTTTGTTGAAATTTTGTACAAGTTTGAAGAACGTATACAAGGGACTCTTTCCTCCCATAACGTGTATTACCAAACATATTTGCTTCAGGATGTTATAAATCTTTCTTTGCGAGTTTTGTGCTGTAAGGCATTTTAAGTTTATTTTTGAAATGTTTCAGATTAGCTAGGTAAATAAATTTGCAGATTTTCTTTGTCTTATATTAAGATAGAATAGAATATATTTTAAATTATCATTTTGTTCAGCTGTGAAGGGTAGGTAAATACCCATTTGGTTCTGGAAGATAATTTGATGTTTGTTAACTGAAATTAGTGCTCTGCCCAAAACAGCTAGTTTTGAGTCATATTATTCTTTGCAGTGGTTAACTTTTCAATTTCTACAAATGAACACAAAGTTGTTTTGACCTAGATCAATGAAGATAATTTTCATGCAAAAGAGAGTGTATTTCTGATGGTCTGGAATTGCATTAACCCAATGGAAGATTCTTTATTTATGGTGTCCCTTTGTGTCCTGTCTAAACCTCTGCTCCCCATCCCAATTTGACTCGGGAGAATCAATAGTAGAGATGAGTATATCTGACTGTCCTTAATGGCAATTCAAACCCAAATATAAATGATGGACTGTTTACTGTAAGTGCCTCTTCTCATCTCTATTAGTATGAAATTTGAGAAGTGACTCTAGACCATAATAGAGAATGCAGGTTCAAATTAGACTCTATTAAGAAAAAATAGAACTCCCTTATCACTTTGACTGTCCCAGTTTCTCCTTTATAGTTCAATTTAAAAGATAAAAATGCATCATAGATCAACTAGGAAACTTTCACTTTGAAGCACAGAAAACCCAAATAAAAGATATAATAATAGGGGCTTGTTACTATACATAATGACGAATTTAGAGGTAGGTGGCTCATGGATGAAATCAAAGACGTGGGCTCTTCTGTCATTCTCAGCCTGTAGACTCGTCTCGTCATGGTCATGTGTTGGTGGCCAAGCATCACTTTACACAACCTTGTCCAAAAACATGTTGTATCTCTCTCTATTAGAGAAGAAACCATTCCCAGAATCTCCCAAGTTGGCTTCCCCTCAAGTTCCATTGGCCAGCATGGGTTGGGTGTCCATGTGGTAGCTGTGATGGAAGCTGGGAAAGTATGTGTCTGACTTTTGGGCAGACATATTAATGTCCTTCAGTGAAGTCTTCTCAGCAGGAAGAACCTCCTAATCATCTTTGAGGAAGCAGTGCCCGTTATGAATTTGCTCATCCCATAGACACTCTTATGAAAGGAGTGGTGGAAGGAAAAGTAGGTGAGTCAGAGATGGTGCTTGCATCTATTTCACGAGGACAGGATTACTGCTACATGTATCTATAATGTTTATCTAAAAATTGTGTTTTCGGTGTAGTTTTCCTCCTGAAGCTTTGCTTAGGCAGTTTAGGCCCCATTGTTCAGAATAAATGCACATAACAAGAATTTTTTGAAGGCTGAATCAATATAGTCAATAACAGCATCTTCTTAATTTTACTGTCATCTCCTCCCCCACTTGTTCTCTGCTGGTAAATATAATAAATTTGTGTTATGTTTTATGCACTTCATCTTCCTTTTGAAGCCTTACGTTACAAAGGACTAATTATGTAAAGATACTACATGCTGCAATTTAAAAATGAAGAATTAAGAGCAAATGGGTGGTTGGGTTGTCTAGAATGTTCTGGTTAATGAGTTGAGTGGAGTTTACAGAGGGAAAAGTGGAAAACTACAAAAGTTTATATAAATTTTCTTTAAGGTGAAGTCAGACTAATTGGGAAAGTGAGGAAGAGAATCTTGGTAATATCTGAGTGTGGGGATTTAGTAAAGGAAGCTGAGGAAGTTACAGTTGACCCTGAACAACATAAGTTTGGCCCACTTTTATGTGGATATTTTTTCAATGAATATACAATTGGCTGTCTGTATTTGAGGGTTTCACATCCCTGGATTCAACCAACTTCGGATGGAAATTTTCTATCCATGGTTGGTTGAATCCACATATGCCAGGACTGTGAATATGGAGGGTTTACTGTGGAATGCCATTTAATATAAGGGAATTGAGCATCCACAGATTTTGGTATCTCCTGGGGCTCCTAGAACTGTTAGTGGAAAGAGGGGCCTCTAAATTGGGAAGTCCACCAAAGTGTGGGTCCTTGCCGCTGGCTGTGAAAGAATTCATACAGCAGAGGCAGAGGGACAAAGTGAACAGCTGCTTTATTGCTCAGAAGAGGAAAAGGAAAGAAAGATGCTCCAGTGAGGAAAAGGCACTCAAGCAGGGAGCCATCAGCCAAGATGGCCAGTGAAGACAGCTCCAGCTGTGGCTTGGGCCATGTGGACTTTTATGGGAGGCTTCGGCCAGCTGGAACCAATCATCTTTCTTTTCTGTCTTTGTACGTGGGCTTTTCTGGTTATTGTCATGGCAGTTGTCAACTGTCATGGCACTGGCGTGTCACTTAGCATGCAAATGAATTACAATGATGGTATAATGAGGCTCAAGGTCCACTGGAAGTCAAATCCTCCACCATCTTGGGCTTCACTGGTTCTAACCAGTTCTTGTATCTTCTCTTTGCAGCTGCCTCCAGAGACTTAGATAAGAGTAACTGGTTTATTTTCAAGGGAGGGCGGGGGTATGGTCCTGGGGCCACAGCCTTGGTAACCAGGACCCTGCTCCAGGGCTGCACTAGTGTTTCTTGATTGTTCCTCCCTTGTTTCTGCATTTCCTTTCTTCTCTGATTAGCAACTGTTTGAATCTGCCCTTTGGAACTCAGGGAAGGTCAAGGAGGCTGAATGAAGCCTATAAACTTCGAACAAGAAGTGGGGAACATGGAAAGATTTGTTCCAGAGAAGACCCTACAGGGTCCTCCTTGGTATCAGAACCATTTCTCCCATGGATACCAAGGGATGACTATACTTTAAATGCTATTATACTTTAAATATGCTATTTATGTGCTGTTTCCTTCCTCTTAGGTGGTATTTGCGAGAGAAAAAGATACCAAAGTACGTGGAATTTATGAAAAATAATTACCCTCCTGATTTCATATATGAAGATTTTGGACCACTATTTACAGCAAAATTTTTTGATGCGAACCAGTGGGCTGATATTTTACAGGCTTCTGGTGCCAAATATGTTGTCTTAACTTCCAAACATCACGAAGGTAAGTACAGCGTTTGCAAACATTGACAGTGGTTATGAATTGTAAAAGTAGTTCTTTTGGAAGAAGAAACTAAAGCAAGGTCATCCACATGAAATCAGAATTTTCTCTTAGGAGCAACCATAAGTGGCTACTGATATTTTGCTTATAATTTAAGAGACCACACACATGTTCCACCCAATTAAGAAGCATCAAGTATGCAGAAAGATCATACCCACCACAAAACAGAGAAAAAATGAAAACGGGTCACATTTTGTTATATGCATATTTAACAATTTTCAAAGAATCCAAGATTTGATTAAAGCTATTTGAAGTGGGATGTGGGTTGTAGGTCAGTTTCCATTTGGAATTGCACTCTTTCCTCTCATTCCACCTCTGTAATGTATTCTGAGAAGGCACCATGGGAGTTATTCCGCTGTATTCTTGCATCATGACCTATACACATGGTTGTGCTTTTGGTTAACTCTTACATGGCCCAATGCCTCCAATTTGCTACAGCTTGCTACCAATGAAAATAACATGGGTCACCTGGAAGGAACAGGATTTTAGAACTGTAATGGTGCTCAGAAATATCAGAGATGGTGGAAGAATATCTAAAGGAAACACAGTGGTTGTATTAGGGTTCTCCAGAGAGACGGAACTAATAGGAAGTATAATATGTAGAAAGAGATTTATTATAAGAAATTGGCCTCTACATAATGGAGGCTGAGAATTTCAGACCCAAGAGAGCCAAAGGTTTAGTTCTAGTCTGAGTCCGAAGGCCTGAGAACCAGGAGACTGAATGATTTAGGTTCTTGTTCAAGTCTGAGTCCAAAGGCAGGAGAAGATTGATGTCTCACCTCAAAGATGTGCAGAGAGAAAAAATTCTCGCTTAATCAGCCTTTTATTCTATTCAGCCCTTCAGTGGATTGGATGAGGTCCACTCACATTGGGAAGAGCAATCTGCTTGTGCAGTCTACCTATTCCAATGTTAATTTCATCTAGAAACACCTTCAGGAACACACCCTGAAGATTGTTTAACCAAATATCTGGGCACCCAGTGGCCCAGTGAAGTTGACACATAAAATTAACCATCATAGTGATCTTACATTAATAGGATAGATTCCACCCATTACCATTCCTGTATCTACAAGATCAAGGAAGCATCAGCAAATTGTTATTGTTCAAACAGCATGTCGATTACACCATTTCCTTTGTATAACCATATTACCTTGGTATAAAAAATTTTGCCTCATTGTTTTCTCCAGAAGTGGGGAGGGGATTAAGAGGGAGAACCAAAACCCCAAATAAGAAATTGTCTTTTCCCTTTGGCCTCATTTTTCCCTTTGGCCTCATTCTGGTGGCTTAATGATTTTCTGCTATAGATGTTTTTCAGGCTGAGATGGATATTTATGAAGCATATTTCCTTGTGAACATGTTGATTTCCTGATGTCTAGGAACTTCTCCAAGCTGCAGGGCACAAAGTATTACATAGTGAGCTTATTTAAAAAAAAAAACAAAACAACTCTTAATCACACTGTGAGGACAGATGACGTAGCCTATATTTATAAACTTTCTAGGACCCATGTTGTCAGATGTTTTCATGCTTATGGAAGAGACCCCGCTGAGCCCAGTTAGCCAGGAAGACCACTGTGTGAGCTTCTAGTGGTGCTACTGAACCGAATACCCGTGTGGTTTTAGCGCCGCCAGGCATTAGGTCCTGTCAAGTTGAAACATTTTGAATGAGACTTTAAATATCAATACTGCTTTGAAGTTTATTACAAATATCTTTGAAACCAGTGTGAGCTGTTTTAAAAGCTTCTTAAAAATGAGTCTCAATAGTATATCCATCTTAATCATGTCCTAATTTACAAGAATAAACTGTTTCACTGAAGGCACCTCATGTATGTCTGTTCTCAAAGATTCTTTTAGATTTCAGTGGGGCAGTAACAATGTACTTATGTTCTTAGGCACTAACTAAAAATTTTGAGACTTGTATTGTTTATTTATTGCATCTATGGTTTTTATTTAGAACAACCAGCAATCTAAGTGCAAATTCCTTTTATTTTATTAATTATTTTTACTGAAGTATAGTTGATTTGCAATGTTGTGTTAGGGTGTGTAGCAAAGTGATTCAGTTTTATGTGTATATATATGTGTGTATATACAGTTAATATATATGTGTGTGTATATAAAAGTTATATATACATATATATAACTTTTCAGATTCTTTTTCATTATAGGTTATTATAAGATATTGAATATAGTTCCCTGTACTATACAGTAGGTTTGTTTGCTATGTCTGTGAGTCTATTTCTGGTTTGTAAACAAGTTCATTTGTATCATTTTTTTCAGAGATTCCACAGTAAGTGAAATCATATTTGTGTGTCTCACTTACTTCACTTAATGTGATTATCTCTTTGTCCATCCATGTTGCTGCAAATGGTATTATTTCATTCTTTTGTTTATAGCTGACTAGTATTCCATTGTGTGTGTGTGTGTGTATATATATATATATGTATATATGTATATATATACACCACATCTTTATCTGTTAATCTGTTGATTCAATTAGGTTGCTTCAGTGTCTTGGCTATTGTAAATAGTGGTGTTATGTACAATGGGGTGCGTGTATCTTTTTGACTTAGAGTTTTCTCCAGTTATATGACCAGGAGTGGGATTGCTGGATCATATGGTAACTCTACTTTTAGTTTTTTACGGAACCTCCATACTGTTCTTCATAGTGGCTGTACCAATTTACATTCCCACCAACAGTGTAGGAAGGTTCCTTTTTCTCCACACCCTCTCCAGCATTTATTGTTTGTGGACTTTTTAATGATGACCATTCTGACTGGTGTGAGGTGATACCTCATTGTAGTTTTGATTTGCATTTCTCTGATAATTAGTGATATTGAGCATCTTTTCATGTGCCTGTTGGCCATATGTCTTCTGTAGAGAAATATCTATTTAGATCTTCTGTTGTTGTTCCATTTGTTGATTGGGTTGTTTGGTGTTTTTTGGTTTTATTTTTATTTATTTTTTTATATTAATCTGTATGAACTGTTTGTATATTTTGGAAATTAATCCCTTCTCAGTTGCATTGTTTGCAAATATTTTCTCCCATTCTATAAGTTGTCTTTTCATTTGTTTATGGTTTCCTTTGCTGTGCAAATGCTTTTAAGTTTAATTAGGTCCCATTTCCACAGCTAACATTATATTCAACGGTGAAAAGCTGAAAGCATTTCCTGTAAGATCAGGAACAAGACAAGGATGCCCACTCTCACCATTCTTATTCAACACAGTTTGGAAGTCCTAGCCACAGCAATCAGAACAGAAAAAGAAATGAAAGGAATCCAAATTGGAAAAGAAGAAGTAAAACTGTCAGTTTGCGGATGACATGCTCCTATACATAGAGAATCCTAAAGATGCCACCAGAAAACTGCTAGAGCTCATCAATGAATTCAGTTAAGTTGCAGGATACAAAATTAATGTACAGAAATCTGTTGCATTTCTGTTCACTAACAACAAAATGTCAGAAAAGAAGAAATTAAGGAAAAAAATCTCATTTACCATCACATCAGAAAGAATAAAGTACCCAGGAGTAAAC
Source organism: Vicugna pacos (assembly GCF_048564905.1). Classification (NCBI taxonomy): domain Eukaryota; kingdom Metazoa; phylum Chordata; class Mammalia; order Artiodactyla; family Camelidae; genus Vicugna; species Vicugna pacos. The sequence continues at coordinate 59,706,331 of NC_132994.1, read as the reverse complement.
CTACCTAAGGAAGCAAAAGACCTGTACTGTGAAAACTGTAGGACACTGATGAAAGAAATTGAAGACGACACAAACAGATGGAAAAATACACTGTGTTCTTGGAAGACTCAACATTGTTAAAATGACCATACTACCCAAGGCAATCTACAGATTCAGTGCAATCTCTTGTCAAATTACCAATGGCATTTTTCACAGAACTGAAACAAAAATTTTAAAAATTTGTATGGAAACATGAAAGACCTTGAATAGCCAAAACAATCTTGAGAAAGAAGACTGAAGCTGGAGGAATCACACTCCTTGACTGCAAAATATACTACAAATCTACAGTAATCAAAACAGTATGATGCTGGCACAAAAACAGATACTTAGATCAATGGAACAGGATAGAGAGCCCAGAAATAAACCCACTCACTTATGGTCAGTTAACCTATGGCAGAGGAGGCAAGAATATACAATGGAGAAAAGATAATATCTTCAATAAGTGGTGCTGGGAAAACTGGATAGCTACATGTAAAAGAATGAAATTAGAACATTCTCTAACATCATACACAAAAATAAACTCAAAGTGGATTAAAGAACTAAATGTAAGACCGTGTACCATAAAAATCCTATAGGAAAACATACTCAGAACACTCTTTGACATAAATTGCAGCAGTATTGTTTTGGATCTGTCTCATAAAGTAATGGAAATAAAAGCAAATTCCTTTTAAAATATGAATTATTTCTAAGTGCTTATGTAAAGGCAGACATTTTTCTTACCCATTTAGTTGGTAGGTAATTCACTTTTAGGTTATTTAAAGAACAACATTCAAGTTTATGATTTTAGAGTAGGATGAGATTACAAATGGTGGGTATATTTCAAAGTACAAGATTACTGGGGGAATAGTACACCACCCCCACCTTGGTTAAATGAATCATGAGGCTAAGGGAGATTTACTACTACACGCAGATCACCAGTGTTCTAAGAATCATACTATAATAAAATAAAATAAATCCTAAAGCACTTTAATCTTTGATTTAGAAGACAAGAATCTTGTAGGAATGTATTGCAGGATCTTCACTTAAGTGGTAGTAGTCCTTGTGTAGCGTGGTAGATGTGGAAGATGTTCCCACCTTTGCTGTGGTCTGCTCATGTTGATTGTTGATTTTGTGCTAGACCCTGTGCTGGCCGTTGGATACAGCAGGGAACACTGCAGACATGATGCTGTCCCTCAAGGAACTTACAGTTTAAGAGAGAGAATGCAGGAGATATGTCAGACTATACAGACCTCATAGGGTACTCTGAGAATTACTGTTAAAAATCTCGGTTCTACTTTATCTAAATTCTCATTTGTTTCTTGTATGAAAGCAAAATATACACTATGAAAAAAATTGCCATAAAGCAATTTGTAGAAACAGTGATTTTTATATCATGTGTAGTGCCTGCATAATTTGTTCTGGTGTTTGCACAGGTGGAAATTTACTAAAACTGAATTGATGTACTTAACAGGTTTTTTAATATAATGTTTCAGGCTTCACCTTGTGGGGCTCAGAGTATGCGTGGAACTGGAATGCTGTGGACGAGGGGCCGAAGAGGGACATTGTCAAGGAACTTGAAGTAGCCGTTAGGAACAGGACAGACCTGCGTTTCGGGCTATACTATTCCCTTTTTGAATGGTTTCATCCACTGTTCCTTGAGGATGAAGTCAGCTCATTCCAGAAACGACTATTTCCAGTGTCTAAGATGCTGCCTGAGCTCTACAAGTTGGTGAACAAGTATCAGCCTGAGGTCCTGTGGTCGGATGGCGATGGTGGGGCCCCAGACACCTACTGGAACAGCACAGGCTTCTTGGCCTGGTTGTATAATGAAAGGTGTGTGCTTTTGATTGGATTGCTGTCATGACCTTAAGCATTCCTAACACATGTGTAACAGTTTAATTTCCTTGCTTCTCGAAATATTTTTCAGGCTCATTTGTGTTATGGGGGAGGAAACCATTGTAAAGAATGCTTATCAGACATATCAATATTTACTCAAAATAATCAAGAGTTACAAATCAGGAGTCTAATACAAATCAGGAGTCTGGTTTTTAAAATCAGACTTAAAGATTACAGAATCAAGGACTTTGAGGATATTCATTTTGTGGGTCCCCATTTTCATCTCCTATTCTGGGGACAACGCTGTTTATTCATCATCCCTTTCTCATTATGTGCTTTTCAGTTCCTCTAATTGCTTCTTTTTATCCTTATTACCTTTGGTAATCTTTGCTTCTCGGACAATGTCATCTTTCTCTGTCTCCTCTTTTCCTTCATCGACAGTCTCTTCCTGTTCTTTCATCCAAGCTGCCCCATTAGAACAGGGAGTTCTGACTTAGTTCTTCTATAAGGCTCACACTATATGGACCACACTTATATTTCTGACTAGAAAGTATGTGGCATTGGGCTGTGAAGTTAGGGAGTGTCTTGCTCGTGTTCTCTGGGCCCACAAAGGGTTTGCACAGGCAAACCCTTTGAAGAGCTCTTGATATTTAACTGCAGTTTCTCTAGGTACTCCTTCCAAAAGAAAATATTGGTAGCCCTCTTCTTCATTTTGTGAACCCAAACTGTCCCCTCTACGTGAAGAAGTGCAGGAAGTTCCACCTGCTACGATGAATAATGTCGTGGGGATGTTTCATGCCACAGTGAATTCCATGATGACAACAGTCCAATTTCCTGAGATTTTTCTTTTTTTAATTAATTAATTATTTGGGTGGGGGGAGGTAATTAGTTTACTTATTTATTTATTTTTGAAGGAGGTACTGGGGATGGAACCCAGGACCTTGTGTATGCTAAGCATGTGCTCTACCACTTGAGCTATACCCTCCTCCCTGAGATTTTTCAATATTAGGCACAATTGTAAGAGAAAGGCTAGAATATATGTATAAGATTATTCAGTCATAGGTGAAAAGAATGTCTTGAGTGGCCCTCGGTCTTGCCTATCACTCATGGCACGGGGGGTGGGGAACCTACAGATAATAGCATAATACTCCTGCAAGTGTTACGTGTGTTGGGCACTGGGCTAGGTGTTTTACATAACTTAGTTCTGCTGTGGTAACAGATGAGGAAATTGATTATTGAGAGGAGTTAGGTAACTTGCTCTAGGGCTGGGAGCTTAGAAAGTGACAGAGCCAGGACTACAGTCTCTTCAGGTCTGTTTGACTTTGCAGTCATGGGCTTTGTGTTATATTCCACTGTGGTTATTTTTCAGGAGTGAATTTCAGTCAGACCCCTTTTCAGTGGTGTTTGCTTTTGTCCTAAAAAATTTTTACCTTTTGCTTCAGAAAAATCATCCGTTTCATTTCAGCCCAGTTCGGGACACAGTGGTCACCAATGACCGTTGGGGAGCTGGCAGCATCTGTAAGCATGGTGGCTACTACACCTGCAGTGATCGTTATAACCCAGGACACCTTTTGCCGCACAAGTGGGAAAACTGCATGACGATAGACAAGTTTTCCTGGGGCTACAGGAGGGATGCTGGGATCTCTGACTACCTTACGATTGAAGATTTGGTGAAGGTACAGTAAAATGTCTCATCACTATTATAGTAATACTCTTACTAGTATGTGAGAATTATTTTTTTAATTGTATAGCTCAATGACCTATAAACCCAGAATATAATTCTTTTCTCTATGTTCTCCTAAATAGTGATTATATATGTATGTCTAAGTCCACAAATACAATAGGTTAACACATCCGTGATGGAGTGGTTTTCTTCCTCTAAGAACTATATATTTATTCTTAATTTTTTTTGAAAGCAACTTGTAGAAACAGTTTCATGTGGAGGAAATCTTTTGATGAATATTGGGCCCACACATGATGGCACCATTTCTCCAATTTTCGAGGAGCGACTAAGGCAAATGGGGACCTGGCTAAAAGTCAATGGACAAGCCATCTATAAAACCCAAACTTGGAGATCCCAGAATGACACTGTCACCCAAGATGTGTGGTAAGTACTGTTATACAGAGGAAGACATTTAACATTTCTCAGAGATGAAGAGGAAAGTAGAATAAAAAAGGAAACTGGATGAATGCCTACTTACATGAAACACTTTATTTACCCTAGAAGAAATAAGCATATTGTTAAACACTTATTATTTATCAAATTGAGCTTAAATCAGCTCTAGATTCCTCCTAATGGTGGACAAATTTGAGGGAAAATATTCAGCTCTTAACAAAAATTGTAAGCCATTCAGAAGAATGGAAAATGCCAGCTGGTTAATCTAAAGGAGACCTGGTTTAGTCAGTTAAGTAAATTCTAACTTTTGCAGATGTTACATTACATCAAGTTACCAAGAGGTGATGAAGGGCAGAAAAAATATTAAAAATCAGCCCAAATAACAGCCTTATTTAAATTGATTAAAAATCTTGTAGCTTGTTTCTATTATTCTAATAAATCTAAACCTGGAGTTTCTTTAAAATTAATTATCTTAACTGGCTAACTTTTCTTTTAACTAGTGTTTTCTGTAAAAGCCTTGCCATGGGTTCCGTCTGAGCTTTGGAAGGTTCTGTGGGCCAGTGAGTATTGGGAGTCAGACTGCACATATGGTGGTTTCTGATGTGGGATTTTAACATATATAAATAAGAAAAGTACTAGCGAACCTCTAAAAATTCACCTTGTATTGCCACCAAAGTGAATGCACCCTGATTAAGCATAAATCAAAAAGTTACATTAAATAATCTTCTTTGAACTTATGTCCTTAGACAAATTATCAATTCTTTGAAGAAAAGCAAGGCAGTTTAGACAGAAGCAACTAAGTGTAGAATTTTAGAATGTTAGGAGGAGCCATAATGAGAACTCAGAACCAATCTTTCATTTTACAGAGGCTAGTTTAAATTTGGTTAAAGCCAAAGTTTGCTTCTGTGCTTACGTTTGACTATGAGGGTGTCTGATCTGGGACTTCACAATTATTAACCATTATTCCATTAAGTTTTCTTTTAATAAGTAAAGATAAAAAGCCAAACTATTTACCAAGGCGTGTGAAGCTGAACTCTGGCTGCACTGCCCCGGCCCCAGGCTGCCGCTCGCCCCTCCCCACCAGGGGAGCTCTCTCCCCTCGGTTCCTGGCGCCTGCTGCCCCTCCCTTCTGCAGTTATCTTCAGACTCCCAGGTCCAGCCTTAAAAATCCTTTGAGATTTTAGCCCTGGCTCACTGTCACTGTCCCCAGAACTACTCTTCACATAATTCGTAGTGATTGTAATGTCTGTATTCAGAGCTCTTCTAATTTGCTGGCTCCTTGGTTCCTGTGCCTCCTCCCTTCTAGGGATCCTGTCCCCCTATGTTTGTAGCCCTTCTCTTGGTCGTACCTTAGACCTTGCATCACCAATAACTGCGCTCCTTCCATGATCTCAGTCTGAAGTGTTCTCTGTCTAACTCCCACTTCCTGTATTTCAGCTTACCCCACATAGCACTTCGGCTCCCGAAGGGATCTGCCATCTTGGATTCTGTCACTTTTTCTCTGTTCCACATGCCTCTGCGCTCTCATGTCTTTTCTTCTTCCTTTCCCAGGTGGCCCATCACTCTATGGCATCCACCCTCAACTCCTTAACTTTCTTTCTGTCACCCTCAATACAACTGAACTTTGATTAAACTCAGCTCTGCTTATTCCATGCCTGCCCCTGGGCAGCTAAACATGACTAGACACACACACACACACACAAACACACAAACACACACAGACTCACACACACTCACACTCACATCAAATGGTCTCACTTTCGGCTTTACGGCCAAGCCCCGTATCCTGGATCCCATCCCAGGTTATCCACTCAAGGATATTGTTTTACTAGTTCTCCCCATTTGCTCCTTATCTTCAGTTTGCCCTCTTTTTTAGATCCTTTTCTATCAGCATACAAACCTGTTCTTTTTTTCATCTTAAAGCACTTTTTCAACCCTACTTAGATTTCCAGATACTTTCCCATTTCTCTACTTTCCTTTATCGTAAGACATCTTGAAAAATGGCTTTTACTTGCTATCTCCAATATCTTGCTCCAGCTTTTCTCTTGAACTCACACTGGTCAGGCTTCTACCCCCAGACTCCTCACCATCACTGTTACCCAGGCCCACCGTAATCTCCCCACCCCCAGTCCAGGGTCAGTCCTCAGTCCCTATCATCTGAGCTTATTGGCAGCATTTGCCTCAGGTGACAGCTGTCTCTCTCCCTCTTCACTTCACATTCCTTCTTTGTTTCCTTTGCTGGTTCCACCTCAATTCCCGACTAGACCTTGAAGTCCCCTGAGGCTCAGCCCTTGGACATCTGTATCTACCTTCATTCCCCGGGTGACCGCATCCATTTCCATGGCTTTAAAGTCCATACCGTTCACTGCTCCAGGGCAAACCTCTTTCTTGAACTTCCTAGTCAACATCTCCACTTGGAAGTATAAGCATCCTAAACCTGTTATATCTGAAACTTAGGTCCTAATTTTAACATTTGGCTCTAAAGCAGCTCATTCTGTGCTGTGCAAGCTCTCTGCAGGGACTTCTGTGCTCACGGTCCCTCTTCCTCCAGATACTCACAAGGCTTTGCCTGACCCTACAGCCACCTTCTCAGAGAGGTCTTCCCTGACTGTTCTATTTAAAATAACACCCAGGTCCCTTTTTTCTAACCTAGTGTTGACCTAAATAGATGTTAGTTATTTCTCCAGCAAAAAAAAAAAACGGTTTTATTCGAGATCAGCAAAGAAATGTAACTCGGGGTCTGCAAACTCGGTGAGCCCCGTGCAAGCGCCTGCACCGCCAGGGAGAGAGAGCTCTTTCATCGAGGGGAGGGAAGTGGGAGGGTGACGGTAAACACAGGGTCCACAGCTGGCTTTTCTTTGGTTGAGCTGTTGCCAGCAAAGAAGAGGAGTCTTTCTTCTTCCTGTTGGGCTCTGCTACTGTTGCAGGGCATAGGAGTTCCCCCTGCTGGTCTCCTGACTCTATTTTAATTGCGGCTTCTGTGTATTAATTTTTTACACTAGCATGCTCTATCCTTCTTATGGGGCTTCTCCACAGCACTTAATCGTTACCTGACGTACTTTTTTGCTCCTTCTAATATTTTCCACTACAACATAAGCTCCACGAGGACAGGGACTGCGTTCAATGCTATGCCTCCAGCTCTGACACAGTGATTAGCATTTTAAGATGTCGATAAATGTTTGTTGAATATTGGAGTGAAAAAAATCAATGAATTCTGTTTTCTTTGTCTAGCCCTTACTCTTCTAACCTTTTCTTTTTTTCTCATTCATCCTGTAAGTCTCTGATTAAATGTCATTTTCTTGGACAGGCTTTTTGCTGATGGTCTAACCTAAAAAGATCCCTTTGTTATAATCTTCCAATTTCCTTTTTTTTTCATAGTGCTTATCAAAGTTCACACTTACATATTATTTGTATGATTATTTAATGTCTTCCTCACTCTAATCTAGGAGTCACAAGAACAAGAACTAAGTGTGTTTAGTTTTCGATTGTATCCCTAACACCAATGCTTGGCTCAGCGTTGACACAAAACACCTACTGAATGAAGGAATATGAAGTAATCAGCAGGTGGAAAGCCATCCATTCTTGCATCTTGCCCTCTTTGCTCACACTCCCCACCTGTTTCTAGCTCTATGAGAACAGCCTGATGAAGAAGAGTAGTACTAGAAAAATCTATGTTCCAAAACTTCCTTTTAGTATTGGGGAAGTCGGGGAGGGAGGTCATGTGATAATTGGGATTTGTAATAAGAAATATATATTTGGTCTTTGTCTGTTTCTGGCACAGAGCTCCTGAAACTCTTGAAATTTCTTGAGTGATGAGAGCGATAAAGGTGTCTTCTGTTATGTCACTGAAGTGATTTTTGACTGGGGGGCTGGTGGCCAGGAGACCCAACCATGTGATTAGAGGGTTGGAACTTTCAGTCCCACCCACAGTCTCCAGGGGGGCGTGAGAGGCTGGAGGTTTAACCAGTCATCAATTGCCAATGATTTCATCAATTTTAACTATGCAATGAAGCTGCATAAAAACCACAAAGGATGGGCGGAGAGCTTCTGGATTGGTGGAGGTGCCGGGAGAGAGGGGTACCTGGAGATGGCGTGGAAGTTCTGTGCCATTTCCCACATACCTTGCCCTGTGCATCTCTCCATCTGGCTGTTCCTGAGTTACATACTTTTATAATAGACCTATAATCTAGAAAGTAAAATGTTTCTATGAACTCTGTGAGCTGCTCTAGCAACTTAACTGAACCCAAGGAGGGAGTCATGGGAACCTCCAGTCTATACCCTATGGGTCAGAAGCCCAAGTGATGATCTGGACTTGTGACTGCTATCTGAATTTGAGGCTGGAGGGCAGTCTTGTAGGACTAAACCCTATCCTGTGGAACCTGACACTATCTCTGGGTAGACAGAGTTGTAGGACACACAGCTGGTGTCTGAGAATTGCTTTGTGGTGTGGGGAACTTCCCGCCCCCACCACACTGGAATTGGGATCAGAACCCTTCTGGGTGCTTTTTAGACTACCATAAGGCTATTATTCTTTCCCTCTACTAATAAAAACATTGGTAAATATTTGCTAAATGGAAGTATCTCGGTAAAATAATTCTAGACCTGACTCATAAATAATGAGAAACATTACTATGCTTTTCCCCTTTTTAACCAGGTACACATTCAAACCTAAAAGCAAATTGGTCTATGCCATGTTTCTCACATGGCCCACATCAGGACAGCTGCTTCTGGGTCAGCCCAGAGCTACTCCGGGGGCAACAGAGGTAAGAGGAAAACAATTCTTTATTGTTCCTTTAAATTGCCGATGAGACTGTCCTGATGGAAACATAACTTTTAACTTCAAGGTGAGCCTTTTATGTGCTCCTCTTATACCTCATAAGAGTAATTTTAAAATTAGCTTTATCAATGGCAATGTTTGGCAAAAACCTTTGAAAATTTTCTTTCATTTCCCAGAAAACTAAAATTATAAAACAGCTGTATTATCTCCATGCAAATCAGGATGAAATGTCTTCTTCATGGTCATTCTATGCTGTTCAAGCTGCCCTGCATGTATCCAAAATGACTCTTCGTAAAACTGGAGCTCAGATTCTTCCCAACATCCCATGCCAGAACGCATCTGAATAAATATGTCATGGCCTTACTATTTTAAGTTCATAAAAAATCTGGAGAAAGTTAAAGGTTAATCCGACAGTTGTTACCATTAGCTCTGATATTGAGCTCATTTTGATATACTTATAGCTTATTTTTAAGAAATCGAAAATTTCCTGGGAGGTGAATTGTCCATACGCTTCTCCTTGCATCATCTTTCCATATTTCATTTCTAACACTTGGGCTGATCAGGCAGAAAAGGACTAGAGTTCAAATCTGAGGTTAATTACAGCCTAGTGGCCTGGGCATGGCATTATCTTTTTATTTTGTCCATGTTTTCTCTGGCCGCCATTAATACTGTTATTTAAAAGTTCATATGTTTTCATATTATTCTACATGATAAGCAAAGTTTTCTGGTTCCAAATAACCACAGATATGTTGAAATCTAAATTCATTTTGTGTAAGACTAAGCATATAAAACAGTCACAGTAGTAACGGATCTCACTCATGCATGGTTGGCTAGTGGGGATTACTGGAACATCTGGGCTGGGGAGAAAGGTGAGCCTTTCTCCAAACATTGTGTGTAAGAGCTGAGCTCTTTGGGCTCAGTTGGGCAGTCTGGTTCTAGACTCACCTTCCCCACTCTGACACTATTCAATCTTCACAAATCTTCCTCAACTTCTGCACACTTTTGAAAGTAATATAGGAGCAAGACAGATGTATGCACTCATTTGGATCAAGAATTGAAACAGCTTGTGACCTACTAAATAAAAGTAAAAAATACATTGCTTGCCTATATTGCTTTTTAAGAAATATCAACCTCTCCTTCCCAATAAAGTGAGTAAGTCAGATATATTTGGAGACATCTGTATGTATGTTTTTAATTTCAGGTTAAACTGCTGGGACATGGAAAGCTACTTAACTGGACTTTTTCCAAGCAAAACGGCATTATGGTTGAACTGCCTCACCTAACTGTTCATCAGATGCCCTGTAAATGGGGCTGGGCTCTAGAACTAACTCATGTGGCCTAATGTACAGCAGAGGGCTTTATGCTGCTGTAATATCTAAGACTGAAAATATCAGGTGTCTATAGTTGTAGCACATGAGAAATCAAATGTGAGATTGAACAAGAATTTCCTAAATCACCCACATCACTGTTTTCACTCTTCAATGCACTTTGCTATTGATGTCTCTTCACATTGAATTTATTTCTATGTGTGATTCAGAGGTGGGGGTTTTTATTTTAGGGTAGCTAGGAATTGGTGGTGTTAAGGACTGAATCGTGTCTTCTGCCAAATTCACATGTTGAAGCCCTAACCCCTCAATGTGACCGTATTTAGAGATTTTAAAGAAATAACTAAGCTTAATTGAAGTTATAAAGGTGGGACCTTAGTCCAGTATAACTGGTGTCCTTATAAGAAGAGGAGGAGCAGGAACGCGAGCGCACAGAGGAAGGCCCACGTGAGGACGCAGAGGGAAGTCGGCCACCTGCAGGTCAAGGCGGGAGGCCTCAAGGGAAACCAGACCCGCCACCACCTGGGGCTTCCGGCTTCCAAAACTGAGAAGAAATAAACTACTGTTGTTTAAGGCACCCAGTCTGTGGTATTTATCATGGCAGCCCTAGCAGACTAATATAGGTCACAGGCATATAAGAAATTAGGCTTAATACTTATTTTCAATGCTCTTGTAATAAAACTGATACGTTCACTATAGATATTTAAAAATACACAGAAATGCTTAAAGGTAAAATCACTGTTAAGGTCACCACTACTATTATTTTAGTATATTCTTCCAGGTTTTTCTGGGGGGGAGATGAGGGCATGGGATTGGAGGTGTGAGCCTGTTTTTGTAGGTAGGCTAATTTGAGGTCCAATTTAAATGAATAAATTTGCTTCCTGTATTTGCCTTCAAACAAACTGAAGTTGAAAGCCTAGCTGAAAATTAGGAAATATATTCAGAGTTTCCCTAAGAATGAAGCAAAATAATGAAACAAAAATAATTGAGATACTGATGTAAATTTAAAGAAATACTGATTAAAGAACTCCTTCCCCTCAACAAAGATGTCCCACGTGGCCAGATCTTTGAAGTGCTGTGGGTTCCATTTTGTCACATTAATTAGTCAAATGCAGACATCTCATTGTTCCCCACAAATGCTTCAAGTAGAGAGGGAAACGAAACACTATTTGTATTTATTTTCTAAAATCATGCTTAAAATTATTCATTGCTGAAGTTCCTACAACTATCAAAAATTTGAAACCACGCCAAAGTATTTACATGAGTAAATACTTTAATAATTCTAAATCCCAACTAACACTTTATTAGAGATCCAACACGGACAGATTTACATGATCCCAAATATTAGACTAAGAAAAGACAAAAAAGAAAAAAGGAAAAAATACTTCAAACAAACCCAAATAAACAGGGTTACAGGATATGAACATAAAAGTAGGGTCCATCTGTCTGTTTGAAAGAAGTATTTTTGAGGCCAAAACCTGTCAACCACTTAAATTCCTACCTTGTCCACCTTGACCTTTACAAATAGAGGATATAGAGGAAAAATGGAACTATTTAAGCAAATTAAGTTAAATATAGGGTTTAGTTAATAGGAAGCTGTGAGGGAGCGAAATGACAAAATATAGCTGAACATTCAGAAGTACTGAGTAAAATGCTTTGCTAAAAACCAGACACTATATATTGAAAAAAGTATGAATACCAAATTTTATTTAAGGTATATCTTGCTTATATGTGAAATCTACACGTGGGACTCATAATAAGGATCTTAAAATAGTCCATCAAATTCTTAGAATTATCACTGGTATGGAGGGCAAGAATTATAGCAAGGATAATTAACAATCAGATCTCTTATTACCCACTTTAAGCCAATAGTTCTTACCCTGCCAACCAACTAATCCTTTTCCCGGAGTTACTTATAAGTACAAAATTGACTTGTTTTGAATTTCAGTAACTTTGGATTTTTCTTTAATGACTAGAGAAATACTGAAGGCAAGTAAAGCTAGATTATTAGACTGAATGATTTAGACATTGATATTACAAATATGGATATTGCTTTAATAAGATTCCACATCTCATTTTCTTATGAGTGCCATTTTGAAGCAACACAATTACTTTAAAAGGTCAGGTTATTCAAATAAATATGAATTAGCACATCAGAAAAAACATGTTTTACTTTCTGTTCAATTTTGTAAAGATGTGGTTAGATAAAAACCTTCCTGTCTAACTTCCAAACAAAGAAAACAACTGTTCATATCAAATTTTTGTATGTACACAGTAACAAACACATTTATACAAGTTTGAAGGAGAAGCTATTTTAAGTAATATCCATTTAATCAACTCACTAGATTAACGGATGCTCTTCATTTCCTTGGAAAAGCGGCATACTGACTGACGCCTAGGCAAGCTGCAGGCTTTCAGTTAGTAGGCTTCTGTCTGGTACGTGCTTCCCTTCGATTTCCACTTGCTGCAGCATACGTTTACCAAGGATTAGCTGAGTCTGTTACTATAGTGGGTTGAATGCTGTTCCCCAACATTCATGTCTACCCAAAAGCACAGAATGTGATCTGACTTGGAAACAGTGTCTTTGCAGATGTAATTAAGTATTGAGATAAGATGGGGGACACACAGAAAAGATGACCATGTGAAGAGAGAAGCAGAGATTGGAGTTATGCTGCTATAAGCCAAGAAACACCTTGGCTTGGAAGGGTCAAGGAGGACTGACTGGAAGGATTCTTCCTTAGAGCCTTCAGAGGGAGCACGGTCCTGCTGATATCTTAATTTTGGACTTCTAAGTGTCAGAATGATGAGAATACACTTTTGTTGTTAAGCTACAGTTAGTGGTAATTTGTTATGGCAGCTCTAGTAACTCTAATACAATAACCAAACTGATTATGCCAGTTGAACTTTTTATCATGAGTACATAATCAGATGACGTGAGTGTGATGGGTTGCAGTTTCTGTGAAATTGGTTGAATACTTTGGAAAGACTAGATAAAAGGGTGTTGCTTTTTTTTTTTTTTAATTTAAAGGTATTGGTTAACTAATTATGGGCAAAACAGTTCTAAAAGACTGGGGGGAAATATAGTAAAAATTTACAAAAATTCTGTATCTCTAGTTGTGATGTAATGCATATGATCTGTGTAAGAAAGATAATTAGAGAACCTCTGTAAGCAGACCTGTATCTAAAAGGTAGAAAAGACCTAGGTCCTACATTAATAATTAGCAAATAAAGGCTACTTATATTTTAAGTTAAAATATCTAAGAATACATTTTTTTTGTTGATAACCTACTTTAAATGACACTTTGGATTAACCAAACAACTAAGGGTCCCAGACAAGAGGGCTTCAGCTGTACTCCTAGAAGACAAATTTGTAACATCCAAGGCCAATTAGCTTCAGATACATGTGATTTTTACCTTGTCATCTCTTCAACTGTCACAACCCTACAGATGCAGATGATTCCAGGTAATAATTTTCAGCTGATCAGCTTTCTATCCTTCCAAGGTCACACCTGTTCCGTCTCAAAATCTCCTTGGATGAAATCCTGGGTTAATATTGCTGGAAGAGATGCATGCCCTATTACTTACACATTCGCTAATTTCCAAAACGCAGTTTTTCTGTCACCCTTTTAGAAATAACATCATTATATTCTGTCAAATTTTGAAAAGAAGAATTTGCCCTCCTCTCTACCTTTACATCTGTTGCTGTTTTTTTTTTTTTTTTAAACATTCTAGACATAGATTCCCTAGCAGTTTTGCTTCAGGCCTAACCTGCCCTTAGAAGAGACTTCGCAATTTGTTTCCTACCTTCTATTATTTAGCTATATGTTATGTGTTGGAAGAATATAAAACACTGATACTGAAAATATACTATTGAAAATATATCTAATATAATGATGATACATGATTGATTTATTTCTGCCCTAATTAATCTTATAAAAAAGAACTATAGATTTACAATGAATTATTTTTTAAAACATTTTTTGTTAACTATTTTTTATTGAAGTATAGTTAATTTACAATGTTGTATTTCAGATATATAGCAAAATGATTCAGTTATACATATATATATATTCTTTTTCAGATTCTTTTCCATTATAGGTTATAACAAGATATTAAATACAGTTCCTTTTTCTATATGGTAGGTCCTTGTTGTTTATCTATTTTATATATAGTAATGTGTATATGTTAATCCCAAGCTCCTAATTTATCTCCCTCCAGCAATTATTTCTTTTCAGAAGGAAATGCTATTTATTTTTTCTAAACAAGTAAGTTAAAGCTTCAATTGCCAGATAAAATTAAACTTGAAAACTTGCATAATCTCCAAAAATAACAGCAAAATATCTATGGGGCAAATAAATTAATAGCTGTAAAGTATTAACTCAATAAAAGCGTTTTTTACTAAAATATTTTATTGCAATAAGATTCACTGTGCTAAAAATCAATACAAAGGTATTAAATTTACATATAAATGAACTTGAAACTATGTACAGTAGTTAATAATAGCTGCGAATAGACAGCATCAACACAATTTTAGCCTCTAAATCAATATGTAGTTTCTTAAGGACTGTTAACAACAGTAAAGAAAAAAATCGCTGATCATGGTTGTTAAATTCACTGATTCCATTTTAAAAAAGGTCCTCAATCACCTGATATTTAAGACAAATAATTTATCCCTTTGAAGACTAACTGGAGAAAACTATAATTCACTCCTGTATACTGCACTCTAGTGAGCTTTAGGATTAATCAAATAGCATATTTTCCAAACTTCACACCTACCTCCCAAAAGATTTTACCTCAGTATTAATGTCAAACTATACTGAGTTTCATATAATGTAAAAAAGTATCTACATTAGTTTTTAGTCCATTTGGAACTAATATCCATAGTGTAACAAATTATTAACAATTCTGACATTTGCACTGTGTACACTCAGATATGGCCCCTGGAAACCAGTCTGTTGCTGACTTAAAAAAATATATTAAGATGCCAAATAAATCTATTTTATTATGAAATGAAGACTTTGATTAAGAATATATTTTATTAGGCATTTCGGTAACAAATCATTACCCCATATATAGCTGATTTATTCAATTTTTTTTTTAAGTAAATGGATTCCACTGTAGTTTTTCTTGAAGGAAAAAAAAATCACTTCTCCAGTTGTTGAGGAGTACTAAACGCTTCGTACACATTAGCAGCAAAGTCTTTCACTTGCTCCATCATCAACAGATCCTAGCAAAGATGACAAGAAAACACTACAGTTTGTAAAAGTATAGGTAATTTAAATTGCTTTCTGCACTCTAGCAACAAATTAAGCTCTAAGTTTTGTGGCGTTAAGACCAAAAAGAAAACCATTTAATGAAATAAGTAGTTTTTCTTATAATAAATTCCCAGAGATAGTTATTGTTTAGGTTCTTAAAAGAGGGATGGTGGGTATGGTAAATATTCAAGAGGGGCTTTGAGGAGAAGACCCAAAATAGTCTTCAAATGGATTTGTGTGTGTATCAAGTGATAGATAAATTATCTGTTGAATAAATGAATATAATACTAAAGATACAAGTCTAAAGGTATTTTTGTTGGAAGCTGACATAAAATGGTTGAAATATATTACTTCCTATAATATAGCATATTTATAGCACATATGTAGGATGTCATGTATTACATATACAAACATACATAAGCCACACATATGCATCTGAGAAAAGGAGTTCTTAAGGGATTTGTGAATGCAGATAAGGAAAAATTACATCTTTATTTTCATTAACGTTTAACTAAAATCTAGCATTTTAATTATGAATGTAGGCAACAAATCATGATATTATTAACAGAACCTGTTGAGTTTAGATAGAAATGAGACATCTTTATAACATTTGATGGTTGTGGAAGTTACGTGAACCACTGTCACATCGTGTTGTGGAATGCATGAACAAAGCAGCAATGCTGCTACATAGTAAACCTGATTTTAAAAAGTATTTTGAAACTGTATGAGAAGGCACCCACAGATTCCCCAGATTGTGAAAGAACCCATAACAGCAGAAGCTGTCCTGTGCCCCTGCGAGCATCGGAGAAACAGGAAGTCAACCCATCCTTAAAACTCAACTGAGCTTTGGTTTGATCTCACAAACTCATAGTTAAATTGTGAAGACCACCTGGTATTTTAACTCATAGAAATCACACTTAAAAAACTTGGTGAAAGTCTTGTCAATTAATGGTCTAGTATATAAACCTCATCTACATCCAGTAACATTAAAAAAATTTACTAAGCATTAGTATCAATGATGTTTTTACTAGGTTGAAACCTTTCATTTTCATTCTCAATTATACAGACTTTAACTGAAGCCACAGACTTTCATGAAAATGAAGAAAGGTAGTTCAAGTTTAAATGTCAGAAATTACCACCTTTTTTTCTCACACTAATCTACAAGTAAAAATTAGATTAAAATTAAACAGAAAATTTAAAACTAAGTTTTTAATTAAAAATTTTGAGCTCAAATTAAGTTTAAAATTAAGTGAAATGAGATCAGCCTTATTCACTCTTCTGCAATATAAATGGCTGACTCTCAGGGGTGAGAAGGATGACACAGAAGACTGAAGAGAACAGCACAGGAAGCTAATGACACCACACAGAGAAAAGAACTACAACCCAGAGTCTCAGGTTCTTCATGTCCCTGAGCAGAAAGCCACAGGGATACTCTAATTTGGGACAAATGGTGCTGAGAAGATGCCATCTTTACACCTGGGCCTGAGGGTCTCTTCCCATTGCGTACTGGGCAACAGTTTGGAACTGAGATGTATTTCAAGTAATTTATTACTTACAATACAATTTCCAAGTTTGCAAATGACTTGAGGGAAAAAACTACAGATTCAAAGTTGTCCTTTTAATAAAATCAGTCAATGTATTCTAGAGGGCTTTCTTGAGGAAGGGGCTAAGAGTTATAGGTAGTCTAGTGAAAAATTTCAATGAGTAGATTATTGGTGCACTGTTAACAGTTATATTAACCATTAAAATATTTTACTCCCCCACTCACAAAAATGTTCAGTTTTCCTCAAAATCTGAGGAACTGGTTCACTGATTTGCCACAAGGCTCAATCTTCTTACTAGCACAGTTTAATGTGAAACATAAACACTGTAAATTTAACTGACCACTAGAATGCATCTGAATGAAAATACAATGTGTAACGGATGTTGAACTAGAACATGGAGAAAGATATTCCCAACCTCATAAATTTGCCATGATATGTTATTACTCTCATGGTACATTCTAGAACACTCTACAGGTGGTTTCAAGTTTCTGGTTTCTTTGAACAAATATCACAGGAGAAAAATGTAATTTTAGGTTAGACAAACAGGACCACACCAAAAATACAATCTGTTTTGTTTTTTTAAAATACAATCTGTTTTTAATAATACCCCCAAGCTTTCCTCTTACCTGAACAAAATGACTAGGTGTTTCACTGCAAACTGAATGGATCTGTCCATTTATTATTGGTATTATTTTAGCTAAAGGCAGGCTGACACTGGAAAGACTGAAAAATTATCACAATAATAATAATTTTCTGAAATTATCTTACAGGAACTTAACATTTAAATTATAAAAGTAATAGTCATTGAAAAGTACTTATGGAAATGTATTAATGAGAAAATAAAAATCACACATAATTCTACTATCTACAAATAACAATTATAATTGACATTATGGTTAATTTCCTCTAGTAATTTTTATACATTATCTATGCTTTTTGTGTGTGTCTTTTAACACACAACTACAACCTCCCAAGCAATACTGTTTTGCAGTTTTATCCATATAAGCATTTTTCAGTCTTATTAAAAGTTCTTCTTAAGTTTTGTCTGTTTTTTAGTAACAATATAGTAATCTATCCTCTAGTTGTGAGAATTTATATCATCAGCTCCCTAGAGTTAAGCATTTAAGTTTTTGCCTAATTTTCCTTAATATAAATGACTCTTTCTGTTTACATGGTAAATTATTGGGCTGAAGGGTATGAATGTTTTTAAGCTTTAAAATGTATATTGCCAAATGCCCCCTGCTTCTCCAACAGTGTGAGAATGTCTGCTCAATCATGCCTTCTTTTTACATCAAGCATAATCTGTTTCCTTTAATCTGTGTATGTCTGATAGCTGAAAATGGTATCTCACAGTTTTGGTCTATATTTCTCTTATTAATTACTAGCAATGCTGAATGTTTTTTCCCTCTACTTCAGTAAACTGTAACTGGCGTCTATCCAGCTCTGTAAGTAGGAAACCTGGGCTTTATCCTTGGCACTTCCTTCTCCTGCCTACATCTAACCTCACCACAATCCTAAGTATTTCTTAAATGTGTTTACATCGCCCCATTGCCAAACCTTATCCAAGCTATGCATTATCTCTTCTCTGGACTACAGCAAAGAACTTCTAACTTCTAAGTACTCAATAAACATTTCTATTCATAAATAATAAATGTTACATGTGATTATATAATGACTGTTAAATAATGAAACTAATTTTTATGTATGGGTTAAGGACTCAGGTTTAGTTCATAAATTTCATACTTCATACATTTAAACCTGGGGCTACACTTGACATTTTCTTTCAAATATTATGAAAATACTGAAGCTATGCTATCTAACCAGTATGCTAAGCTGAGATTTGATGCAATGCTTAAGATGAAAAAAGAAAGTGGGGCGATTTATGTATTCCTGAAGAAATCAGGCATTATTCTCCTTCATAGTACCTCTGTAGGATTTTTCAAAAACTGTCATGATTTTGTTTGCTATGTCTCTTTATGTATCAGTGAATGTGCCTTCACTAGAAACTAGAGGACACCACGATCACGCAAGGTCCATGAGGTTAGGCACCATGTCTACCTTACCACTGTATTATCACTGGCACTTAGTAAAGGGCTAGGTGCTAGAACAAGAATGCCTGGTTATTATAATGATCAAAGTATTGAATTATGGAGGCCAATTATGGCTTATATATACCTGGAATAATACAAGAGAAAACATCAAAACTCAAATATGTTTTCAGTTTTGTATTCTAAAGAGGTAAAAAAAAAAAAGCCCAATAATTGAAATTTGTCCTATAGAAAAGTAGTTACAAAGCTTAAGCACTTCTACATAGTGGTAAAATTTTTGTTAGAAAAGGAAGTTTTAATACTGAATACTGAAAGAGCTCCTTTTAATGAAGGAGTCATTGGTTTAAAGAGTTTGATTTGTTGAAAACAAGCATTCAAATTTATCCACTAAGATTTTTTTGTTACCTGAAACAAAAAATAAACACATCCCAAGCACTATTTTATTAGAACATTCATTAAACTAATAACACTTTTATATGTCATCTTACCTATTCATGGAGTTACCATGTTGCAAGTCCTGTTCAGTAGGTCGAAAGAATTCCGCCATATTGTCCAGCAATCTACTAAATCCTCGGTTTAAACAGGTGCTCAAAACTGTACTAAAATCTGGACTACACAAAATGAGACGAATCACTTTTTAGATTTTAAGTGGAAAAAGACATAAATTCAATAACTACGTGGTTACCTTTGACAGCCAACGAACATTTCTAGTTATAATTTAGTTTTTATAGACTAAAACACTATAAAAGTATATCAAGCAGTCAATCAAATATTAAGTGTAAGTGAGCTTAGTATTTAGTAAAACACAAGAATATTCATCCATTTTGATAGATTTTCTTACATTAGGCAGCACTTTATGAGTGTATTTTAGTAAGTATCAGTAATGGTATTACTTCTCTTGAGGAAACTCTTGAAGAGGAATCCTCTTGTATTCCTTTCTCTTATATCCTCTTCTAGATTACTGGTTTGCTTTACATAATCTATCATGACATCCCAGTGAGACAGAATACGTTATTAACATGTACAGATGAGGAAATGTACTTAAGGATACTTGAGGGATAAAGAAATTTGTCCAAAGGTATGTAATTAGTAAATGAAGGAATCTGAATACCATGTTAGTACCTCACTAAAACTGTTTGAAATAAACCATAATATGTGTGTGTGTGTGTGTGTGTGTATGTGTGTGTGTGTGTGTCTGCTAAGAGAGTTAGAAGATGCCTAGGGGAACAGATTAGTTTTATCTTCAACATGTAGAAATCTCAATTCAACTCGTAGGAGTGGATGGCTAGGGCTATAAATTTGGGAATTATTAGTATACAGACAGTAAAGTAATGGGAGTATATAAAATTGCTTGGGGAAGTTGAGGATGAAATAAAAACAAATACCTGGGAAACACTAATGTTTAAAGGAAAGACAGACAGAGAGGAACTCAAGAAGAAATGATCTGAGAACCGGGAGAAAAATTAGATTACAGAAGCCATATGAGAAAAGAATCTCAAGAAAGCCTTGATTAACAGTGTCAATTATCAGAGAACGGTCAAGTAAGATGAACATTACAGGTTGACCGGATTTGGCAAAAGATCACTGATGACCTTTTCTAGAGCTTCATGGAGTGATTTGGTGGAAACCTGAGTAAGAAAAAAAAGTGGAGATTGCTACTGTAGAAAGTTAAGGGACTAGGACTTGATGAATTTAGATGGTGGATTCAGTAGATAAGCTAAAAATTTGCCAATTTTCTTCAAGATCATGACAAAATAATATAAGTAGAGAATACAATTTGCTCAGAAGAAAAACTAATGATAGGAGAGCCAGCCTTGAATCTGCATTCTCTGGTCTAATACATAATCTGGTGCTTTTTCCATTTTAACACTCTGGCTCTCTTCGAGATAATCCAAAATAGTAATACTAATTTTAGGGAGGATGTGAAATTTTTATCACTCAAAGATGTAGGAATATTTTAGTCTATCCTGAAAGGGTTAGGGGAAGGAGTTCTCAAAATTGAGTATGCGTGTGTGTGCATGCGTGTACATTAGCATGTGTGTACATGCGCGCACGCATGACAACTACCTGGAGCTGGTTAGCTCTGGCTTGGCAAAAGCACCTCTTCCTAACTCCCTAAATCAGCACTGAGTGACATCAGGTTGGTAATCAGCACTGTTGTGGCTACAATTTCAGTTTCTGGGTTTTTTTCTTTATAAGTTGTTAACCATTGACCAGTATACATTGGGCATATGAGAATTACCCGTAAAGGCTTTCCTCAAAATATAAATGCTAACTATCTTCTAGTCCCTAAACTCGTATATCAGAATCTCTAGGCTAGGAAAATAGGTAGGCATGGCATGGGTATCTTGAAAAAAAATCTCTGCTTACCTTCCCACCCTAATAAGAGAGGTTTAGGTAGGAAATACTACTTAAAGCCAGGGGAATAGATTTAAAATTTAATTTTAATAAAATATCATGTTGAATATGTTATTCAAGACAAACTAAAAAATGGTCATAAGTACATTCAAAACAGAAAAACATGTTTTCTGTTACATGCAGTATACGTACCTTTCCAACATGTCCCTAGTTTCATTGAGTAGTTTAATAGTGGTAACATCTCTAGGAGAAAGCCCACAGGCCTGTAAAATTTAAATGCCATACTTCAGAGTTTCAAATATTAGCAGGGTTTTAATGAAACAAATCATATTAATAAACTTAAGAGTTCAGAAAATCGAAGTCTATGGTTCTATCAACAATCAAAAAATGTTAAACTAAAAAAACCCTAAAGGTTCATTTAAAACACAAGTCACAGTGAAATTATTATACTTTCTAAGATTTTTGTTTATCTGACCCCTCTTGGACACATTTCTAGAATATCCTTACAAGGACGAAAATAGTCTTTGAGGTTACAGAGCCCTGGGATTTTTTTCCCCTTTATTGTTGACATTTTATCAGGATATGGATGTACCTTTTTTCATCAACCTAGTTTAGTCTGAGGCTCTGTGTGTCCTTTCAATCTTAAGCTGCAGGTTTTATTTCAATTCAGGTTAAGACTTGGTCCATCATTCCTCTCTTCACCTGTTATTTTATTTTATTTTTTTGATTAAAGAAATTTGGCAGGGGGAGGTAATTAGGTTTATTTATTAATGGAAGTACTGGGGTTGAACCCAGGACCTCGTGCATGCTGGGCATGCACTCTATTACTGTGCTATACCCTCCTCCCTGACCTGTTGTTTTAAATTGCTTTCTTAATTCCACTGTTCAATTTTAAAATTTGGCAATTGCTTTATCATCATTCCAGAAAGCTTTTTTAATACTATTATTGCATCTCCTTGAGATTTTAATTTGTAAGTAAGTTTTCTTCTGTTTCTTTCATTAATTCTGTCCAGTCTGTTCTGCCTGTTCAGTTTAGACTCCATCCTAGAGGTCACAAGTTTCCCTTAAATGGACTGCAACTGTTTTTGGCCTACTTATAAAGGTAGGGTCTCTCAGCACCCACACAGTTCTATCTTTGGGGTCTCTAGGGGAGAAGAAAACCTGCGGGCAGTGAAAAATATGATAGTCTTTGTTCTAATAGGGCTTCTACATGAATCATGGCCCAGGGACTTCTCTGGTCTAAGGCTTCTCCAATTGCTAAGTGCGATACAGTCTTCTCTCAACTTCAAAGAATGGATACAATCCACTTACAAATGAAAAAAACAGTAAGTATTTTAAAATGAGGTCTATAAACTGCAATCTTTGGAATTTTATTACTCTTAGTTAATGAATAACTTAAATCACAACTGCCTGGGGCACACCAGTGTGTAGCAACACCACAGTTGGTAATTGTTATATTAAGCCTCTTTGCTTCTCATCTGGATGACTGCAACCTCCTTCAGTCCACTTTGATATTGCCATCGATTTATCTTAAAAAGCAAACGTAACTGTGGTACTGGCCTAATTAACATGTAACTTTGTCTATGAAATGAAGTTCAGAGTCTTTATCTTGGCATACAAAGAGATTTACAATCTTGCCCCAAATACCAGCTCTATCTTCTGTTACTTGATCTCAAACAAATACACTCTGGCCACATGAACTGAATTTGTCTTCTGAGTTACTCAGGTGTACTGAATATGTCTTACTCATTTTATATCCCAATCTTGTATCATAGTGTCTGTCACATAACTAATAAAATTTTGCTGAATATCTAAAATTGTCTCTTAACTAGGAATCAGTCAGATTTTCAGTTTTCTAAATTAATGAGGTTTTATTTGAATTACTGAAATATATGTCTTTTAATCATTTACCTCTCAAGAGATTCAGAAATCTAAATTTCAAGATACAATAAAAATTTTTATATTTCAAAAATACAAGACTAATTGGTTTGGTTAAATGGTTATAAATTAGGCACCTGAACTGCTAATGGAGTTTCTTCATCTGGCATCATATAATGGCACAACAAAGACTTTGATCCATCATTATTAATCCAAGAAGAAGATTTATGCTGCTCAACGAGATCTCTGACTTCTTTTAATTTTTGCTCCAAGTCCAAAAGGGACAAAGAATGTTTAAGAGAAACACTAGAAATACAGAAAAAGGAATTGGGATGAATTGAAACTATTTAACACATGCTATACACACTCTTAGCCTAACAGGTTACTACCTGAGATCCTGCTTCACCCAGTCAAATCTGAAACTGCTGGCTACGAAATCACTCAAGTAGATTAAGTAGATTAAGAAATCAGCCACCAGCTAAGAGCCAAGAAAAATCACAGAGCCAGGTAAAATCCTGCTGCAGATTTCACAACAAAATTCCCACTGCAACTAAAGATATTATGAATATGAATGGGAGAGAAAAGCTTCAGAGGCAGATTTTAAGGCAGGTCTTTTATCTCATGACTGAAGTATTTCTGGTTTGTTTGGAAATCAATCAATAAACAATAAAACATTAAAACTCTACCCTTAGTATCAAAAGGTTGATATTAAGAAAATAAATTCCACAATGTAACCCCAGGGCTGTCTGAACTAGGTTAAAATAATTTAACAGATCACCATTTGTCAAGTCACCAGTGTCACTAGAAAAATCATAATTTTTCTTTAATTCATCAGAATCAGGAAACCAGAAAAGCCAAAGCAAAATGCTTTACCTTCCTAAAATCTTCTGCACAGCTTGTTTAATGACAGTGATCAATTCTGTCAGGCCTATTAAAGGAGAAACAAACATAAAAGCCTTGTTCACTTTTTCAATTCCTCAATAATACAAAGGAATGAATTACAATTAGTTTACAGGTCACAAACAAGAATCTTACCATCTCCAAGAAGGTGCTGAATACTTGATAAATACTGCTGCTGGACATCTGGGGGAGCAAGAACTGTCTGCATAAAATAGAAATAAGGTTAAAAAACCCAGATTATTAGTAAATAAATAACATTTTCAGTATAACGTAAGCTAAGATTCTTCAGAATCTGGAACAATAGGAAAAATACTATTATTTCAATAACAAAAAGTGTAGTTTCAAAATATGAAAAATAGTAATGCTAAAACTCTACAATCACATGAAATATAAAGATATTTATTTTATAGAAATTATCATGATAAATAATATTTGATTAAAATTTCAACCTCTGGAAAGAAAGGGTGATATCTGTTTAAGTCTATTAAACTTACGGTGCCATTTCTGGCAACTGCTGCATTATCCAGGTAAATATATCCTCCTATTATGTTTAACTGGACTCGCAAAAGAACCACCAGCATACAAGTACTATATACAGCTACGATACTTCTTGTGAAACCTTCAGAAAGAAAAGAAAACCATTTAGTATTATTAAAACACAAACGAATGTGTAAAATTACAAACCATCCCTATAGTTATTTTTTTCATAAGATAACTTTAAAAATACATCTGTTAACTGTCTCAACTACAAAAATATATCAATTCAAAATGTTTCAGTTTATCTACTTAAAATTTGTTTATTGTAAATTAGGTATGATCTCTTTATTGAAAAAATAATCAGTAAAAACAATAACCAATATATTCAGTGAAGGGTTATACAGTATTAGCTTAGAAAGGAAAAAAGAAAGAACTGGGAAGCATTAACAGTTGCAGCCTCAACTCTGCATTGTCCAGGGAGCTAGTTCCAGGTAAGAGAAGACAGCTGAGCATGGAAGAACTCCAGCCGTCAACGTCAGGTAAGAAGATAAACCCACTGAAAGGCCGAAGGGATATATAGAAAGTGTGAGAAATACCCAGACTAGGCTTCACAACAGTCTTACTCAGAGTGTTTAAAACAGAGGTGAGAGAAAGATGTTGACTCTTGCCGAGAGGTCTAGTGGGAGGAAAATGTTCAGTGGATTTAGCAACACAGAAATTAGTACTGACGCTTGTGACATCCGCTTGGGTGGAGACACAGGACCAGAAACCAGGTTCTAATTTGTCAAAGAGTGAGTGGCAGTGAAGATAAGAAGAAAGGGACTGTAGAACTCTCTGGTACTTTTTCAAGGGATGTGAGAAAGCACAATAGCTGAAAGGAAATAAAGGTACTACAAAGGCTTAATTCATTTCCAAACAGGCAAAGCTAAAGCATGATCCAGTTGATAAGGACTAGCTGAATGGATAGGAAAACACAGGAGTAAGTGACAGAATATGAAGTTCTGAGACATGGGGATTATCTATCCATCTATCCCAAGGTAGTTCTTTTTATCAAATTTTTATCCCTAATCAACATTTGCATACAATACCAAGTCAAGTTACTATCTGGGTGGAGTAAAAATTTCCTTTAAAGTATAATATTGTAGGTATCAATAACTAAGATATGCATATGTAGCTTAGGACAGGTTTACATATGATCCTAACAGTAATAATACTACCACCACACTGACATTTACTGCGTAGTTTCTGTGACCAATGGTCTACTTGCGTCATGAGAATTATTTAATCCTGACAACAACTCTATGAGGTCAGTAAAGAAGAGTCATCTACATAATAGAGTACAAAAATTTCCCATTAACAATATTTTAAGGCTATGCTGTCACACAGAACATGTGGGCTTACTTATTATCTTCAGATCTTCCCATATTTCTAGCTTGTTTGAAGGCCTAGAGAAAAATATCAGAGAATATGAAAATAATAATCTAGATAATCTAATAGAAAACTCTAAACTTTATAGCTCTATGCTTACTTATGTTTTATTTTAGAGTAACTGCAAAAAACAAAGCCCATAAAATATAGTAAAAAAAGACTGTAGTTTCAGTAATGGATGATAACAACCATTTCCACCAGTATATTGGTGTATATATCCTTCCAGTTCTTTCTCCTCCTTCTAAGCATGCAAATACAGATTATAAAATCATACAGAAAAATCAGGGAAAGTATTTCCTTCCCTTATTTACAATTTTACAAATAATGAAATAGGTTCTATAATTCTTCAAAGGTAAAAAATGAAGCATTTTTTTGTTAAAAACTATCATTACAAACAAATGCATTTAAATATATGTTCAATGTGTTTCAACCCACTGCAGTTTATTACCCTTATTGACATTCAAACTGCTCATCTTTGACCACAAACTAGAGGCCACAACCAGAAACAAGAAAATTACAAAATGAGAAATCTCACTGGTAAAGAAACTGAAAATTTTCAAGCTTTGCGCAGTGGCAGTATTGTAGCCAATGAGGTTTATCCGAGGCGCGATTATTGCTAATTGAAAATTTTCAGAAAATCTGCTTATGGCACAATCTGCCTCAAATCCATTTCAAGTTGTGTATTTGTTTTCCAGGAAAAAAATTACAACTGCACCCCCAATCCATTTGTGAATCTATTATTACTTTGGTAGGTATTATCTGAACACAGAAAATGTTTTCAAAGAAATTTTCCAGCTTGTTATTTAACCTGCCTGAACACTGAATTCCTATTTGTACAAAGGAGATGATAGTGTCTGCCTCACAAGGGTATTGTGAAAGTTAAAGAGGAGCAGCATGTAAGGTACCGAGCACTGGGCCTGGCACAGAGACACTCCAGAAATAGCACCTTCTTTCCCCTGGCTATTGGAGGACAGTTGCAAGGAAAGTGGATATTTTTCAGTAAGGCCACAATGATTAAATTCTATTTAGTGATATCCCCTTTCCCCATCATTCTTGTTCATGAGAAGAAGCCATTTATTTCCTCCTGGAAGGTTTCTCAAACCAACACAGTATCGCACTAAATCACAATACTCTAACACATACTACAATCCATATACAAGATTGTACCTGTGAAAGTGCTTTATACACAGTGCACTATCTTGGTAAGATAAATTACAATTATCGTATGTTCATATTGTATCTGTACTTCATTATGTTAATGATATAAAATCTAAGTTCATATGCTTTATTTATTTAAAATGTATGTTCATACGCTTTATCTATTATATTGCAAACTCTTTAAGAAGCACAGTATTTAATGTAACTATTAGTTTCATAACAACTGGTTCAGAAACACATTCCATAAACACTCAATAGTTAAAATTTCTGAAAAATGTCAAAGTGACATAAGATCTATTTATATGCAAACCAGAATACATACAAATATTGTTGATCTAAATACTTTGTGCATCAAGGTAGAGCTTGAACAAATGTACAAAATATGAATTCAATGGTATTGTTTGCAAATATTTTTTTCTAAGTGAGCCTATATATTATCACAAGCTTTAGTTAGAAAGAAAAATAAGGAAACAAAGACTTTTGAAAAGTATTTTAGTTACATTCTATAAACTTTAAGTGTAGCGTATAAATGAGAAATGCTGTAACTTGCACTTACCTGCTTTTTAGCAGAGCTGTAAGGCTCTCAGAATTGAGTTGCTGCATTAAGGCCTCTCTCAGTGTGGGAAGCATGGACAGCACTGTAATACAGAATATTAAAAAGGTCACAGGTGACATGACTGCCTTGATAAATGCACATTGTTTTAGGCTACACGACAGGACTGGCAAGTAGCAAAGGTTGGGAGGGAAGGTCGGGGCTAGAATTTTCAAATTATCACACTAATAATAAAAACTAATTATATACTAATAAATCATTTATCTGCTTATGTGAAGTGAACAAAATTATACATGCACATATTATGATCACAGTGATGCAAATAAGTACATATAGAAGAAACAATGCAAAGAATTATTTCCAGGTGTTAACAGTGGTGGCCTTTGGGCTATGGATTATGGGTAATTCTTTCTTTTTCCCCGCTGTACTCTCCAGATTTTTCTTATAATAAATCTTTATTTCTGACATAATAAAATGATCAAAAACATTTTTATCTTTAGCTATACTTTTTGCTTCATAATTTATTTTTTATTTTAGAATAAAGTTTGTTTATTAAATACTACAAAGCAATAAACACTTATTATAACCCAGACAAGAGTACCAGGCTAGGAATTAAGAGCTATTTGGTCTTGCCAATGGCTATTGCCTGTAACTCCCAATAATAACATGAAGATAAAATAAGATATAGTACTCTATGGAAAAAGATTGCATGTGATTTATGGGAGTTACTTTACTTATGGCTCCATGTATGGTATAAGAAATAGAGAAATGTACAAATATAAATTTAAAATGAGTTTCTAAGTAATGATAACAAAATGAAAAAATATTAAGAGGTTACAAATGCTATATTCTAAAAGGGAAAAGTTTAGTGTTATGATTTTTACTTCTTGACTAGGCAAGACATTAATCACAAAGTCCATTCTATTTTTTTCTATAGAAAATTCAGGTTTTAACTTTCTTTAAACATTTATTTTAATGCTGTATTATGCAGCTTCAGACTGTTTCCTTAAACTGTAGGATTAAATCACCTAATTTATTTAGGCCACTAACTAAAGTAGCAGCTCTTGGTCAGTATGAAAAGTGGCTTCTCTCTTAGTGTCTATGCTATACAGCCTAGCCCAAACATGTTATGTTACCTTACTAAGAAAATGCAAAGCTAGAGTCCTATATTCAGAAAACGGAGTATTTAGGGAACTTTGAAGATTAGGTGCTATAACAAAATGATTTAAGAGATGTCTCTTCAATAATTCTCCTGACAAAGAGCTTCTTACTTTCCACTTCAGCATATTCAACCAAAGGCAAGCCGCCTCTCTTCTCGCCATCTGTACTAACACTGAACAAGTATATTTCTGTATGGAACTGAATATAGCATTTATGTCTTACTTTAGCCATCTGGTCTCCACAATAAACATCCCCAGTCCAACCACAAATCACAGGACAACCTTTCACCAGCCTTGAATCTGTGTGACTCTGAGCAGATTATAACTTATCTGTGCTTCAGTTTCCTTAACTGTAAACTAAGGATAACAGTGGATCTAACTTATAGGACTGTTGGAAGATCAACTGAGACATAAAAAGCATTTAGAACAGTGCTTCATATACATGGAAATGCTCAGTATCAGCTCTTATTATTACCCTTATTTAGCTTCTTCTGACACTTTCCAGTGTGTATCTTCTGTGAGAGGCAGAACGGGACCTGTGCTCTGTGTACAGCTGGAGTATGATTTCTAATGTTTGAAATAATTATTACTTCATTCTATAAAGCAAATAGTAACCACAAATGCTGTCGATGATGGTGACAGATGGTCCTGTAACTGCCTCTGATCTGAACTAAGGACTCTATTACTGCAGTCTGAGATTAAATTAGCATTTCTAGAAGTCACATCATATTGTCTGCTCAAAACAACTTTAGGCTGAACTAGAATTCCCAATCCTTACTCATACATCCTGTTTCTAATAAGCAAGTTGTATCAGTACAACTGACTTTTAATGCAGAACAATTCTTTTATCCTAGTCTAGCAGTTAAATGGGACAAGAGTATTTTGCATCCGAAACTTCATTTGTGGTGTCACTTATGCCTTCAAGCATTATGTCATGTCTAAATTTAATAAGCACTCCTCCCAAATCTTTAGTAAAATCATGAAGATAATAAAGCCAATGGGTAGAGCACAGAAACATTACATTAGATGCTCTTTTTCAAGTTGGGACCAACTTCTTGGGTGAAAAGACCAATTATATTTACCTAAAAGTACTAAATTTTTCTAGTACATCTATTACATCTTATTCAAAAGAACAGAAATTTAACCATATGATTTGTAGCCCCATTATCCATACATACACTAAGCTAACTTAGAAATTTTTGCAGTGAACGTATATTTGGGCTTTTAGTGAGCACTATATTTTAATTTTATTGCCTATATCAGCTATTTATTCATTTGAGGGTTGTGATGGTCATGGAAACATGCCGCCCACAACTTCTGCTGGGCGGAGCATAATTAACTGACAGGCCCAGCTGCCACCCCTCTGAATCTGCACTGCTTCTAGCTTGGTGGGGATACTAAAGCAGGCCCATTCCTGTGGGACTCCTCCACCAGGCAACTTAGGCTTCAGGACTCCCTATTGGTCTACCAAAAGTTTCTTAGAACTGTGCTGTAGTCGACAACTCTTCTTACCTAACCCTCTTTCCTTTGCCCATTCTATTTACAAGCGTCAGACCCGCACTGTGGTCTAAAGGCTTTCCTTGCTTCTGCTCCCTCTCCTTTGTTCTTCATGGGTGTTTCCTCTAAAGGAGTCTCCTGCACATCTGATCCCATCTTAGCATCTGCTTCCCAGAGCACCTAAACTGACACAAGGCTCATGTCAAAATGAGATATATTCCCAGAAGTCAGCTTTTTCCATTTTCTGAAAATTTGAGCAATAACCAAAACTGGACTGCTCTTATTCTCTAAAAATTCACTAGTGTCCTTGGTAGCACCAGTACACTGAATGCTAAATATCGATTTGAAAAATGGCATAATTTTTAAAAAGCTATCATTTACTAAGTGTTTATTATATACCAATCACATTCTCACAAAACATTTATGAAGTGGGTTTTATGAAAATCATTTTACGGGAGAGAACTAGATTTATATTTGCCCAGAGACACACAGACAGCACAAGGCAAACTGGGGCCTGAACCAGAGCCGCTCACTCCTGAGCCCGCGCTCTCACTCGCTGTACCTGACCCGAGCTGCCATCATCGACAGCATTTGTGGTTACTATTTGCTTTATAGAATGAAGTAATTATTATTTCAAACATTAGAAATCATACTCCAGCTGGATGTGACTCTTAACTATCTTAATGCCAGCCTCTTTATCTGTCAAATGAGACTGAACTAAAAATAAGTTCTTTCAGCTCTGGAAAAAACTCCATTTTTTAGAACTGAACAAAGAGAACCTACTTACCTTTATAAATTTTTTCTAAATTAATTGTTCTTAAAAGAACTGATAGAGAAAGGATTAAGCTTAAACAATCCAAAAGAAAAACAGGTTTGACATGGATTTAAAGATTAATTCTTCAAGGAGTTATTCTGGTTATAACATAACACCTTGTTTTCTTCAAATACGGGCAGCTTATTTTGTTACAGTAGCCTCCCAGGAGGTTTCCAGCTCTGGAGATTAATTATTACCATTGATTTAACGCTGATTGAGTATACACTGCAGTGCTAGACTTACAGGTCTGTAGGTGCCTACTGTAAATGTAAGAAACCTGTGACTCTTTCCTATGACA
Organism: Vicugna pacos; assembly: GCF_048564905.1. Taxonomy (NCBI): domain Eukaryota; kingdom Metazoa; phylum Chordata; class Mammalia; order Artiodactyla; family Camelidae; genus Vicugna; species Vicugna pacos. The sequence goes on along the minus strand of NC_132994.1, from coordinate 59,674,891 downwards.
CACAAGGCCCAGGGGCCTCAGGCCCACCCCTGCAGCCTTATCTTCCATTGCCCATGCTACTCTAGCTACATAGCCTCTCTGCTGTTTCTCGAATACGCCATGCTTGTTCCCACCTCAGGCATTTTGCATGACTCTCTCCATTGTACCATCTGATTTCTCCTCAAACATCACCTCCTTAAAGAGGCCTGACTCTCCTGGCTGCCCTGCCTTAAAGAGCATCCCCACCCCTCACAGAGCACATTTTCCTTTTAAGCAGTCATCACTGCCTAAAGGTATTTATTCGTTGTTTATCATCTTTTCCTCTCACTGGCATATAAACTCTGAAGGGCAGGTTTTTTGTTTTTGTTTTTCTCACATTGCTCACCTTCTGTTTCCCTAGTGCTGAGTGCTCTGAGTATTTGTTGAACGAATGAATAAAGTAAATGAACAAGCATTTATAGTACATATTAATTTATACTGATTTTTAAAATCCACATTAAATGATGTATTTCAGTTAAATCACATGAATACTTGCTAGAGTTATCTTCTTTTTTTTTTTGCCTTTTCCTCTAACTTTGGTCCTAAAGGGATGCAAATCAATATAAACCATCAATCAACCTTAGACACATATAAGCATCTCCTTTTGCCTTACCTGTCATATTGCAAGTTCTCTGGTTACTTTCAAAATGGTACTGTCGTCGTGCTTGGGCAATGTATTCTGCAGCCTCCCTTTCTTGTATTTCTCTGATTTTCTTCTGCCCATATTTCCCCAAGATATATATTCCTAAAATTGTTTTTATAAAACGAGCTAGTGTATTAATCCGGTTAATTAGAATATTAAAAATACCAAACATTATATTAACCCAATTTATCCAAATATAAGGCTTTATATTTTTGAAAGGCTAACAATTACAACTTCTAAAAACCTAAATTTAAGGATTGTATAAGACTTGTGATCTAAAAGTAAGGAAAAGGAGGCTGACATTTTAAAAGCCAATGACAGATGGGGACATAAAGATTAGGTCTGAACAAACAGAAAGGAATTAAGCCTACAAAGTCAGGCAGCGCTGTTAATAGTGAACTGGAGATATTCTAAATGTTTAGCAATAGGGAATTATTTAAATACATTATCGCATAGCCATACAATGGAATCTTACACAGCTATTAAAAACCACATTGCTAAACAGTTAATAGCTCAAGCAAATATCCATATTGTATTGTTAGATGATAAAGTAAGATTCTGTAAGTTTTAATTTTTAATGTAAGTAGATATACATAACAACAGACGGGTTTTAATTTCTAACATACATTAAACAATGATCACTGCTTAACAGTGGGACAGCAGATGATTTTCTTCTTTTGCTTGCTTCTCTATGGTTTACATATTTTCTTCAATCAAAATATAACACTTCTTAAAAATACAAGAAAAATTTTGAAAGGAAGAATAAAAGAAAGGTAGGTAGTCAGACAGACATCTAAAACTAGAAACTTAAGTGAAAAAGGGAGGGAAAACAGAGTACAGAAATTCCTAAATTATAACACTATAGTATAAAAATATAGGTGGGGTCATGTGGCCTGTAATTTAACACATTTCAGTACAGACAGTATAATATAAATGTGTGCATTTTGGTCATACCCTTCGGGCAGTCAGTTGTCCTAACTGGGAATGTGAATACTCCAGTGTGGTTGGTTAGCATTTGGTCAAAAGCCACACTCCGAGGTTTAAGCACTTCAAGTAAATTTTACCTAGCACAATGAATATCAAAATGGATTTTCACAGATTAAACAAATGGTGTTTAAGATACTGGGTTAGCTAAAACATTTTAGTAATATTTTTGAACAAGATTATACGAATCTAGCAAGTCTTCCACCCTTAGGAATGGCTTAGATCATTCATTTAGCTGCTAGTTTGAAGGATTCTCAGTCAAGAGACTTAACCAAAAGGCTAGCAGCATTCTACAGCTAAAGTACTGTTGCATTTGCTTCAGGTAAATCTTTTATGCATGGTTCTGCTGCAGCACCAAGTAAGGATACTGGGACTTCAATGAGCTGATGGAACAAGTTATGATACCCTTTTACCTAGGTTTGCTAAAAGATGTTTTAATGTGTGCCAGAATTTGTTTCATTGTAACCTGGCAACAAGGTTGCAGGGAAGTAACTAATCCTCACCTACCTCCAACTGTCTGTAGCCTCCAATATCTAACAAAAAGAACATCATAAGAACTGTACATGACCTAAATAATTCAATTTAGTCTATCTGTCTGTTGCCGACGAAATGAAACACACTTGCTGCGTTGCCAAAATGTCCCCCGAGGGTCGGGGTCCTTTATTTTTTATTCCATCTACACAAAGGAGTAACTCTAGCCAAGCACAGTGAGTAAACATTTTTTAAATTGACGCATGCGCACTACATCTAAGGCTTCCTTGTCTTAATTACATTCAGACCCTCCTGTTCCCAGGACTGTTCCTTTTGAGGAACTAATAAACATTCTTGTTTGCAAGCAATGTTTCCCCTGGGAATGGGCACAGTCACTTGGCAGGAATTTCTGTTTGCAGACAAGTCCGGCCACTTCTGTGAAATGTCCCGCGTGCAGGCACACCCACAGTTTCTATGCTAAGTTTCCTTCACTGTCACAGGTGGGGAAAAAGGTAGCCCTCCAGGACCACAAGGTAAACACACATCCTGAATTATTTTCACTAATGTAAGCAATATAAATGAACTGATAACATGTTATATAGTCTTAAAAATTACAGATCAGTGAAAGGGTAGGTGCTACAAATAATTAGACAGAAATAAAGTAAGCATGCTATTATGTCTGTATGCAAATAAATGTACTATAATCATGCTTAAAGAACAAGTAAAAATTCATATAAATGGCCTCAGGGCTACCTTTCCTGTAATCCATCCTCAATAAACTGACGACAGTACAATAATACTAACAGAACGAAGAAATCGACTTAAATTTCACAAAGTAACTCATTGACAGGTGACTCTTACAATAACAAGTATTTCTCAATGAATTGTTTTTATCTGCTTTTTTGCACAACAAATGGCTAAAAGTTATGTATAAAATGGTTATTATTTCTCAAATAATAATAGTGTAAAATGAAATGCTGCAATGATGCCCTTGTATAGCTAAGAATTTTATGTAATAAAAGTAAATTTGACTGGTTTATATGTTTTCCTGGGGAGAAGGTTCACTATTTTCATTAGATTTTCAACAGTGTCTGACAAAAATATTTTAGGAACTGTGGTTGACCTTCACACAACACCAGTGTTAGGGGTACAGAACACTCCCTCCCTGGGTGGAAAATCTGCATGTAACTTTACAGTGGGCCCTATCTGCAGTTCAGCACCCTCGGATTCAATGAATTATGGATCTGTAGGGCTGTAGTATTTATTGAAAAAAACCCGTGTACAAGTGGCCCTGCACAGTTCAATTGTGTGTTGTTCAAGGGTCAAATGTACTATTTAAGTGGTCCTGTGGAGTTCAAACTCATGTTGTTCAAGGGTCAACTGTAGCATGTTTATTTGGTAAATGTAGTATATTCTAACCAAAGCTAAAAGAATAAATTACTATGCGTTGAGGTATATTCTACCCCATATCAACAAGTTGAAGCCCCAGTACTTCAGAAAGTGACCTCAGTTAGAGAAGGATCTTTGCAGAGATAATCAAGTTAAAAGGAGGTCATTAAGGTGGGCCTAATCCAACATGACTAGTGTCATCATAAGAAGGGGTAATTTGGACACAGACATATATAGAGGGAAGATGATATCAAGACACAGGGAGGAAATGGCTGTCTATAAGCCAAGGACAAGAGCCTGGAACAGATCCTTCTCTTATACCCCTTAGGTGGAACAAACCCTGCCAACACACTGATCTTGGACTTCTGGCCTCCAGAACTATGAGACAATACATTTCTGTTGCTTAAGCCACTCAGTTTGTGGTTCTTTCCTATGGCAGCCCTAGCAAGCTAATGCATGGTTAAACAGGCTAAAATCCCACAACCCATGATTTTTCTTGAGCTAGCACTGAAGGTAAGTTCCTACACAAGGACTAATTTACCCCAGCTCTCATTCCCAAAATTCATAAACTCTGATTTTGTCAGATTTGTCTCCCTAGGAAAATAAGAATGAAGGCAGAGAATTCATTACCTAATATACAGAGCTCAGGATTGTCAATATGCCTGACCTGCGGCCTGAATTCTGGCCTGGAAGACAGCAGATGTTGACGGCTGTGGCACCAACTGGGTAGGTAACTCAAAGAGCAAGTTCCTTCCTCTCTCTGGGTCTAAATTTCTTCATTCATAAAATGAAAGGCTGGAATTATATGAGTTTTCAAGTTTCTTCTTTAGCTATGACTTTATTTATGGATAATGAAAACATTCACTAAATACCTCAAAAAATAAATGTAAAATGTTTTGAGGTTTCCTTTCAGAGCATTGCTGGTAAAACAAAATATCTTCTAGTTTTTCCATATTATAAATTTGGTTTTTTAAAACCATCTCTCAGTGTCTTCATGGATGAAAATCCCCACAATGTACTAGGTTAATAAAATTTCAATAAAAGTTTGAAAATAATCTATTAACTTCACTCTCATCCAAAAGGCCACCGAATCCTGCTTTTCCAATTCTATTTCAGAAATGTTTTCTAAATTTTGCCATTTTAGTCCACTCCTTTATCATTGTCTTCATTCAGACCCAGATTATTAATGTTCTTGAACTGATGTAACAGCTTCCTAACTCTCTTCGTTTCCAGTTTCACACCTTTCCGATCTATTTTTCATATGCAAAGTAATTTTCTAAAACTTAAAATTTGATTATATTACTCTCATATTTAGGATTCTTCAATACCCTGGCATCATTTCTTAATGTGGGTTCCCTGTTCCACTGACATCAGAATTACTTGGGGTACTTGTTTAAAATGTAGCCTCTAAGGAAGTTCCTTGAAAACATCTCCAAATGTCTTGTATGATGCTCCACCTCTAATACATAACATTAGTACACAATCTGAGCACAATAAATATTTGCTGAATGAATTAAAGAATTAATAATAAACTGTACTCCAGGCATAAAGAATCAGAATCTGGGAAAAAGAATTCTATATTTTTATTAAGCCCCTCAAGTGACTTTTATCCATGTTAAGTCTGAGAAGCACTGGTATACAGAATAGAGTCCAAATTTTGTAGAACGGAGCAATAAGGAAGGCCCTTCCCAATCTGTACTCTAGCTAGTTCTCCAAATTTATTTTTGCCACTCCCCATTTGTTCCCTGTGCTTAGCCACAGCGAAATACACTTTGATTGTCTCTGAATCTGCTGAACATCCCCTTTACCTGCTGTGCCCTTCTCCTTTGTTAGCTGTAACTTAAGTGGTTTCTTGAGTAAAGCTTGCTGGATGCCTCCATGCTTCTCCCTCTCTGCTCCCACAGAGCCCTGCTCTATTATGGTACCCTAGTACTATCACTGTACTACTTTTGTTTATTTCCATTTCTGTTTTCAGGACTGCATTATGAGTTTCTTAAAGTAAAGAACTATATCTTATTCTTTTGTATCACCAGAGCCCAATACAGTGAAAGTAGACACTCTCATTAAAATGTTTGTTGAATGAATAAATGAAAAACTGAAGAGAACAGACATTACAGGGATTAAAATATAAATTATATGTCAATGCTCTAAGATTTTTAGAAATCAGCAAGTGAATACATATGAATCTGACTGTTCTCTGCTCTGCAGCACTTTCTCTAGTGTAGTTGTTCTCAAAGAGTGGCTTGGGCACTCCTGGACGTGTTCCTTTCAGGGGTTCTGTGAGTCAAAACTGTTTTGTAATGATACTAGAGCATATGTGCCTTTTTCATTCTCATTCTCTCATGAGTGTACAGTGGAGTATTCTAAAGGCTATATGACAAGTAGGTATCTCAGTGACTAAGTGTAGAAAGAGATATGACAATCCAGCTTTCTTCAATTAAGCCAGGCAGTAAAAAGATTTGCAAAAATGTAAAACAATGCCACTCTTCTCACTAATTTTTTTGAAAATGGTATTTATGTTAATGTGCAATGGGTTTATTATTAGTATTTTAAACTAATATTTCAAAAATATTTTGGTTTTAATTTTAACACAGAAACTATTATTAAATACAAATTTTATAAAGCTCTTTAGGGTCCTTAATTTTTAAAAGTGTAAAGGAGATCTCAGGTCAGAAAGTTTGAGAACCACTGCTCTAGTCTTTTCATAAACTTACCAAATTGTACAAATTGGTCTAAAGTAGTTACTCATCCAAAATGCAGAAATTCCTGCTTAAGAAGGCCTATAACTCAAAGTTTTTACTTTGTTTTTTTCCCCACTGAATGGCCAAACTTCTTGAGCATGCATTTTGATACCTAGTTTGCAAGATGTCAATATGTGCCACTTCTTCCATGAAGCCCTTTCCTGATTTTTTTACAACTGCACATGCTACCTGCCAGTTTGATATGTACAGCATTTTTCCAGCTCTTATTGTTTTATATTTTAATTATTTGTATACTTGTTGCTATGGTCTGAATGTTTGTGTCACCCCTAAATTCCTATGTTGAAATCTTAATGCCAGACGCAATGGTATTAGGGGGTGGGGGCCTTTGGGAGGTGTTTAGGGCACGAGGGTGGAGCCCTCATGAATGGGATTAGTGCTTTTATTAAAGGGACTTCACACAATCCCTAGCTCCTTCTGCCATGTGAGGATACAACAAGAAGTCTACAACCCAGAAGAGGACCCTCACTTAACCATGACGGCACCCTGATCTTAGATGTCCAGCCTCCAGAACTGTGAGACATAATTTTCTGCTATTTATAAGCCACCCAGTCTGTGGTATTTTTGTTACAGGAGCCTGAATGAACGAAGCCACTTGTTTTCATTCCTATCAGACCATAAAGTCCATGAAGACAGAGTGGCATAGTGTGGAAAGAGAATGTGCTTTGGGATGTAACACTGGTTTGAGTTTCAGCTTCTGTATTACTAACTCTGAGACCCTGGACAAGTTTTTAAAATTTTTAGGACTCTGTTTCCTACATTTTTGAATTGGGGAACAATAATTATCCTGTCGTCATCCCCACTGAATAGAAGAGCTTAGTACAGTGTCTACCCCCAAAATGGAAGCTATTACTATTAAAAATGTCTGTAAATAGTGTATTTCCAATCATATTACCTTCAACACTACAGGCACTGGGTAAATATTCCTTAGATTAACTGATAACGTGCCATGTTACAGGGCCTTTTCCTTGAAGGAGAAAGACTGTGAGGCTCTAATAAATGCCAGTCATGGTAATTTACTTTTTTCCCTTTTTAGACTGATATCCTCTTTTTGTCATAAAACACCAGGATTATTTTCTCTTTCTGTCCTTCTCAACCTCCCTGCCCCTGCACCTTCTCATTTCCTCTTAATCTGTAACTATAAAGCTCTCAACAGATTTTTGAAAAAAATCTATAATTATCTCTTAAGTATACTGTTTTGTTTTCCCTAAGATTGTTTCTAATCTACCAGTAGGTTGCTCCATAAATCTGAAAGGGTATGCTATTTTTTCTGAGATTGTTAAAGAGACACTATTTTCTTTTTTTTTCAGTAGTGGCAAAAATATTTTACTTATACTTTTTCCATTACACATAAATCATTAGCTTCTACAAATAAATGAACTCAACAGTCTTAGCATAATTTAAACATACATTAGATATCAGTGGCTGAAGATATTAGGAAATACATTTTATCTATAAAGGATTTCTCAAAGGATGTGATAAAAATTCACAGATGCTTATTACTTATAGACGTCAGAGACAAGGGAAAAACTCCTTGCCTCATCAACAAGCTTGTTTCAAATTTTCAAGAATCAACAGAGCTGAATTATTGATGCTAAAAGTATTGTTAATTTCAAATTGTTTGGGGGCAACAGAATATAATTTAATAGTTAAGAGTAAAGCAACAAAATTCTTTGGGAAATGTCTGCTCTTGTTTTTAATTACTTCTGTAACCAAAGCATGTAGTCAGTGATAATATTTCTCAAAAAACTCAAATTCTAAAAATTCCCTCTTAACATTCCTACATTTCATTCTCTTGTATCAAAAGCAAGACTTTTTATTCTCTCCTTCAAATCCCTGCATATAATGACATGATGGTCTTATGAGGAAACCCTTTCTCTAGATTGTTATCTAATCTGTTTCTCAATCTCTTCTCAGGCCATGTGTAACTCAATTTCATCAGATAGGTGGGAACTGATCTCAATATTGAAGATCCTGAGGAAGATTGTACAACATCCTACAAGCACGTTCCTACTGCTGACTTACTACACAGTTTGTATTCTAAAACAGCAGAAACAGAGCAAAAATACTGATTTGTGTTTCTCTGTCCAACATATACCGTCCAGTCCTTCAGTACAATTGTGCTGTTTTCAAAAATTCAAATTAACTTTAAACAACACGGAAAGTGCCAGCTTTAGTTAAGTCCCCTCGAATATTACGAAACTTCTGAGAGGGCTGAATGCCAAACAAAGTACAGGGAGGGCCAAATAGAAAAGAAGAAATCTCACGGGAAAACAATAGAACAGAATGAAAAAGCATGTGTCTCTAAGAGAACAGTGCCTTGAAACAGAAAACAAGTAACAAAAAAACTGGTGGGTTCTCCGTAGGTCGGTGAGTAAAAGGCGAGAAACAGAGAAAGGGGCAGTGTTAGGGCAAAGGGCACAAATTTCACAATTGCAGAGGCGGAAAGAACCTTGGAGGTCTGTCACGCCGTTCCCCATCCCACGGTTGAACGAATCCCGGACCACGGTCCCCCGGCCTCTATTTTAGAGGACAGTTACCTCTCTCCCACCCTCTTGTCCCTATTCCCCTTTCCAAGAACTCTGTCACCCACCTCCGAGGACCGTGCCCAGAAAGATGCACTTCTTTTTGTGACGTTTCAGAAAATTCCACGTAGATCTCAGCATTTTCGGGCCCTGGGGGTGCAGGCTGCCTAGGGGTGGTGGGGGATGGTTCACAGGAAACCGCTTCTTTGACTCTTGGCCCGGACGAGCCCGCTAGACCGCCATGGTCCTGCTGGGTGCTCTCCTGAAATCACAATTCCGCAGAGATTGTCACCGGGGCGGGAAAGGGGAGTGGACTATCAGCTGAGCAGCTGCACTTTCTGTCGCCGCCGCCGCGCCGCCGCCGCCGCTCACTGGTCCTGGGCGCCGAGGTCCGTCCGGAATTCGCTCCCGAGTGCTCACCGTTCGCTTCCCCCGGAAACGGCGGCCCGCACCCGCCGCGTTCCGCCGCCAGGGCTCCTGCGCCGCGGCCTCTGGCTCTGAGCGCGGCGGCCCGGGTGCGGCATGGAGGCCAAGCGCGGGTCCACGCCGGCTACCGGCGGCGCGTGGTCGGTGTCGGCCGAGGAGACCGAAAAGTGGATGGAGCAGGCCATGCAAATGGTAAGGGGGTAGGAGGTGGAAGCATAGTGTGGGAACTTTCTCCGGCGCATCCCGACCCGAGTATTTGAATAAATGTTTCCATAACCGTTTCCATAATCTCAGTGGCGCTCACATTCTAGGTAAACAGCTGGCTTTACTGTCCTGAAATTTTCTTTGGCTCATTCTTACAGTGGCTCCGGGGAAGGAAGAAAGGAGATACAGAAATTATTTCTTTTTCACTGGCTTGAAATGTGCGCCAAACTTATCCCTGTTCAGGGGCTGATGGCACGTGTGTGCTGCGTCCCCTTCTTTTCTGTAGACACACTCGTAGGTCCACGAAGTTACATCATTTTGTATTTAGACCCCTTGCACCTATACACTAGAAGAGAGGAAGCTGAGGATGTTTCTGGGAGAGAGCAGTGTCAAAACAAGTCCCTGTACAGTCAGATTCTACCATTAATTCACTCATCCATCCACCCTAGCTGCCTTTTGTCCTTGTACTTCTTTCCGTTGCTCCCTTCAGGACTCCTGATTAAGGAGGGCTCCAATCAGTTTTGTGTATAATCCAAGCTTTACGCATAATTATGTGTGCCAGGGAACTCTTTAATAGGGCTAAAAGTGTGTCTGTCATATATGTATATAAATCATGCACATGCGCATATATGCGTATACTTTCTTTTAAACTTGTTTTTCATACTTTTCTGAAAGTGACTCACAGTTAAAAAAAATTCTATTTTGTGTTACAACTCAGGAAACACCGTTATAACTGAAACAAAAGTTTCACAAAACAGTACTTCACCTTCTTAGGTACGGTTTTCCTGGTATTTCTCTTTTATTGCATCTTGGAAAAAATGCTGGTCGTGACCCACTGATTCGATTTCATGACCCATTCTTTAAAGCCTACTTCAAAATTTATTTTCTCCATTAAACTTACAGGGTACATAACTTTCTATCTGCTACTTTAATTAATGTTCACATATGCCTTAAAAATTATGTAATTTGTAATAAAGATTTGTTTGTCCTGAACTCCTTTTATGTTACGAAATTCTCCATGTTGGAGACAAGGAGTATACATGTGATATCAAAATCTCACTTTCCTCCCCCCACCAGTTATTTTAATAATGTCATATGCTAGACAGCTTCTTAATAAGTAGTGACGATAATAAATGCACATGAAGGCTAAACTATCGTAGATTAAGCTTCATTTATATCTTTCTATGGGTGAGAGAGCTGAGGGCAGGGGATGCCAGAATGCCGAGAATTTGGTCTGTTCCATTTGTTTTCATTTGCTTCAGGAGCTCTCAGAGTGTTTATGTGGAGCTTGCTTAGATGAAATGTTGAGAGATGCTGCCATGGAGGACTCAACAGTGGTTTCAGAAACAGCTAAGTTTAATCAGTCATTGAGCTTTTCCATTTTGTGTATCAGAAATGTGTTCTCTTTCCATCCTTTCATATTTGGGGTCTTTATTTTCCTTTAAGCATCTATGGTCCTAATATATTGGAACATTTCACTCACTCATCTCAGCACTATTCTCTAGACTCCTGGACTAAATATATAAGTCTTTTTACTACCTTTTGGTATGACCTTGGGCAAGTCACTTTATCCCCCTAGGGCATCACTTCCTACTGTGTAAAATGAGATGGTTGAACTCCAGATAGCTTCTAAGGATCTCTCTGGCTTTGCCATTTTTGTCTCTTAAGTGGATTATAAACACCTAGGGGTGTGATTACCTAGTTTATCTACACAGAGTCAAGGAGGTTCTTAGTTAGAACTTTTTGTTTTGTTTTGTTTTTTGTTTTTTGTTTTGGCCAATAGTATATGCTTCTTCCAGGCCTTAAACAAAGGGGAAAAAGTGCTTGTCATAAGTCTTGGGCTTTGTCCAATCATTCCCTTGCCATAAAGAAACTTCAGATCTTAAATTACTTCAAAGAACTGTTGAGGTAATTGAAAGTGTATTATGTACTTCTGAGTAGAGTTTACGATTAGACCAGAAGCATAGCTAGTGCCAGATCTGGAGGCAGCACGTTAATCTCTGATGAATGTATACTGAGGAATCTGAAAGTGAAATGTCCAGTATACCTGTAATAGGGAGGATACTAGCATCCTTCTAGCATTTGTACAGAGTTAATGCATTTATATGGCCAATTCAAATAACTGGAGTGTTTGGCCCTGATGTTAGCATTCGCTGGGAGAAGGCCTGGAGGAATTGGAATGGAGATGGACTCCTTAAAATTTACTAGCAAAGGCAGAAGACATAAAGGAAAATGGATAGATTTTGTTATATGAATATTGAAAAAGTCTACATATTAAAAAGATAAGATACAAGGTAACACAGCATATGACAAAGAGGGGAAAATATTTGCAACATATATAGAAGGACAGGTTTGATAACGTTAATATATAAAGAAACTTTACAAATGAATAAGAAAAGATGTATGTCCTAATGTTAAAAAAAAGTCAAAGGATAGGAACATGCCATTTCAAAAGGAAATACAAATAGCTAGCAAGTAAACAAATGTGCAATTTCACTAGTAATAAACTAAGTTCAAATTAAAAAGAGATACAACTTTTCACCTAAGTCGGCAAAGGTGAAAAAAATTTGTAATGCTTGTTGTTGGTAAGGGTGTGTATGTGAGGAATTAGCTAGTTGGTTGCTGAAATTGGGGCAACCTTTCCAGAGGGTGGTTCATATGAAAAAGCCTTAAAACTGACTTTATCCTTTGATCCAGGAATGCCTTTATGTTTTTTTTCCCCAATGAAAACATTATAATGTTTTCTTTTTCTGATTATATAAATAGTTTGTAGTCATAAGGAATTCAAACTGTAAAAGGGATTTAACAAATTAAATAATAATTACCTAAAAATCTGCCATCAGAGATAATGTTTTAAACGCTTCAGAAACATTCTTCCCCATACCTCTCTGCCCATATGTAAACAGGTATATATACTTTTTTCTTATGTTAAAACTCTGTGGTGGGTTTTTAAAAAATTTATTTTTTGATATTTCACACTATTAAATAAATGGAATAATATATTCTCTTTATGACTGGGAATACCTTTAAAAACATATATTTAAATTAAAAATTATTTTTGAATTAAATATTTCTTATTTTGGCTTATTTTCCTCTCACCCCCATCCCATAGTACTTTAATTGCTATGGAATAGATTACCAAAAATGGGGCAAAGTATGTATTTTAAAATCACCTAGACATTCTTAGATTGCCTTTTAGAACCATGCTACCCAATACAGTAGTCACTAGCACTTGTGGCTATTTAAGTTTAAATTAATTAAGATGAAATAAAATTAAATATTCAGTTCCTCAGTCACATTAGCTACATTTCAAATACTCAGTAGCCACATATGACCAGTGGCTACTATATTGGACAGCAGATCAAAGGACATTTCCATTACTGCAGAAAGTTCTGTTGGGTAACACTGGTCTGAAATGGTCACAATTCTATCACTGATATATAAGAATTTTCTGTCCTACCCCTGTTCCCACTAGTCCTGGAATTATCACTCTTTAATATTTGGCAGTGTTATAGATGAGAAGTAACATCTGTGTTGCTTTTTTATTGCTTTTGATAAAGTTATTATACTTCATATAAGGTTATCTACATTTTATTATTGTTTTGTAAAAATCACTATTTTTTATGATGGTTTTCTTTTGGAGAACTAAGCATGTAATAAAGGTTATTGGTTTTATCATCACAGCATGTAATTCTGCGGGTGTAGGTTTAGAAACAAATAGAAGAATAAGTAACAGTATTGCACTCTCATGTTCCAGACACAGTGCTATGCACAGTGTTTCACACTGGCCGTAATAGGTAAGCCCCACAGTAGCCCTACCGTATGAGATATGTCTTATTATTGTCCTCTTTTTCAGTTGGAAACATTGAGGCTTAGAGTTAAGTAAACTTCCCAAAGTCAGGGAGCTGCTAAGGATGGAGCTGTGATTGGAGCCCAGCCACTTGTCTTTATCACCCGCCTGTGCTGTGCTGTTTTTGGATGCTCATTACTCTCAAATATATGGAACTAGATCTCTCTGCCTTTTCCCTGTCATCACACTGACTACTGTATATTGAACATCCTAATTAGACATTTGGATTTTTTTCTCTGTGAATTGCCTAGACATACCGTCCTTTACCCAATTTTATTATTGGTTTTATTTGAAAACATCACAATGCAAGAACCCTTTATATTTTATAGCTCTTTCTAGGAATAATTCACAAGGAGGTGATGGAGATATTATATACTGAAGATATGCAATATTCAAAATATTGTATATTGAAGCTAAAGGGAAGGTCTTCACTTTATTTATAATAGTGAAGAGTTTGAAAAATAGCCACATGTGCTAGTCAAACAAGAGGGGATCAATGAAATGAAGTATAAATATTCATGCAGAGGAGCACTATGTAATCTTAAAAAAAATCATGTGCTGAAAAAATACTGCTCAACACAGGGAAAGGTTTATAATATATTTCTAAATGAAAAAGACAGACTGCTGACCTATATATCTATAGTGTACATCTATTTGACTTTTTAGAAAACTACAAATATGTGCATGGCAGGCATAGGAAAAACCTGAAAAACTTCTGTCACAGAATAACAGTGATCATATTTTGGATTTTTTTTTACCAAGTTTTCTGCCTTGAACACACTTACTTTATATTTAGGAAAATAGAAAAATTGAGACTATATTCTTAGAGAGGCAGAGAGAGAGAAAAGTTGCAAATTTTCTAAGAGAAATCAATTGTATACTATTATAGTATTCCTTTTCTGGGTGCCTCGTATTAGTAGAATGTTGTACTAGTTCTGAGGGAAATTCAAAAAGAAACACAGACACATCTGTTTTAACAAATGTGGCATGATTGTTTCCTATGTGTTAGGCCTTGTGGCATGTGCTAGGCTGAGAAGGTGAGCAAAACAGGTTTGCTAATGCCTGGATCTAGGGCTTGCCTCCCCAAGCCATACTGTTTAATTGATTAAATTAAGCCACGTGCAAATGAAAAGGTTAGTGGTAACAAGTCCAGGGTCCAAAATAAGAGACAGATAAAAAGTGCTATCAGGTAGTAGGTGACCAAGTCCTGAACAAGTCAGTGGAGATAAATTATAGGATGCCTTCTTAACTTTAAAATGGGAAAATGGCATGTGGGTGGGCGGAAAGGAAAAGAAAAGTTGATCAAAGCAGAGGAAAGGTCAAATACAAAGAAATGGAGGACTTGGTCTTGGGTTAGGAGGTGATCCAACTGTCTGCCTAGAACAAGGCTTCCTCAGCAGGGCCCAGGTTTTAGGGGAATCTATAAACCCTGACACTATAGATGAAAATATGTGCTTGCACTTTCTTCATGTGGGAAAGTCCGTAACTCTCATCAGATGCTCAAAGGGGTTCCGAAAAGTTTAAGAACCAAGGACCTGGGAGATTAATGAAAAGCTAGGCTGGTTCAGTTGGCTGGTGGTTGGAAGGATCTCAGTGCCAGGATGAGGAAGTTAACGTTGTCGGGGGAAAAGAGAGCTTCTGAGTCATTAGCAGTAACAGCTGTAGTGCAGTTTATCTTTCCTGTGTTGTTATTTTCTACCTAAGAACTGTTCTGGCTACATTGTCTTTCCCCCTAATTTTGTTCTCTTTTTTAGGAAATATATCAAGAGCCTGTGCACACTGCTGTCTGTCTCCCTCTCCCCTCCTTTTACCACCACAGTCACTAGAAAGTAGTTCATAGGAGTGATGGCTTTAGAGAAGCTACGTGTCGTCCATCTTTGAGCTGTCATTATCTGTAACCGGTGGGCCCTGCCTAGAGGGAAGGAAATGACATTTAAAGAGCAAAAGAAATGACATTAAAAGACATTTAAAGTAGAGACAAGTGTTTGGGCTGGGAACAAGAGAGATTTCATTCTTCAATTGTGAAAGCTGATAATTTATTAATTTATGAAAGACCAAGTTGCCATTTTAAATAGTAACTGAGCCTCGGCCCTTCTCACAAAAGATGAGGTAGTTAAAAACCTACCTGCACACACTTCAGACCCGTCTTGCCTGAGCTCTTGTGCATTCCTAAAGAAATGGTCAGGCTTGACAGAAGAGTTGGTGGGAGCGTTGGGAAATATGAGATGGGAGGGATCGAAAATTCTTTTCAGTTTAATTAAATCTATTTTGAACTTGGCAGTAAAGCAAACATGTATATTTGATATGCGCATATATACACACATATTTTATATACATGTAAACACATGTCTTTTTTTTTTTAATTGGAAAGCATTTCACCTAAACTCACTTCCATGGGGTTTTGGGTTATTCTCACCACTTGCTCCCTAACTCCCCGTTCCAACTGCTCACCCCCTCAGCCTCAGCTTGGCAGGTGAGGCCATGCCTTATCAATAACATTATTTTCCCTTTTAAAACACTCCCATCACTCATATTTTCTCTAATTTGGACAGCAGTGGAAGGCACTTCACAAAAAACAGGTTACCCTGGGTAAGTAGGAAGATAATATTGAGGGGTGGGAAATAGAGTTAAATGGAGATGCGTTTGCTGGAAGGAAAAAAGAAAATCCAGAGGAAAGAATGAAAGGCCAAGCGGGGGCCGCTGGCTGGCGGCCTGCGTGGAGGGGCTGCCAGGCCCTGCAGCGTGGCCCCCTGCTGCCCTCCAGGCAAACAAGTCAGGACTCTTCCTGCCACCTACTCCCTTTACCTTTGCTCTTGCATTCTCTTCTGCACGTTTGAAACAGCCACACAGCCTCACATAGGGTTCTTTAGAAGATGGTTTTACAGAAAATCCTTGTCACATGGCTCCCCATCTGTTTACTCCTGCAGTTATTCTTGTCTTAAACTTTCTTCCATCTCACTCTCTTGCTCAGTGTCCCCTCTCCTTTTGTCCCTTGAACTAGACCTACAAAGAACCCAAACAGTGATAAAGTAGCTGAGCAGTGGGAACTGGAGCAGAAAATAGAGGCGGAGAGGCCAGGGACCTGACACCTGGTAGGGGCTCCACAAAGATTTGTTGAACAAGTGAGTAAATGGAGCCAGGCTGCCTGGGCCGTAGTCCCAGCCTCTCATATTGGCTAATTCCATAACCTCCCCATGGCTCAGTCTCCTCATCTGTAAACTGGGGAAGATCTTGGAACCAATCTTATAGGGTTAAAAATGAAATGAATCAACACTTACAAAGTGTATAAAATAGTCCTGGATCATGGTTAAGTTTTTCAATAAGTTGTAAGCTCTGATTTGCAAGCTCAGAATCAGAACACTTGGGATGTAGACATAATAGACTGTCTCAATAGTTAGAACTAGAAACGCCACCTGTAGATAGGCTGCTTTTCAGGCCCCTGGTTTTGCTTCCCTCAATTCCACCCAAACTGTGTCTGTACCACTGACCCTTCTTTCTTGGCTGAGTTTTTTTCCCGGGTCTTAAGTAACACGAGACACTTCTGGTTCTCCTCCTGTTTCACTAGGGATCTCTTCTTAATTGCCATAGTAAGATCCTTCTCATTTAGTCCACTTTTATTTACATATTTTTAAACTTGTCATTTTGGAATAATTATGGAGTCACAGGAAGTTGCCACAGAGTATACAGGGAGGGTCCAGGCACCCTTCACCCACTTTCCTCCAATGGCAACACCTTACGTAACTGTACACTGTCACAGCCAGGAACGTGATATTGACCCAATCTGCAGAGCTTGTTCAGATGTCATCAGATTCTGGGCCCCTGTGTGTGCATGTGCGTGTGTCTGTGCTTGTGGTTCTGTGCCATTTTGTCACATGTTTAGTTTTGTCTAATCACCACCAGAACTGCCCCATCACCACAAACCTCCCTCGTGCTACCCCTTTGCAGCCACCCTCCCTCCTAAACCCTAAACGCTGACAGTCACTGATCTGTCTTCCATACCTGTGGCTTTGTCATTCAGGACTATTGTACACACGAATGTGTCACCTTCTGGGATTGGTTTTTTTAAATTATTATTTTATTTTTATTCAAGTGTAGTTGATTTACAATTACAAGTTACTTTCAGGTGTACAGCAGAGCAATTCAGTTATATATATATATATTCAGATTCTTTTCCATTGTAGCTTATTATAAGAAACTGAATACAGTTCCCTGTGCTATACAGTAGGGGTTTTTTTTTAATTCAACATAATTCCCTTGAAAGCCATCCAAGTTGTTGGGTCAATTAATAGTTCATTCCTTTCTACTGCTGTTTTCTGTGGACGGATGTAGCACACTTTGTTTAACCAGTCATCCCTTGAAGGACACTTGGGTCATTTCCAGTTTGGGGCTGTTATGAATAAAACTCCTGTGAACACTCATGTCTCTGTATGAAACTACATATTGTGTGGACATAAGTTTTCATTTCCCTGGATAAATAGATGCCCAGGAGTATGATTGTTGGGTCATATGTTTAGTGCATGTTTAGCTTTTTAAGAAACTGCCAAACAATTTTCCGGGTTGGCTGTACCATTTTTGCACTCCTACCGGTGGTACATGAGTGATCCTGTTTCTCTGCCTTGCCGGCATTGGTGTCATTACTTTTTGATAGCCATCTGGTAAGTGTGTAGTCATATCTCATTGTGGTTTTGATTCACATCCCCTAATGGCTAATGATGTCAGCATCTTTTCATGTACTTATTTGCCATCTGTATGCCGTCTTCGGTGAAATGTCTGCTGACATATTTTGCTCACTTTCTAACAGGATTTTTTTTTTTTTAACCGTTGAATTTTGAGCATTCTTTATTGAGTCTAGATCTAGACCTTTGTTGGATATGTGGTTTGCAAATATTTTCTTCCAGTTTTAGCTCATCTTTTCTTCCTCTTAACAGGGTATGTTAGTGTCCTATGGCTTCTGTAAAAAATTACCACACACTTGGTGCTTAAAACAACACAAGTTTATTCTCCTGCGGTTCTAGAGGCCAGGAGTCTGCAGTCAGTTTCACTGGGCCAAAACCAGTGTTTCAGCAGGGCTGTGTGTGCCTGGAGGCTCTAGAGGACAATGTGTTTCCTTGCCTTTTCCAGCTTCTAGAGCGACATTCCTTGCTTGCTTCATGGCCCCTTCCTAGGCCAACAGCACAGCATCTTCAGATCTCTCTGCTTCCGTCGTCACGTTGCTTTCTGCTTTCTGTGTCACATCTCTCTGCTTCTCTCATGACTGGTGATCGCATTTAGGGCCATCTGAATAATCCAGGATAACTCTCCTATCTCAAGATCCTCAGTAGATATCTGTAGAACGAATAAATGACTTGTCTCTCTCGTGCACCTGGGGCTATGTAATCCTCAACTGGCTTTAGACTTCATTCTCTGTGTGATGCTTGCCCTAACTGCACTGTTATCGGCCATCCCCACCCTCCCCAGCTGTCAGTCCTGCTCCTGGCTCTCCTTTCTCTAGGAGCCTGTGGTACGTTTGTATATTTATTTGTCTGTATTCAGCAAACCTTGGAACTCTTCAGTCTTTCAGATTTTGCATAAACTGGATATGCTTTAACCAGTTTTACAGAACTGGGACAGAACTAGCCTGTGGGTAACTCATGACACGGTTCTGAAGACTGCAGTCCTGTTGCTTCAGATACTGTCTCCTTGCATCTCCCCACACCCCGGCTCTATCCCAGGGCTCCCGGGGCGGGGGAAGATGTACAATGTGCTCCCACTACATGCCTCTCCTTTCACTACTGTTGGCGAATGAGCATGCTTGAAGCAGCGGAGGAACCCATGCGACCATTATGACAGGAAGTTACTGCTACTATCAGTGGTGTAGCTGGGAGTAAGAGGCCAGTGCAGGAGACAGAACACACTTGCTTTCAGCATCGCCTTCAACTTTGCACTCTGTGCCCTATGGTGTGTGTGAATACCTACGCTTAAATAGGGATCTAGTCTTCCCAGGTTATCTTCGGCCTGCCAAAGCAGGAAATTCTATACCTTTCTAGAAACAGCTGTACTTGGGTTCTTTTAACTGAAGTGAGGTGGAAATGATTGTATACTAGTCCAAGGGCTGTGCCCTTTTAAAATTCCCTCTCACCTGCAGTATCAGGGCGTCCCAGAGATAACATGCCTGTTCTGCTCTCCTCCTGAAGAAGTATCCTCTGGCTGGCCTGGGCCCCCAAGCTGCGGGGGTTCACTCAGCCCTAAGGCTGGAAGACAGCTGGACAGCGGGGGGTGGAGGGGAGACTTTGCGAATGCAATCCCTGGTGTGCTGTTCCCGGGATGGTGGTGGGGGACTTGTTCCTAAACTTATCTTCCTCAGTTGTGTTTTTCAGTTGAGGTGTACTTTACATACAGTGAAATGGACAGGTCTTAAATGTATCGTTTATTCAGTTTTCAGTGACGTCACTCACATCCCTATCAAGGTAAAGTTGTCACCACCTCAGAAAATTTCCTTGTGTCCCTTTCTGATCAATCTACATGTCCTCTTGCATGAAGCAGCCACTGCCCCAATTTCTATCATTGTGGTTTGGTTTAGTCTGTTCTAGCTCATCAAGTGAAAGGAGTCATCGTGTGTGTGTGTGTGTGTGTGTGTGTGTGTGTGAGAGTGACTGCTTTTACCTAGGTGTCTGAGATTCTCCTGTGGTGTTGTGTGTATCTGCAGTTTGTTTCTTTGTATTGTGGAGTAGTATTCCACTGTGTGAATATGGCACGACTTGATGATCCATTGCTTTGCTGATGGACACCTGTGCCGTGTCCAGATTTTGGCTATTGTGAATCAAGCTATCATGAACATTCTTTTACAAGTCTTTTTTTTTTTTTTTGGTGGATGTATATTCCCTTCTCATAAATAAATATTTAGGAGTAGAATAGGCTGTATGTATGTTTACTTCTTAGAGAAACTTCCAAATTGTTTTCCAAAGTGGTTGTGCCATTTTTGTCTTGGGAACTTTTGTTGTCCACTTACAGCAGAAATTTTGGGCACAGGGAGAGATCTAGTCTGGTCATCTTTATGCTATTGGAACTCTAGAGGATATTTTCTGTTATTTTTAAAGAAACCAAAAATTAAGCAAGAAGAATTTCAGTGAGGGAAGAATTTTAATGAAGTGTTTATAAATGTTATTTATTCTTCTACCTCTTTGCAAATGTATATACTATCTCCAAAAAGGTGCATAGACACCGGCAATTTAAGAACAAAAGCCAAGAGCAGCCTTTTGGTCACTGCTGCTTCCGATGAGAAGAAAAAAATCAGGGGGTTCGGGACCTGTGAAGGGGATTTGTTCTTGAGTCTCCTTTAATATGGACACAGCAGAAAACAAAGGCACTGATGCCGGAGTGTGTTTGAGAAAGGGAAGGCTGAGCCACATTTCTTTGCTCCGGTGTTTTTATCTGTGGACGCAGCTCAGTCTGCATCTCTTTCTGTCCTGTCATCTTTTCAAGTATTGAACATTGCATCTTAGATTTTCCACTTTGCCTTTCAGGCCAGAGAAGCCCTAGAAAATATCGAAGTTCCTGTTGGTTGCCTTATGGTCTTCAACAATGAAGTTGTGGGGAAGGGAAGAAATGAAGTTAACCAAACCAAAAATGTATGTGAGTCGAACAGTATAATTGCAAACATGTGGCAGTGATGGTGGGCATGGAGGGAGTTTATTGTAGTTGGCGAGAAGAGGGGTCTCTTTAGAGTCCCATAAGTATCAATGGAAAGATAGTTACTCTAAGCATCTCTTGTTTTGAATGCCTTTTTTTCCTGATTATAGAAGTGATACATGTTGATTTTTAAAAATTTGGGTAATTCAGAAAAATTTAATGAAGCAATAAATTCTTCAGGTCTGATTTTCTGTTTTATGGAATTTTACCTTAACACTTAAGTGGAACCCAAGAGGGGATTTTATCACATCAAAGTGTCCATATGGGAGAAAGGAGTTTATCTCCATCTTAAGCAAATCCAATGTATGAACATTCTACTTTACAAGACACATCAATTTAATGCATATCATATTCCTTAGTGCCTTTAAATAATGTGCTCCTTCTAGCAAATTAAAAAGATCACACTCAGTTGATAACTTTGGAGGTATAAAAGGACTGTACAAAGGAAGCTGTTCCTGTATCATGTGATTCAGTGAAACACAGTCTCCACCACCGGCTGTCTTTGTACCTCCACGTACACTTTAACAGTTCATGTGATTTTTATGGTGGGTAGGTTGAGAAGTTCATAAATCAAGGTAACACCTCCTGAACATGGTATCACAGCACTGTGACACAGTAAGTGTAAATGAAGTATCAAGTTTTAGGATTATAAGAAGTGCTAGGTGGACTCAAGGATAGCTTACAACTGTAGCACCACTTGGATGGACTTTGATCTTGCTTGGGAGCCAGGAAACATGCTGGTGTTGGTACTGGGGCTAAGAGGACTTTTAAGTTCATTACATCTATCAGAGACAAAACTGAGATTTAGTGCACAAGCAAAGTAGGGACCCATATTCACGAAGCGATTGTTATGTGGATATCAAAATGCCTGTGAGATAAGTAATGAACCATCATGCAGTGATTAGTGGATAAACAGATACTGATTTGGGAGTGGAATTCTGTATTTTATATCCTTATTTGTATTTTGTGGTTCAGTACGATGTTTTTTAACATGAGAACACTGAATGTCCTGTCAACGTCCACCTAAACCCCCAGTGACCTGGGTTTCTTCCATACCTTGAAATTAACCTGCATTATTTTTACTATTCTGCATTCTATAGAAGATTACCCTAGAATCACAGTATGGGAAGACTCTTGACCCAAAATATGGAGGCCTGAGTCCTACTTCTGGCTCTGATACCATCACCCCCGTGACCACCACCATCACCTCTCCCAGCTGTGTGTCTTTAGTACCTCCTAATTTAGCTTAGCTTCTGGTTCTTCAGCAAGTAAAAGACAGAGTTGATTGAGATGATTTAGGCCAACAATTATTTATTGAGAACTGTGGAAAGATTTGATTCAGTAATTCTGAGTCTGATTTTTAAAAAGCATCCACTTTGGGGAAACTTTAGCCACTGTGCCAGCACCTTGCACACCCTGCCCTATGTCACAGGTAAATGAACACCTTTCTGTTTGCCCCACCAAATTTTATGCTTGTGGAGGACAGAGACTTTTTATCCCACAAAGAGTTTAGCACAGGGAGAGGGTATAGCTCAAGTGGTAGAGCACATGCCTAACATGCATGAGGCCCTGGGTTCAATCCCCAGTACCTCCATTAAAAATAATTAAATCAATAAACCTAGTTACCTCCAACATGTACCCCCCCCAAAAAAAAAACCTTAAAAAAAAAAGAGTTTAGCACAGAGGCTTGTACCTAGTTGACACTTGGTGTAAGTTTGTTGATAAATGTGATTATCATGAGTGTTACAAGTAATTATCACATAGCAGAGCACATATATAGCATTATGTGGCACTGTGGTTCATGTAATTCAGGTCACTTTATGAGATGTGGCTACCAGTATACCCTGTTTTACTTAATGGGGAGACCAAGGCTTAGAGAAGCTGTGTACCTTGCCCAAGGCCATATGATTAGGAATGTCACAGTCAGGATTTAGATTGAAGTGGGGTTGATTCCAAATGCTGTGTGATTTCCCCTGTACTCTACTATTCCCAGGAGGTATCTGAGACTGAAACCGAATCTCTGCTTCTCTCTAGAGTCTGCCAGTACATAAAATCTCATCCCAAAGAAAGTCTAAGTGATGACATTCCCTTGATGACATTCTAAATATAGATTTGCTTAGAGTGAGGTCAGTGACAGCCTTGAAAACATATTTGAAACTGGAGCACATGCTTCTGAAAATTTTAAGCTTCCTCTTAAAAATTCAGAAACCATAGACACATCTCTTTTTTTTTTTTTGAGACTTATCTCTCTATGGCATTTTAATTGAAAGAGTGTTTCCTAAAGTACCTTAGGTACTTAACTAAAAATACCGCATAATTCGTGTGGCATCTCAGATTAGGTATCTCTTGTTGGCAAGGTACTTGAAGTGGGAAATAACATTGTCAACTGCTAAGGGTGTCCTGAAACCTTTGTTTGCTAAAACATTGGCAGAAACGGTAGGCTCATTTTTCATATTTTTTAAAAGAATATTTTATTTATTATTATATTATTTACATGATTTTATTTTGGTGGTGGGGGAGGTAGCTAGGTTTATTTATTTTTAGAGGAAGTTCTGCGGATTGAGCCTGGGACATTGTGCATGCTAAGCATGCACTCTACCACTTGAGCTATACCCTCTCCCCTGTATTTATTTTTGAATATTTGTGAAATACAGTTACATGTAGCAAATAGGGTCAGTGCAAGCACCTCTCTTTTCAGGCAACTCGACATGCAGAAATGGTGGCCATCGACCAGGCCCTAGATTGGTGCCGTCGCAGTGGCAAGAACTCTTCCGAAGTGTTTGAGCGCACTGTGTTGTACGTCACCGTGGAGCCGTGTATCATGTGTGCAGCTGCCCTCCGCCTGATCAGTATCCTTGGACTTCGTGGGTTGATGTCTTGTACTCTTCCTGTGAACTCGAAAATGGCCAGACACGTAACCTATTTCTACTATGTGAAAACAGAGATTTATGAACCAAATGATAGGAGGTACATGTTACAAAATATAGTACCTCTTGGCCAGAAAATTTTTAGGGAAGATTTTTGAATAATAAAATTACCTCTTTGTTAATATCCATAAACATATAACTATTAAATATCCTAGAGCAAGAAAAAGCTTAGAATTGACTTAAACTGTCATGTAAAGATAAACCAGAAATTAAAGTTGATTGTAAAGCAGTGTGCATAGGAAAAGATCTAAAGGATACACACCTGTTTTGCTTTGGGTAAGTGATCAGAGGTGATTTAAAATTTTTCTTTCTCTGTTTATATGTTTTTATTGGGTTTTTTTTTGCCATGAATACCTATTACATAGGATGTATGAAAAATTTTAAGTCATAAGTAAATACAAAGTAAAAAACAAATCACTTATGATATTATAATTGTAAATGAATGGGAGACTGATAAATTACAGCACTTTGACTTGTGTCTTTCACAGAGTGACACAAAAACTGAGTGCAGCAAGTTAGCCTCTACAGATCTTTTAAAAAATTATTTGGTAATTCAACGACTCGCTTCCATACCTGCATATTTTTATGTACTTATTTTGCTCTGTATGTGAATCATTTCATCACTTTAAAAATAATAGAGGGTTTTGAGTATGATCAAGTGCACAATTCCCACTTGATAAGCTCTGCCCGTCCTGCCTTAGAGAGTGGCTCTGGTGTAGTCTGCTTTATGCTGGACCACAGGTTATATTTTATTTGAAGAGAGAACAAGGGGAAATCTGTTTTTAAGAGGTAAAAATCCCTGGACTAAATTTTTGCCTCCTTTCTGGCTCCAATTCTCTAATGATTAAAAAAAAAGTCATTTAGGAAAGACCAGAGAGAGCACCACGCTGTGGACATTTAGCAACTGCTCGTTCAGTTTCTATTCCATTTGCATTTGTGGGACAGTAATGTCTAAATCCTCTAAACCTCTTTCTTTTGTGTAACTGGATTATATGACTTTTTTTTGGAGGGGAGGTAATTAGGTTTATTTACTTATTAATTTTTTTAATGGAGCTGCTGGCGATTGAACCCAGGACCTCGTACAAGCTAATCACACGCTGTACCACTGAGCTACACCCTCCCTCCCCTGGACTGTATGACTTTTAAAACTAAGCGCAAATGTTAATTGTTTTTAAGAGTGGCATGAGCTTTCTTCTCCAGGATGACTGATATAAAACCACTCTAGTTTTGTCACGATATGCACTTGAACCTCACATTCCCTGCAGGACCTTAATTCTTTCTCAGAAATCCCGCTGGTTGTCTACGGCTGTCAGAATGAACGATTCGGTGGCTGTGGCTCAGTGCTAGACATTGCCTCTGCTGATTTACCGAATACTGGGAGGCCGTTTCGGGTAACATGAACCGTGATGCCTTTTCTTTCTTTCTCATTACGTTGGTCCCATCGTGGGCTTGCACGTAGTCAGCGTGTGGTCAGTAAACCAGGAAGCCACGCTGGAACCAGATGGGCTCTCGGGGCCTCTGGTCGAGTTCACTGATACCCAGTGTAAGATAGGCGATCGTTTCCAGGTGAGTGCCTCGCTCTCTTAATTAACAGGATCCCTCCAGAAGGAGAGTCCCAGCCTTCCGAGGATTCTTCTGATGGTTTCTTCACCTTCCGCCGTGTTTGAGGACATTTCCGGGGTGGGCGTTCTCCCTCCACGCGTGTTCCCGGCTGCATGCTGCCCCAAGCTTGTGCGAAGCTCAGCCCGTGTCAGCGACAGTAGATGCGATGACAGTGAACGCACAGTATTTTTGCACTAAGTCAGTCATTTTGCTTGATCGCCCCGTGTTATTTTTGGTGACTAGCAATCAATCCCTGTGTTTTCATTATTTTTCTTTCCCCTACCATTTTAATGTTGAAATTTACCCCAAACCCAAGAATCCGCTTAGAAATTCTACTTACCCTTTAACCTCACCACTTCTCCCAAAGTTCTTATGTTTAAGGCTATGAGCGGTAGGAATTTACATGTCAGAGTTCAGTTTGTGGACAAATACCAGTTTCCATAAACTGGTTTCATTGTTTTTCTCTCCAAGATGTAAGGTTAATCCTTAAAGTATCAAGCTTTGAGAAGAAGAGTACTTAACAAACTCTGGACATAATGGGCAGTTAACTTCAAAGACCTCAGATACTCTTAGGAGAATATTAAGTACCTGTGAAGGGCTAAATTGGGCTGAATCCCACTGAGTATACGTTTTGAAAAACATTCTATTTTGAGTTTTCCCAGCTGAACATTGGCTCTCCTAACAACTCCTGTACTTTTGAAAATAGATGGCTTTTAGCATCACGTCAGAAAAGAAATTGTATTAGAATGATGGAGAGTAAGCAACATGATTAGCTTGATCATTAAAAAATGTCTGTAAAGTGATTTTTTCCTGACACTTCTGTTAGTGGCTCAGATTTTGCTTACCTAACTCCTCACCAGTGAATTGCTAACTCTGTACTTCATATATGAGAAAGGTCTAAAGAGTTTCTCAAAGATTCTGGGCAGAACAAAGATGAGCCCTTGGATATCAGACACGGGTGGAACTTTCCTCTCCAACACTCCAGAGACGTTGAGTGCACAAAGACAGTCCTTTCCTGCACATCCCTGCACAGAATTAATCTGGCTGAACCAAAAGATAAGTTCATTTGCAGCGTGTCGACCTGGCCAGATTGGCTCCATCAAAATAAATGGCCACAGTTTGAAGCCACATCTCTAGGCTTGATGTTAAATTATGTTTTTTCAGAGTATATTGAGATTCTAAAGAAACCATTGCTACCCCGCCTTCTAGATACTGCATGTTTTTCCCTTTTATGTGGTTGGGCTGGGTGTGGGGGGTGTTTATGGGAGATGGGATGCTGGTTTTGTATTGCAGAACTATAGACTTTTAAAATACTGTATTATAAGCAGCATTAAAATTCATAGAGACCCACAGAACTATTCTTTTCAAAGAAGATGGTGATTATAATACCTACCTGCTCCCTTTAAAAAATATATTTCAATAAGAATACGTGCCTCTTATTAAAGCCACAAATTTGTAGCTATAATAGATGCTTGAAAAGATTATCTTGGTATCTTAGAGGGCTCCAGTTTCCTTCTCCACCTGTAACTCAGTGGGTCTGGCCCCTGACTTGCACATTAGAACCACCTGGAGAGCTTTGAGGCGTGCCTGTGCTCGGTCCCCACCCCTGACAGACAGAGTCAGAAGCCTTGGGGGGAGGGGGAACAGGGGTATTGTTTTATAGAGCTCCCAAGTGACTACTGAGCAGGGAGAGGAGAGCCCCGGGGACAGGAACAGTGAACACAGCAGAAAGAGAGGGACTGACCGATGACGGTTGGAAGATGAAGTCCTGAGACGCCAAGGGAGGAGAGAGTTCTAAAAAGAAGCAAGTATGGTCAGCGGTTGCCACGACTGCAGAGTTGAGGGTGAAAAGAGCAGTGTTTTGCCACTAGGGGCTCTTGAGGCATCTCAGGGCAGTTTCAGTGGAGTTCTGGGAGCACAAGCCAGGGAGGATGAGGTTGAGGAGGAACTGAGAGCTGAAAAAGTAATGGCCACGATTCTGGAATGTTCCCAGGATCAGGCTGGCAGCTCACCTGGGGGGCAGGGTAGAAGGAAGGTTATTGGGTTTTTTTTTCCGCCAGCTTTATTGAGATATAATTGACATACAACACTGTATAAGCTTTAAGTGTATAATGTGATGATTTGATACTGGTATATATTGTGAAATGTTTACCACAATGTTAGTTAACACATCCTTCACTGTACATAATTACCATTTTGTTGTTACGTTATCGTGAGAACATTTACGCTCCACTCTCATAGCAACCTCCAAGTAGACAATACAGTATTGTTAACTGTAGTCACCATGCTGTTCCTGTGTCCCTGGAACTTAACTCCTTTTATAACTGAAAGTTTGTGCCCTTTGACCAGAGTCTCCCCATTTGCCCCACCCCCTCCGCCTCTGGCAATCACTGTTCTACTCTCTGCTTCCGAAGAAAAAATACGTATTGTGTTATCCATATGAATATTATTCAGCCACAAAAAAGAAGGAAATCTGCTATTTTCAACAACATGGTTGGGCCTCGAGGGTATTATAGGAAGGGAGATAAGTCAAACAGAGAAAGACAAATGCTGTATGATCTAACTTACACGTGGAATCCAAAAACGTCGAACTTGTAGGTTATTTGTTTTGATGGAGATGTTTAATGTGGGCTTTGCAGGCCTAAGAAAGAGCCGACTGAAGGCACAGGAGAAAGGGAGGCTCACCCGGAGAGTGGACCACGCTCCCAGGCCCTGCACTGGCTCTGTTTTCTCCTGGGTGCTGCTTCCGGATGGCAGATTCCCTGGAATCGCCATTCATGACATCACTTCACACACTTCCAAAGAGCGCAGCGTTGTCCAAACTCCCGTGACAAGCCTGCAAAGCCCTGTACATTTTGACTTCGTTTTATTGCTTTTCTTTCTTTGCTTATACCCCCTTAATAGTCACCGCCACCTCCGTCAGCTGGTCTCACACACGACCTACTTACACTTACTCTTTCCCTGACATGATCTGCTCAGTCTCCTTACATATTCTCTATCGTTAAGGCAAGTTTAAGTTTCATCTCCTTACCATTATCACAATTATTCTTTCGCATGTCGATCTCCTCTTGAGTTATATACCAAAGACAGAACAAACTGAATGCGTCAAGAAAGTCCTCTGTAGTAAGGATTGACTGATGTTTTCTGTAAAGAGCCTGATAGTAAATATTTTAGCCTTTGTGAGCCACTTATGTCTCTACCATGTATTTTTTTTAACCCTTTAAAAATATAAAAATCATTCTTAACTGACCACTTTTAGCTGTGGACTGCCAACCCTCGCTCTACAGAATCAGACACTTAATGCACCACCAGTAAATAACAGCAGATAAAAATAGCTTAATGCTTAATGAGCATCTGTGATATGCTAGGTATTTATCAGGGGTTATTTTACTTAATCTCATTTGATATAAAGAAAATCCTTAGGGGTTGATTGCTAGAATTATCTTTATCTTACCTATGAGGGAACTGAGGCATAGAAAGCTTGTCTTGCCCAAGATCACATAGCTAGTAAGTTGTGCTATGATCATGTAGTAGTTGATAGAGAAATAATAATTAGTTGATTGAGAGTGAGGTTTAATTGAGGCTGTACGCCTTATGTTTTTGGAAATATACTTATCCATGTTACTAATGCCCACGAGATGTATTAACGTTATCTGAAACGTGTTTACATAATTATGTATATATTGCTGTTTTTATGGATACAATGCATTTTCACAGACCTATGTTCATTCTCAACTTTCTCATTTCATCAGTGCATTCCTGGCTATCGGGCTGAGGAAGCAGTGGAAATGTTAAAGACCTTCTACAAACAAGAAAATCCAAATGGTGAGTTTTCCCCTACTGTCTATAACGTCCTTCACTTACAACAAACCAGTATGAAGAGAGTCTACATGGGACTGCCTCTTCACTTTCTCTTTCTCTTTTCTGTTCTTTTCCCAGCACCAAAATCAAAGGTTCGGAAAAAGGAATGTCAGAAATCTTAAACTTGTTCTAACGAAAGGCTCATGCCCCCGGACGACAGTCTTGGACTGAAAGCTCTTGACATCGTTAAATCATATATTTCTATATTGCCCTTGACCCGTGGGAAAATCGTGTCTTATCATTTGCTTTGCAAAGGGAACAAATTAGCACTTCTAAAAAAGTCCGACAGTTGTAAACGACTCTTAGCTTTTCCACAAGCTGGAAGAATATTTCAGGAAGGGGAAAAAGTAGTGAAGATTGAGGTTTTGTAAATTAGTAAGCAGTTCATGCTCTTCCTGCCAAAATAATTATGCTCAGTCCAGGGAAGTGCTGACTTTCAGAGGATGTGCCCAGACTCGGTTACCTGACGTGTCTGGCCTGGAGTGTGCCACCCTGCGGACACCTGCTCCAGACCTGGCCTTTCAGACTCGGACTCTTCATTCTTTGCAGCCACTGTGTTCTCCCAGGGGGGCCTGTGACTGCCTTGGAAATTGTATCTGAATCGTATGCATATAGACCATGATTATGTGGTCCTTAGAACAGATTTTTCTTTTATAAAGCATTTAGAGAAAATATATACTTTTAAAACAAGTGCTTAAGTATCATTTTAAAATTACAGCACTTGCTATCACAAAACCTTATTTATGCCTTCTTTGAAGATGAACAGTCTTAAAAATAAAAGCGCATAAATGGAACAATTCCTTCTCTGTTACTGAGCAGCTGTATTGTGCTGGGCTCCGTTTATTTACTGAATCAATGAGCAAAACAAAGAGTTCTGCCCTCATGGAGCTCCTTTTCTAGCAGGAGGAGACAGACAGTGAACCCAGCAGATTCCACAGTACGTTAGAGGGTGATAAGAGTCATGGCAAAAAGGCAAAGAACTGGGTAGATGGGTGTGCCATTTGGCGGTGGGAAAATGCTGGTTGCAGAATTGAATGATTAGTTTAATCTGAAATTAAACAGTTATATCTTTTTATAAAACTCCAGATTTAGAATTTAAAATGTTGAAGTGTGCACACCACCCTGGAAAGGGTATCCGCAGCAGGAAGTTCCAGATATTCAGGCTCCCTGACTGAAGGGTGGCCTCTGATGAACTGAAGCTTTGCAGAGCCTTGCTGGGATGCTCCGCGTCTGCCCAGAAGGGGGCCTCGCCGTTCCACCAGAAGCCCAGCTCCTCAGTTGCATTTCTTCAGTGGATTCATTTCCTTGATGCAAAGCATCTGTATTTGTTGGTTCTGCCATTTGAGCAATGTCTCTGACTTGTTTGTTTTGAATTACATTACAGCCTGGAATGTAATTGTGGTGAAAGTATTTTTATATTGCCGAGGGTAGCAGCTAATCACAGTTATATGCTTCAGAGGATTTATAATTGCTTGGTTTGGTACGTGTGTTTTCTGACTGCATTTGAGAAGTTTTATGGAGAAGAATATACATGATTTTAAATCTATAATAATGTTATATGTACCTTCTCTTCAATTTCACCTACTTTAAAAATGATCTCATTAAATTTTAGTGCTTTGACTAGTTTATTCCTTTTTGCAGTTGTTCATTATTCATTTCTGCTCCTTATGCTTTTCTGCAGGCAGATTTCACTGCACTTTATTGTCTTCATGTCATTTTCTCAGGGATTATTTGTAGACAGAAGACCTGGAAACTTTTTCTGGAGAGTACCACCCAGTAAGTCCAGCCAAGCATCTTCTGTCAAGTAGGTTCTCGGTAAACACTTGTTGAAAAAATACTTACTGAAATTCAGGGGAAAATGAAGAATAAGGAGATTATGTGGGATAAAAAGCCAATGCCAAAAATAGTATCTGGGTATTTAAACTCAGAGATGATCACTACTAAAAGGATCAAGGAAATAATAAAACTATAAAGAGGGAAGGATAGAAAAGACTTACCAATATACCTATGTTCTGTCTTTGCTGTGTTTTGGAGAATGGACAAGAATTCTGAATTCCTAAGCATGGCTGAAAATTATTTTTTTGATTCTCTCCCCAGTGATTGACTTGCAGAACAGTCTCTCCTAAATTTTTGGTCTTAGGCATGGTCTTCAGCTCTGTTGCTTTGGGGAACAGTTTGGATGGAGTACTGAAGATTGGAGGTCAGCGTCTCCCGCACTGATCCACGACCATTGTGGGGTCACGGACATGAAGGCTGTGGGATCTTGACAGCAGTTAAGAAGTGGTGGTAAAGGGCTGAAGCTATATTATATGATGAGGTGATCTTGCTTCCTGAGTCATTCTCAAGCTACCTAGACATGGCTTAAAATATTAAGATGCTCCAGATCGAAAAGATTGAATCCAAATGATTGATACTGGGGGAGCGTGTCTAAGAGACCAGCTGAGAGGCTTGTTTAGTGTGAGGTGATTCTGCAAGTTGTAGGATGTGCAAAGGTTTTAGAATCACAGCCTTGTTTAGAGAAATTAATGGGAAATGATTGCATCTAAGTTGCTGGAGTATCCAGTGTTTACTGGTGTATACATTGGACTCTGCTGAGGATGGATGGTGTGTAGTGCTTTGGCAGGCTTCAATCACCGATAAAAGATCATGTTAACATATCTTTGTGCTTTCTTGTGACTTGGCACAAGCGTCCCTTCCTGTGTTGTGCTTGGAATATCATGGAGAGAAAGTAGATAGCCAAGAACTCCAGTGTAGGCAAGAACTGTTCATTTTTCTTTAAATTCTATTTGGAAATAATTTCAAACTTAGGGAAAAAAAGTTGCAAAAATACCCACACATCCCTTATTCTTTAAACCTATTAATATTTTATATCTTTAGCTTTATCAGTTGATCTGTATTATTGTCTCTAAAAAATATTTTTCTGTAAGTTATATATCTCTTACATTCTTAATTCATATATAATCACAGTATAGTTATCGACTTAAGTAAATTTAACATTGATATAATACTTCTATCTAATATACCATTTGTATTCCAATTTTGACAGTTGACCCTATAACATGCTTTAGAGAACCCCTCCCATAATATCAGATCCATTCTAAGGTCAGATATTGCCTTTGATTGTCATATATCTGTAGCTTCTTTTATTCTGGAACATTTCCACAGCTTTTCCTTGTCTTTTGTGACATTGTCATTTTTAAAATAATACAGTCCTTCTGCACCACCTCCTTTTTCTTTTTTTATAACAGTGTTTCCTCGTAATTAGATTTAGGTTATGCTTTCTAGGTGATGTTCTATTCTCAGAATATCAGACCTGGAGGCACCCAAAGGCCATCTGCCCCTCGCTGGTGATGTTAATTTTGGTCACTTAGTGAAAGTGTTACCTGATTTCTTTGCTATATAATTACCGTTTTTTTTTTTTTTCTCCCTTGCAGTGAATATACAGTCTGGGGAGAGGAACTGTTAGCATTTTAAAAAGAAAATGTATTTAACATAGAAAGGAGGGGAAGAAAATTCATGATATGTATTTCAAAGCAACTGTTACATTATTTGACTGTGTTCTTCTTGTATCATGCCTGCCAAAATTTACAAAATTCTTTTCCTAATATTTTAAATAGGGATGTCTTAAAAATCAAAAGGAAGCCTCAGAAATAAGTTCTCTCCTGATCTTTTCCTCAGCAAAACTAATAATTATATCAATTTAATTATACATCTGAGGTAGAGTTTTGGAAAAATAGGTCTAAGATGTTTCTGGTATCACAGAAGGACTGTTGTGATCCAAGAGGATGTATAACACTAGGTAGGTAGTTATTTGGCCATAAAATGTGAGTTCTCTTGAGTTTCCATAGAGATATCTAGACTTAAAATGTTTTAAGCACTGCTACTTTCAAAATGTGTCTGTAAAAAAAGCAAAAGCCAAGGCTTTAAAAAAATTATTAAGCGTTTTTTTTTTTTTAAATAGTGAGGTTCCTGGTTAAAAACTCCACGTGGAGGCCAGCGTTTGTCCTTCCCAGTCGTTTTGCATCAGCTGGCCTTGAATAGCCCTGGGGAGAAGAGGCATCAGGAACTGCTTTCCCTGCCTTTTGGCTGAGGAACGAGACTACATTGACTTCATCTGTGAAGACAACTGCCAGCTGTTTTCTTACTCTGTAAATTGTTAATTATGTGTGGTGAGGAAAGGGGTGATGGGTGACGTTATCTTTACGGGTGAGACTGGCATAAGTTCTGGTGAAAGTTTGACATCTTTAGGGTCTTATGTCTTTTCAAATTGAGCTAGTAAAAACAGGCTCATGGGATTATTTCTCACCTGATCTTTAAGTGACTGTTGGGCTCCATACCACGTATCCATGACTTACGAGGGAGATTTTGTGGGGTGGTTGAAGAAAAGCTTGAACTTGCCAGTCTGGAGCAGGAGTTGGCAAACCCAGCTTGCTGTCTGGGTACCACTCACAAGTCAACAATAGTTTTACATTTTTGCATGGTTGAAAGAAATCAAAAGGAGATTTTAGTGACCTGTGGACATATGAAATTCAAATTTCAGCGTCCATAAATTAAGTTTCATTGGGACGCAGCCAGGCTCGCTTGTTTTCACATTATCTGGGGCTGCCTCTGTGTTTGAGTAGTGGTGACAGAGACCTGTGGTTCCCACAGTCTAAAATATTCCGTGTCTGGCCCTTTAAGAAAATGTTTGCTGCATCCTTGTCTAGAAAATGTAAAATGTTGAGGCTGGATTTCTAAGGTGCTTATTCAAGTTCTTGACTCTGAAACTGAATCATGTGGTTCATTGTTCAGCTGTGGTGAATTGCTTCAGGACCATGGTTCCTTTTTTAAAGTCGGTTTACACATATGAAAGAGAGATCCAAGACACTAAAATATTTATTCTGGCTTAGAATATTTTGTTTCCTTACATACACTTTCAGAGAGTGGCAAGGGGAAAAGATAATTTACCATTTTATTTGGGTTTAGAATAAACAATACATTTTATTCATGGTCATCATATGAAAATGTTTTCAAGTATTTTTCACTGTTAAGAACAGTTACTGTAATGTCAGAAATCTATTGGACCCTCTTAAAAACCAGGACTCAACAGAAATGATCTCCGAACCATCTCCATCACTGTGCCTTCCCCAGTTTTCTTGGGGATCAGGTTTGGTAATGGTTTGGTACTGGGATCACAATACACGAAGTCTGAGGGAAAGACAAAAACACGTATTAGGTATTTGGTGGTGGTGGGTTTTTTTTTTTTTAACCCAGCGTGGAGTTCAGAACAAAGCCTTATGTGTAATGGACAAATACTATGTCTCAATTCTAACTTGCGTCGTAAAGAAGTATTGGAGGCAAACTTCATGGAGAGGGAGGGACGCCAGTTGTGCCCTGAGAAGCAGGTAGGATTTGGGAAGGCAGGTGAGAGTGAGGGGCAGCAGATGCAGTATTAGAGTAGGGGAAAGGCGGTGATGTGAAGACCCAAGCAAGGGATGCTCGGGCCAGGTTGTAGTTAAGATCCCCGACTTATTTCCAAGAAGGAGTCTTTCCATTCCCTTTCTGATGTGAGTGACTTCATACGCATTCCTGGGGTACATGTGGTTTAGGGTAGGGGATTGCCAGGGGCAAAGGTTCTGACCCTACTGTCACCAAGGTAAGGAGACAGGAATCACACATCACTAGGCAAGATTTGTGTCAGTAATGGAAACTGACATTTACATCGCATGTGTGCCAGGCACTATTCATGTGTTACCTCATTAATCCTCATACCCACCCTTGACTCAGTGGTGTTATAATCTCCCTTTTACACCGAGGAAACTGAGGTACGGAGAGGTCAAGTAGCTTGCCCAAGGTCGCAGAACACTAAGTGACCGCGTTTGTCAGAATGGGCTAGTTTGTGCCTTGGAAACAGCCCTCGCATTTTAGTGGCTTGAAACAAAGGTTTAATTCTCTCATGCTTCCCTTCTTGTACATCTCAGGGCAGGGCAGGTCAGGCCAGGGGCTCAGCCACCATCTGAAATGTCATCAGTCACTGTGTCAGGGAGAAGATGGCAAGGAGTGCTCTCAGCCTTAGGGCAGGGCTTCCCAAACTCGGGTGTGCACAGTAATCACCGAGGGCTTGTTAAGTGCACATTGTAAATCAGGAGGTCTGGGATGGGCCTGAGATTCTGCGTTTATAGCAGGCTTCCAGGCGATTCCTATACTGCTGGACTTGGGCCATTCGAGTAAAGGAGGGCTTACTGGCTTTTGCCCAGAAGTGACTCATCTCTCCTCATATAGGAATTCAAGTAAGTCACACAGACACACCTGACTTCAGGGTGGCAGGAAATGTAACCCACCATCCACCTTAGGAGGAGGAGAAAGGGAATATTTGTGAACAGCCCTAATGAAGAGCCAAAAACGTGAAGTGGGGATTGGAATTCAGGGGAGCTGTGCCCAGAGTGCGTGCTCTCAGTCATCACTCCGGACGGTCAGAGATGTTGGTCCGTTCGCGGGAGAGAAAGGGCAGCTCGGTGGCGGCAGCCAGGCGGGGTAGCCCTCGAGACCGATCAGTTGCAGTCGACTTGTGTGACAAGTGTCGGGTGTCCCGGGCAGCTTAGTGTCAAAGGCAGCAGTTCTCAACATGGTGACACAACTCTGTGAGATGTTTCAATCCATTTTTTCCTTAATGTGCTAACATCTATGAATTATTTATTTTTGTTCAAAATATACCTTAGAGTAGATTCAAATCTTTCCCTATTCCACTGTCTCTCATTTAATATTCTGCCATCCTGTCTTGTTTAGGAGAAGGGGTGGGGTTCAAGCCAGCATTTAGGGAATCGTGCAGGATCGTGGGAACGCCCATGGGTGTGTGCCCACACCATTCATCATGCGTGTTTGCTGCAGAGGGCTGGATTGCTGTCTGGAGGAGTCCTAGGCTTGTGGTCAGCATAACAAACTCATTGGCCAGCTGATGGTGGCTGAGAAGCAGCTTCTCTGAGCCTGCAGCCTATACCCATACCTGGGACGTGCCGATGCAGTCCTTAAAACTGGAGTTGTGGGAGGGAGTGGTGGAGTCCACATTAGAGTCTTTTATATATATATAATATATTATGTATGTATTATATATGTAATATATAATATATATATTTTAATTGAAGTATAGTTGGTTTACAGCTGTGTCAATTTCTCGTGTACAGCATAATGCTTCAGTCATACATGAACATACATATATTCATTTTCATATTCTTTTTCACCATAAGTTACTACAAGATATTGAATATAGTCCCCTGTGCTAGTTAGAGTGTTTAAATGGAGAGAAGAGGCTGGGCTTCCTGACAGCACAGCGCTGAGTGACCATCCCACCTCCTTCGACTTTCCAGTGCTTTGCTGTCGGTTCCCAGGCTGAAGCGTAGAGCTATACAGAAGCATCAGTTTAGGCAAAGCCCCAGTTGCCTTATGGAAAACCTGACCTGCAAATGATACTTGAACTGCAGTAAGATTGTTCTTCCTCCATTTAAACAAACAAAACCTCCCAAAAGGGAGATACAGATACATTTCAGTTTTACATAATGGAGATAAGATTTCAGATGTTAGCTAACCACGAGGGAGAAGAAAATGGGCCATGACAGTTTTTCTTCTGGAAAATCAAGTTTGCCATGTTGAAAAATGCTTTCACCCCTGCCCACCTGTTCTGTTGTTAATCATGGGAAGAACTGGATAAACAGGATTGTCCCTCCAGAGACACTTGTGTCATGTAGTGCACGTAGTTCAATTAAAATATGCAGATGAAGGCAAAGTTAATAATTAAGGGAACCTAAGAAACAAAGTATTGTTATTTTTATTAATTACTTAGACTGAAACCTACAGTATGACTTTTTTAAATTAATGGAACAGAATTCTACTGCTTGGTTGTTCTGACCCTAATCCTAGAAGGTATTACTAATGATCTCTCTTGGCTGTTAGTACTTTTTGGGAAAAGACCTATCACACCATCAGTATTCCTGACGTCACGGGTGAAGACTTTCAGCTTTTAATCCCACTTGTCCTGACGTTGCTAGAAAGTCACTTCTTTCAATGACGTTTCTATGTTGGCGGCCTAAGTTAAGGATGTCAGCTTGACTTGTATGTCATATGGGCAATGTCACCATCCTGATTCAAATGCTAAACATTTTCAGGGAGGGTTAAATTTCTTCCTGACCTGAGAGGAATCCCATTTTCTTAGTGGGATGGTGCAGGGAACCCAGTGCATCTGCTGTCTTTGCTGGTGGATCTCCTCCTCAGGTGATCTTGAGACTTCACAGTGTTGTGTTTTTTTTTTGTCTTGTTTTGTTTTTTTGTTTTGTTATTAATCCTAAGCACATTTTATCAACTTCATAAACCTCAAGCATTACTTTACTCTTCCCTTCAAAGTTTTGCAGGCTCCATGAAATCTTTCCACAGCTACTCCAGCCCACAATGACCGTTTTCTTCAAACTCCTACTTAGGGTCACATAGTTTAATACTCAATTGGTCTCTAATTACAGTAATTAGATTGTAAGCTCCTCAAAAGCAAGGATTTAGCCCAACGCTAGGCCCAGAGGCGGGTTCAGTGAAGGCTTGCTGAGTGATGGATTTGCAATTCTGGATGGTTTCCAGCCAGCAGGACAAACGGGTGAATTAGCACTGCTGAGAGAAGCCCGCGTCAGCTTGCTGAGCAGGCCCTCAGTCTTGGGGCGCTTTGGCAAAGGTCACTGACCGCCATCAGGCAGCTGGGTGGCCAGGGTGGCACGACCTAAACCCCTAGTCATTTCCTCCAGCTCCTCTCTTCTCAACTGGAAACATACATTTTGGACCGGGGCTGGCGGTGTCCCGTTTCCAGATTTAAGGAGTCAGGAGAGGGGCAGAGAGGCAAATGTTTTAAATCTGCTTTGCTAGTTCCTCACTTTTCTGTGGAGGAAAAGTGTTTATTTTATATAACAAATAAAATGAGGACACGTTGCACATTTTACAGAGAGTAAAATGCTATGTGGAGATTGATTTATAATTACTTTTTTTTGCTAGATTAGTCCAGAAGCTGGATTAATATTTTAATCATATTCTCTTGAGAGGAAAAGGCAGCTGGTGAAATTGTTGGAGGTGACATGCCAATCTACATGGAAACCAAGTGTGGTTTGGAGACCACCATGGAAATAATAACTTCAGTCATTAAGTGGGGAATGAAAGGAAGAAAGAAACCAGATAAGTTTTCCAGGATCAAGAAATTATTTTTATTATAAACAAACCTTAGGGAGACCATAGGCTTTATTATTATTTTAACATTTAAGTTCAAATACTGATGGCTTTATCTTTTCACTCCTGATTACTCTTGGCAACAGCAGAGTTAGCAATGAGGGCAACAGAACATCTTTCATCTTTTTTATTTTTAAGTTGCTGTTTTGACTGTGTCTCTAAGCTCAGTTGTGCAGGCAAAGCATGGCGAGAAGCACACAGTGTCACAATTGGTGTCCTGAGACAGGATTTCTCCCTCCTAGCTTCCCAAGGCCTGAATTCTAACAGTTGGTACAAATTCACTGGCATCCTGAAATCTAAAAAAAGAGGACTTTCTCTTTTTAAAAAAAAATTTTTTTTGTTTCCTTGTAGACCTGGATGACAGCAAATCTTTATAATGGTCTGCAGCTGGCATGGCAGTAAGTGTCTAGAGGAGGAAGTGTTGGGTTCCGGGACATGCAATCTTTTGCTTGGGACCTGCCCTTGGATGGAAATTGATGTTTAGATTATTGCTGGGAACTTTTGTTTGTACATTTCAATTTTGTGGGATTAAGGCCAGTGCTGTGATACTCTCATGTGTTCTGCTGATCCTTAGGTATTTCAGAAAAGAGGGAAATGAAAGTCTTAAGGTTGAAACGATCAAACTTTGGCAGTGCTGAGGCCCTGCGTCAGTTATACCAGCAGATGGCCCAGGTACAGCTGCTAATGAAGGATCTCAGGTTCCACCCAAAGGCCCGCAACACCACCTCTTCTGCCTGAAACTGAGTTAGTAGAAGAAAACAGAGTCAGGCAGAGTTTTGGACTGAAATTTCCCTGTGGCAGCAACAGATTGAACTGATAACAGGAGAATGTTTGTATTGTTAATTTTTACAAGGTAGCAGGCAGTTTCAGGAATTTCACAGTGCTGGCAGGTTATGTGGGCCGTACTTCCATTTGGTGCTTATTGTTTACCCTGCTGGGCTGGATAGCATATCTGAGCAGGTTCCAAGAGGAGGAAGGGAACTGGGGCTGACTTTGGCACTGGGGCTAGTGTGGTTAATGTCCTGACCTGTTCAGCAGCTTTTGGAGGCCACCACAGGGAGGCATCCACAAAAGCCCTGAAGGGATGAAGTAGTGGAGGAAGAGAGGATATGGAGCAAGTGGCGCCGTGAAGAGGGTAAGACTTTTTTTGGCTTCTCTCCTGATCTCCTTTCAGAGAAGACTGCAGTTCCCAGCAGTTACTTTCACTGGGTTAATAAGAGAAATAGCCAAACAAAGGAAGAATGTTGGTGTCTAAAGGAGGGAACGTCGCTTCTGTTCATGCTGTTGTTTGGGTAGGTAAAGAGCATTAGATTTGTCTTTGCGCTAATGGACAGAGCTACAGTGCTAGCTTAGAAGTCACTTTGGACCCTTTCTCATAAGAGGCCAGGTGAGATGGTTTGGGGGCTGCTGAGAGCATCACTGTTGGCATTTGTCCGAACCTTCTGTCTCCTCTCTCGTGTGTGTGGCTTCTCCTCGCACTGGAGGGTGAAATCTGAGATTCAGGTTTTGATCTGTACTTAGCAGGATTGCAGGTAGTGCGACACTAATGGGCTGTTTTGCATCAAGGCCGACTGGGCTCACCTGGCTCACATAGTGATGCTCACTCCCACCTCGCCTAGTTAGAAACGTAGCCGACAGAACACAGACGTTAGAAGAAGCAGTAGTTGCTGATGTTTATTGACTTTATTGTGTGCCATGCACAGCTGTAAAGGCTTTGCAGCGATCACACAATCCTTGCAGCTACCCCCGGAAGTTACGGCTCTGTTTCCCACTTAAGGAGTGAGTTAATGTATACAGAGTTTAACGTTTAACGTTCATCATACAGAACTGTTTTGAGAAGATTACTCAAATAGGAAAAGGACCAAAAGGATGAGGGTTGTTCTTCCCTGTCCAGCCCTCCACTGGAACAAAACCCCATAACTCAGGTTTATTCATGAGGCCAGCCTTTGGCTTCTCTCAGTAAGTTGTGGATTTGGGTGTTTTTCGCTACTCTCTCTTTTTTTGGTTTTGTTTTGCTTTTTTAAAATTTCAACAAGGTAAATCTCCTAGAAGGAAAAGAACTGTTTTACTCACAAGAACAGATCCCAGAATACTTATAAGCTTAAAAAATACAATTGGACCATCTATCTGGTTCTTGACAAAAACTAGAAGTAAAATTGCATAGTTTTGTAAAAACTTTTCAATGAGACAGGTCTTGTGCAATATCCACAGATGAACTGCCAATACCTTTGCATATTCTGCGCTTGTTTCTTCAAAATGACAGTACATATTATCATTTTTATTGCTATAGTTATCATTAGGTTCTGTACTAAGTGATTTACATATATTTTCTCACACTGATATGTATGTGATAGGTACTAACATCATGTATCGGTTATCTGTTGTCACAGTAGTGTTACATAACAAAACCCCACAAAACCTCAGTGGCATACAATAAATATTGCTTATACATGTTGGGTGACTCACTAAACAGATCTGCCAGTCTCGGCTGGACTGGCTCATGACAGGTAGGGATTGGCTCACTGAAGACCGATCTAGCCTGGTCATGGTTGGGATAATTGGGACAGTTCAGCTCCTCCATTTGTCTCTCATCTTCCAACAGGCTGGGCTGGGCATGTTCTGTTGTTGATTGCAGAGCTGCAAGCTCTGATCGCAAGCTCTGAACAAGCCTAATTGCCTAAGTCCATCTCAACCTTCTTGCAATGTGTCTCTTAATATCTCATTGGTCAAAGCAAATCGCATAGCTAAAGATAAGGCCGTGTGGACTTGTGCACTCCATCCCTTGGGAGCGCACTGGCAAACAGCATGGCAAAAGGGATGGCTATAGGAAATGCTGGACAGTCGGGTCCATTTTTTGCAATCGTATATTCTCTCTTTACAGATGGAGAGCCTGAGACTTAGATGGTAAATGTCATGCCTAGGGTCACATAGATATATTAAGTAACAGAGCTTGAATTTGAACCTGAGTTTGTCTTTTCTCAAAGCTGGAGCTCTTAATGACATACTATAAATGCAAGATTTAGGAGCTAGTTCTGCCTCCAACTCCTTTCCAGATATTTGCAATCCTTTAACTCCCTTTTTATGCATCTTCACCAATGAAGACAAAATACAGCTGTTGATATTATATCATGAGAAGGTTGTGAGGAGTAATTAATGTTAGCAAATTCTCTGAAAATGGGCTAGGTATTATGATCAAATAAATAGACAGACTTTTAAACCACTGCCTGACCTCATTTTGTATTTTGTAGTTTTTCAGATCTCTCTCACCTACCATAATTTAGAAATGTACTGCATATAAAATTTCTTAATACTCACTCCTCTCCTTCTCAGATCATCCTAGCAATGCTCCAATCTGCCTATATTAGCAGTAATTATAAATGAAAACGATACCCTGTACAAAT
Source organism: Vicugna pacos (assembly GCF_048564905.1). Taxonomy (NCBI): domain Eukaryota; kingdom Metazoa; phylum Chordata; class Mammalia; order Artiodactyla; family Camelidae; genus Vicugna; species Vicugna pacos. The sequence continues at coordinate 59,632,932 of NC_132994.1, read as the reverse complement.
TACTTTTCCAAAAGTTATAGTAATATCTTTAGGATTGTCCAGAAAGTTGTATATTTTTACAATTGACAAATATGGGCTCTTAGCTGATGGAAAATTTAGTCTTTACAGCAATTGCCCTTTCAACAGATGTGCCCTAGCCTAGCTTTGCTTTGTAACTTGCAGCTACTGTTGTTATTCCTTTTATTAAGTCAATTTCATGGCACATGTCTCGAAGAAAGTTGAAACGTTTTATATACTTCTGTTGACCCCAGAAGCAAAACAGCAGAAGGGCACATCCAGATATGCTGCTTGCCAGAAGTGCATTCCTAAAACAGAAATTTCATGGTTTGCCCTTTGCCTCCTAGTCTTCTGGTCCTGTCCTGGACCATTGACAATATAACAGACAATTTTCTGCTTCTCAGAAAAGGAAATTTTTTATAGGGCTCTGAGGTCCTCTGAGGATCCATCAGGGTCTTTGTGAATATCCTGTGGGTCAGAAGGATTTTGGGAATCACCTTAAAAATACAGAATGGGGAAGGGAGGCTTATAAAGAAAAGGGAAAATTTGGAGAGAGGTGATGCTGTGAAGATGAAGGGACATTGGCTCTGGAATGAGGGGAGAGAAACAAGGCTCATAAGTTTCAATCAACATACAAATGACTGGGGGAGACTGAGAAATTCAGTTCAATTCTTTGTGAGTATAAAGATTTGGGGAACTTGAGTATGGGCTATATCTCCTCATTCTAGCACTTACCACATATATGGCATTCCCCTGCTCGCCCCCAAGACCATAAGCTCAGTGAGGGCAGGGATTGTGTATGTCTTGAGTAGTGTTATCACAGGATAGCCCAATGCATTGCCCTTCGCGTGCACTACATAAACATTTGTTAGACAAATGTCCCAGAACCAGCTAATACTTCTATTGTTTTCCTCTAGGAAAAACTCAGAAGCTCCCTTTATCTTGTGCAACAAAAGAATAACGCATGAGTCAGATGTAATGTGGGAATTAAATAAAATATACCACTGTTTAATTGTATCCTAAAGGAAATGTTTCTCATTGTGGAAGAGAAAGAAGAAAAGAATGTCACTATAAATCAGGGCGGGCCTCTCTTATCCTTGTAGCTCTGGTTTTGAGCTTGGTCACATGACCCATCAGCAGCTTTCTCATTTATAAAATAGAAATAACAAATGGTACATTGCATTTGAAAATATTTTAGAGTTAAAAGCATCTTGACCGTAGATGCTATCATTGTATAAGACACAGGTTACACTGGGAAAGAAGAATTCCACATACAGGAACCATGTCTTTTGTCTTTCTCATCTTGCGCACAACTCCAGTGCCTAACTTGGTGCATGGTCAATAGTTGGCACTTGTGACGTATTTATGGGATTAACGAATGATCCTAAACTGTAGCGTAGAATCATAAAGATGATCTCAGATAGTTATTCTTGTTTCTTTGTTTATAGATGGAGATTTTCATATGTGATTTTTATCATGCAGTTGAATTGTTAAAAATTTAGGTAAGATATATAGAGTTGTTAAGCCAGAGTTTCTACTCTCCAGAAACTTCCTGTCTTATTGGTTCACAAGACTTAATGAGCTCCTCTCCCCTTAAATTAAACAGTAATAAAAGGCAATAGGAGAGTCCTAGATAAGTATATTTGGATGTAGGCAAAGATATTCACTCTCGCCAACTTAAGAAGGAAAAAAAGCATGGCTTATGGCAATGAAGGAAATGTGGAAGAGCCAAATCCAGTAAGATCAGATCCTGTACCTCCCAGAATCTAGGAGGTGGGGCTAGGACACAGCCTTAGAACCTGCAACCAGGATGGTTTAGTTCTCTCCACTTTCTCCTCCAGTCACTCCATTCAAGATTCATATTCCTGGGTGAGAGAATCCAGTTGGCATGATTAGGGATACATACTCACTCCTTGGCCAAGAATGAGCAGCTAGGCAAGACTGCATGAAGTGGGCACTGTTTAGTTCCCTGAAGCATAATTCGGGTGCGCCTCTGGGATGCAGTAGGGGTCCTGTTGGCAGTATTACAAAAGTTCAGAGAAGGGGGATTCTGGTGAGACTTAACATGAAAAGGGGCTCAAGCTGGACATTTATGGTTGGGTAGGAAGGGCACAAAGTTAAGAGGAAAGATTTCAGGGGGGGTCACAAATGGGGCAAAGTTTTAGAGCTAGGAATGAGCCCTACGTGTTCACCAAAGTCAGAAGTGGCAGAGACAGAGAAGATAAATGTTAGTAAAAAGTCCTCGGATTTGTTTCAGTAGTGGAGTGAGGATACATGCCAGGTTTAAAAGATGAACCAATGATTTGGGCAGGGAAATAACTAAATATAGAGCTAACTGGATAGGAGATATTAAGGGAGAATATTATAAGAGAATAGGAGATATTAAGGGAAAGCAGCATGAGGGAAGCCTATGTATTTTTGAAAGAAAATCAGAAAAATGAATGATAGAGGAGAAGGGAGGAAAACAAATGGGAAGGGCTTCTAGGTATGAGATTAAGATTCCATGTGAAGGGGTGAATCATGAAGAAGGAGGGGGTCACCATTTGTTCAGAGGCTGGAGGATAGGAAGGGGGCCTGGATGAGGGTGGAGCTATCAGCACAGTGATTTAGATGGCACTTACTCTAAATAGACCAAATCTTAGCAACAGAAGGTAGAAGTCACTGCTGCGTGAAGGGGAGCAGTGTTGGATGAGGATTCAAAGATGAAGATGCTTTGGAATATCCAATGTGACCAGAGCTCTTAGCAATCAACAAGGGAGGTCAGATTACAAATATCTGTGCCTCCGTTAAGGTTAGCATGAATTTGAATCACATTTCCAAATGACTGGATAGAAACTCTTTTGGGTTTATACTCAAAAGCTAGGGTTTCCAAAACTTTAGAGTTGATTTTAAAGATAAGAAAATTTATTCAGAAATGTAGTCTTTGTTCCTACATTTAAAGGATTATTGGAAGTATTTGGAAGACAACAAATTGACATATTTTGTTCGTGATGGTTTCCCTTGTTTATGTAGGAAATAGTTGCCACAGAAGTCCCTTGGTCTTATGTTCTTTTCATAAAATGGATGTATCACTAGAAATAGCAGACCTTTTAGTGTTTGACTTAGCACTGAAATAGCACCAAATAGAATCTGTTTAGCCATTTTCAGCCTTCTTCTGTGCTTGCCCATTATTTATGCTGGAGTTATCTCAAAAAATGGATTAAAGAAGAAAGCATGAACCTACAAGCAGTCCTTAACCTCAAATATTCGATCTATGTCATCACATTTAAGTAGTTCACAATCTACTTAGAAAAGACAAACCAGAGTCTGGCTTCTGTTCACCCCTTTGAAAGAGTCAACATTTAAGACTCATTAGTGAGCCAGATTGTCCCCATGCCCAAGTCACCTGGTGGTGGTCCTTTCTCTGTCTGCTTATGTCAATGCACCAATAATTGTTTTATGTCATAGATGTGTATCTACAGAATCAAGTGTAAACCAAAATCTATTTGCTCCAAAAGAGGTCTGTGAATCATGTTTTGATTTTAAAAAATCACCTTTTATTTATGCATTTTTGTAAGTTTAAAAATGTACCTACTGGTATTTAATGTACTGTGTATAATTCTTCACAAGGAATTATTTGGCTAGTCCTAACAACCACAATAACAACTACGGTGACTTCCACTGATTGAGCTTGTACTAAGTTCTTTACAAATACTGTCTATTGAATATAGAGAATCTTAGTATAGATTGGAATATAGATAATCAATCATATGAAGTATGTATTATTATGATGACCCATTTATGTAAATGTGTAATGAGGAGACTGAGGCTTAGGAAGACTGTAACTAAAAGAGCCATAGCTAAGCACACATTCTGGATGGTTTCAAAGCCCACACTTTGACTATGCATTATAGCTTCTTTACTTAATATGTGCCCCCATATGTGACATTATGCAGGGTTCTTGAAAAGAAACCTGTACCCTTACTTAAGTTTGACTTTGATATTTTTAATTAAAAATTTTTAAACTTTTCATTTTAACTTAATCTTAAACTTAAAAAAAGCTGTGCAAATGGTACCAAAAAATTCTGTATATCCAGATTCTTCAAATGTTAATCTTATATAATACAGCACAACGATCAAAATCAGGAAATTAACATTGATACTGTTGTATTATATAGTCTGCAGACCTTATTCAAATTTCACCAGTTTTCCCACTACTGTCCAGGACCTAAACCAGAATGGCATACATTCGTTTGTCATGTCTCCTTGGTTTCCTCCAGGGCCAGCCCTACACTCACATGACCCTGGGAGTGAGCGCCTCTACAGATTTTGCGTCCTAGCTGTTTTGCTCGCCTCATCCCAGCCCCTTTGATCAAGAACAGTTCCTCAGTATTTCTCTGTCTTTAATAAACTTAAACCTTTAAAAAAGTACTAGCCATGCTGAACACTGGAATTTGACACAACATTGTAAAATGATTATAAATCAATAAAAAATGTTTAAAAAAAAAAAGTACCAGCTAGTTTTTTTTTTTTGCATAATGTTCCTCCATTTGGATTTGGCCATTGTTTCTTCATGAATAAATTTGTGTTGTGCCATTTTTGGTAAAACTGCTATAGAAGTTATGTTGTCTCCTCCTCAGTGCATCATACCAAGAGGCACATGATGTTGATTTGTCACATCACTGTGACACTAACTCTGATCGTTTGGTTACGGTAGTATCTGCTAGATTTCTCCACTGTAAATGAATTCTTGTTTCTTTTTTAACTAGAAGTATTTTGTAGGGGAGCTACTTTCAGACTATGTAAATATCCTGTTTTTTCTAATGCATTTGCCACTGATTTTATCAGTCATTGATAATTCTGTTCTAAACCAGTTATTATTCTAGTGTTTGGAAATGGTTACATTCTTTTTCCATCATTCGTTCTGCATTTATTAGTTGAAATTTTATTTTAAGGAAGAGCTTTCTCTTCTTCCCTGTTTATTCAATTATTTATTTGTATCATTGTATTCTTATTATATTCTGGGATTTATAGTCTATTGCTATCATTATTCATTTTGTTTGTTCAATTTTGGCCAAAAAAGCCCCTTCAGGTTGGCTCCTGTATCCTTTTGACATGTTCCCATCATTTTGTTTTAAAGCACTTACTTTCTGGCACCCCAGGCTGTTCCAAGCCCATTTTGTACTTTTGCTGCCTAGCCATGGCATGGCCACTACCCCAAGGAACCCTGGTTCCTTCGGCTGGAGAGTGGTATTCAGAAACCAAGATCTGGGCACTAGGTGTACTCACCACTGCCAGAGTCGCATTGCTTCTGACTTCTTTCAGTGGAGAGAGCTAGAAATAGATGAGTACACACTCTTCTGTTTCTATTTGTATATCTGTTTTCTCTCTCTATTTTATATATATAATAAAAACCATTACTTCAAAGTGGTACCTCCACTTCTATCCGCGTGCCACAAAGTTTATCCTAAACTTTCTCTGACAGTGATAAAACAGGCTGTCATTAGTCACAAAATATTCACTTATTACTCAATACTAGAATTCACAGAGTAGTTTCCCATACGCCTGTAAGTACATGTGTGCGTGGTTCATTTTATCTTTAGTTTTAATGTATATAGTAAAAATACTGTTTTTCAAAGTACCTGAGGTTGGTTCCTTTTTCTTCACTTTCTGCATGGTTGTGTTATTCATTTGTTATTATACAGGTAGGTTTATCTGTTTGTTTGTATTCTCTGCCAGTTATCAATTTATTGCCCTTTATCTCCAAATTCACCCTTCGTCGCCTACTCTGCAATAATGGAGATGGAGCCTTTAAGCATTTCTCCTTTGCAGTGAGCACAGGAGATTTGCCAGTGAAGGGCACTGGAGGGACACTGTGGGGAAAGGGGCTTCTCTTCTGGTTCCAGTGAACTGCTGTTTTGTTATGCTCTCACTCCTACCCCATGGCTGCCAGCAGTGTGTGCTTGTCCAGACCACATAGTCCTTTGGTGAGCTCACTGCCACGGCCCTGGTCCAGCGACCACCTCACTGTGGCCCTCCCAGCATGGACATCACACACTCTGAGCCTCGTGCTGCCCTGCTGGTGAGTAGGCTTCCACTGTCCCTACTTCTTTGGTGTGTGTGTCTGCTAGTCTTGGCCACTTGTAGCCCAGAGGAGTGCTTTTGGTTTGCTGGCCCTGGCTGTGTTTCCTTCCTGCCAGCTTTGGCTTGCCCGCACCCCAGAGGGTTGTTTCCTGCTGTCTGGTAACTGTGGAACCGCTCTGGCCCAGGCAATGCACTCCTTTTCAGCATTCACTGAATGCCTCCTGCTGTCACACCCTCTCCCATGAGGACTGAACCTCATCCTCCGGGAGGGGCCCCTTCCAAGTTTGTTCATTCCTTAGGCTCTCTCTCTCTCTCTGCCTTAGAATATTTTTTAGAGTACTGTTCATACCTTTATAGCTACTCCCATGTTATAGTTTATATTATATTTCCGTGTTCAAATTTCTGCATGATTTCCATCTCCTGATTGGACTCTGATACATATTTCATTTGGATTCCCTTTCCCATCCTTGTTGATTTTATCTGTCTATATGCCTTGAGTTAGTGAATCACTGCCGTGGTTGCCAAAAGTCAGAGCTTACTCAGGAAGGGCACCCCCTGCCCCCATCAGTCCATTCTATCCTGTTCTCATTTCCCCACCCTTTCCCACCCACTCCTTGTATGGAACCAATCTCATAAGTTTCTAGTTTATGCTTGCTTTCTGCACTTTCGAGCAGATACATATATAACTTCTTATTTCCTTTCTTTTTCCACAAAGGGTAGCATTCCGTTGGTACAATTCTATACTTTGCATTTTTCACTTACTATATCCTAGTAAACATACCATACCAGTTCACAGAAACCTTTAGCATCCTTTTTTTACAGCTGCATAGAACTCCATTGTCTGGAGAGCCTATTGTTTATTCAGTCACTCTTTTAAGCTTGGTTATTTAAACATGGTTATTTAACGTGATTATTTAGAAAAACATGGTTGTTTTCAAAGTGTTGCAATAAATAATCTCTGCAGATATATTTTTGTATTTTTGAAGCTGTATCTTCAGGGTAGATTCCTAGAAGTGGGGTTGCTCAGTGGAGAGGTAGGTGCACGAGTTGTTTTGTTAGTCATTGCCAAATTCCCTCTCAAAGGGCTGTGCTAATTTGTATTCCCACCAGCAATGCGTGAGAGCGCCTGTTTCCCTAACCTTGCCAACAGGATGTGCTGTCATGCTTTGTAAATTTTTTGCTTATCTGATAGATGAGAAACGGTATAGTTCCAACTTGCATTTCTTTAATTATGAGTTATTTGAATATCTTCTCATATATCTAAATGACATATATGTATTTTTAAATGAATTTCCTGTTCCTGGTCTTTTTTCCTGTTTTTTTCTTGATTTTGGTCATCTCCCCCTCTTTAAGAATTCTTTAAATGTTGGGCATATTACCCTCTTGTCTCTAGTATAAGTTACAGACATTTTCCCCAGCCTGTCAGTTGCCTTTTGACATTGCATGTGATGCTTTTCCAATGCAAGTCAACCTATTATTTTTTTCTGGATTGTGAGCCATGGTTAGAAAGACTTTCCCTGTACCAACGTTAAAGAGAAATGCACTCACGTTTTCTTCCCATACTTATTTAGTTTAAATCTTTATGTTCAGATTCCTGATTATTTAGAGTTTATTCTTACATATGGTGTGAGATACAGACTTTGTCTTTATCTAGTAATTACCCAATTTTCCCTGTCTTTGCCCCAGCAATTTGAGATGCCCCTTTGTCACACACTAAATTTCCATAAGTACTTGGCTCCCTTCAGGAAAGTTTTATTCTATCCTGCCCGTCTGTTTGTGTAATCATATTCCAGTACCTGACTGTTTTGGATATAGAGGCTTTATAGCAGAGTTTAGTGTTTGGTAGAGCCAAGTACCCTTATTGTTGTTCTTTTTAATTGATTCCCTGGCTATTCTTACATGCTTGTTTTTCCATACTAATGTTATTGACAACTTGTCCTTGATAGTTAATATGATTCAATTATGTGATGCCAAACTGAGGAAGCAGTTCAGGAGCCCAGAGGTACATTTGCATCAACAGTTAATAATTCAGCCAGTGGGTGTCCGTGGCAGAGACTTGGGCCCTGGAAGAAGATTGAGGACCAAGCATAGTAGCCCAGGTGGAGTGAGAAAAGTCATAGTGGTAGGAGGCAAACCCCAGGTGAGATCCATGTCCTGGAAGTCATGGTTGGCTAGAGCATCAGATCAGAAGTTCAGAAGCAGCAGCCAGGTCCAGAAGAGGCTGGGGTATCATGAACTCACACAACTGTGAGAAGGAGCCAAGAGGCTCAGCGTGGGAGCCTGTGAGTTCTGAGTCCACTGGTGAAGTGAACTTACATTACCCATTGGGTAGGAAAAGATCAACTCTCTATTCAAATAGCCAACAATGTGGCTTTAAAGAGTTTTGCTTAAATGTATTTATGCCTGGCATATTTATGGACTAAGCTTTGTTTCATTTTGTTCCTGGGAAATCTAAGTTCCTTCTAGCAGAGTTTAATAATTTGAAACTAAAAGTTTTAAATGCATTTTAAACAGCCACTTTCCCTCCCCTACCCACACATTTACCAAAATAAACAAGGCCACCCTACAAGCCGCTCTCATTTGCATAGCAGTGAGAGCTGATGCAAATTCTCACATTTGGGGCTATTTCAGTTTGTGGAGATGGCAAAGGGTTCCTTTCCTTAAATAATCTTGAGCATGGCACCCTTTCTAAAGCACTGTTACTGTAAAGTGAAAACATTTAAGGAAATAAAATGTTAATGATAAAAGAAAAATTTGAGATGGTGTTGGGTTTCATTTTTGCAGTAAGAAAACATCACAGCCCTGCGTGGAGAGTTAGAATTTGTAGCTTGGCGGTTGGCTGTGGCTGTGACCTCACTCCCACCTGCTCCCTGCCACATAGGGCTCCACCAGTCCTGCCCTCCACACACACATCACTTCTTCCCTTTAAAAAAAAGCAGGCTCTGAAGCCCCTTTGCTCCCCTGCTTCATAAGTCTTTTCTTCTTAAAAGCATACACATGCTACCTGCTGTGTTTCTCTCTTTCCTAAAGTAAATTCAAGAGCTTTGTAATTTTAGTCTCATGTTTGTAAAGAATCCAGCACAGCATATGCTTATAAACAAGTAAACAATAAACCCTAATTTATCCCACCCAGTGATAAGACTGTGAAGTAAGCACAGTTTGTCACGTCCTCACCTCTTTCTTTCTCGGCACCACCTCCTCCTACCTGATAGCCTGGAGCAACCCAATGTCCCCAGTTCTGTGTTCCAGTTCACGAACCTTGTTATACTGACAAGGATTGATAATGACAAATTAACTGTGAAAAGGAACTGGAGGAAAGGGGGAGGGAATTAATATCTATAGCACATCCACTTTGTCTAAGGAAGAAGTGCTTGAAATACCTTGTATCATGTAATTATCATACCTCTCCATGAAATGGGCATACTAACCTCATTTTTCACTGTGTCATTTGTGAGCCAGATTTTTCTCTCACCTCTGCCTGACCCAGAGCCCATGCTGAATGATGTTGCCTTTTGATTTACTCAATGCCTAGGACAGTGTCTGGTGCATAGTAGGTACTTAAGAATCTTGTGCTTATTTTCAGCTAATCATGAACTTTCAAAGACTCAAAGCCCGGCCCCCAAGCCATTACTTCCTTTCAGAGTTGTGGGTGCTAGCAAGGAGACTGGTAGATGAAGGCCTTGGCAGTATTACTCTTTGATCTCAGCCACACAGCTTAAACACACCACCTTGTCTGAGCCTGAGTAAGATCTCTCCAGCTTCTCTGAATCTGTTTCTTCTTTTTTCCTGTGCCTTTGGCTGACCCCAAATTTAGAAAACCTCATAACATAATTTGGCCCTCTAGGTTTTCTCAAAAGTCAGTCTGTTCCTGATGACTGAGCTTACTCTACGCCGTTAACATGCCAGCAACATCTGACCTCAAAAGCTCTGAGTCTGCTTTTTTCTCAATTGAGAGTGTCATTCACATTTTGTTTTAAGGATTCTTCCCAGCACAGGAGGATACTTCTAGATGTGGCCAAATACACATGGCCAGTAAATATGTGTAAACATGCTTGACTTCACTAACCATTGGGGAAATGTTAATTAAAATTGAGAGAAACCATTTTTTTTTCCACCAACAGATTACCTCAAATTTGAAAGATTGAAAATATCCAAAATTAGCATGGATGTAGGAAAACGCTCATATATTTTAAGGGGAGTGAATACTGATGAACATCTTTAGATGTTCATCACTGTTCCAATGAACAGTGTTGATCAAAATTTGAAATGTGCATTTTTGCTAGTTTACTTTTGACTGTTTTATGTTGTTTGCTAATCATTTTTGAATTTTTGTCTCTCTCTTTCTCTTTTTTAATGTGTTAGGGTTCTCCAAAGAAACAAACAACAGGAAAGAAAAAGAAAGAAGAAAGAAAGGAAGAAAGGAAGAAAGAAAGAAAGAAAGAAAGAAAGAAAGAAAGAAAGAAAGAAAGAAAGAAAGAAAGAAAGGAAGGAAGGAAGAAAGAAAGAAAGAAAGAAAGGAGAAAGAAAGAAAAGAAAAGGAAAGAAAGAAAGAGAAGAAAAGAAAAGAAAGAAAGAAAGAAAGAAAGAAAGAAAGAAAGAAAGAAAGAAAAGAAAGAAAAGAAAAGAAAAGAAAAGAAAAAGTAGAAAGAAAGAAAAATAGCTCACTAGCTACAGCTATAACTAAAGGAGGAGGTATATTACAGGGGTTGACTCACATGATTATGGAGGCCAACAAGTCCCATTACTTGCCATCTGCAGGCTGGAGGATGAGCAGTGCCAGTGTAATTCAGTCCACATCTGAAGTCCTAAGAACCAGGAACACTAAGGGCAGGGGAAGATGGATATCCAGCTCAAGCAAAAGGAGTGAATTCCTCTTTCCTCTTTCTTTTTGTTCTTCCAGGCCTTCAACAGATTGAGTGAGGCCCACCCACGCTGGTGAGGGCAATCTTCTCTACCTAGTTTACAGACTCAAATGCTAATCCCTTGCAGAAACATTCTCATAGACACATCCAAAAATAATGTTTTACCAGCTATTTGGGCATCCCTTAGCCCAGTCATATTGACAAATAAATTAACACATAAAATTTCTTAATTCCTTCCTTCCTTCCTTCCTTCCTTCCTTCCTTCCTTCCTTCCTTCCTTTACTTCCTTCCTTTCAAGAAATCTTTCTGGCTGAAATTTGTTTCATTGGGAGAGTCTTCTTGTGATGCAGGTCCTTCACTGGCTTTCATCTATGTTCCTTTGATCTTTACTCACTTAGTCAGAGAGAGGGAAGCCTGTCACTGGGTTGTTTTTTATTTAAAGGACTGTGTTGAGAGTCACCCTCATTCTTGGAGGGCCAAAATAAACAGGAGAAATGTCTCCAAGGAAAGGAATCAGCAGATGTAGGGGGTAAGTCAAACACGGGCTGGCTCCATGCCATTTTAGAGGGTGGAACTAGGTTCTGCTCAGACATCCTCCTCTTCATCCATAGCCTATTGGACTCCTGGAGCTCCTTTCTCCTTTCCCAGGTATGTCATTAGCCCACACGGGGCCCTATGTGAATTACAAGAATCATCACCTTTGGGTGATGCTTGCCAGCTAATGCTTGGTGAGCAGATGCTACCTTTGGTGATTTAGGGAAAGGATTTGGCTCTGCTTACTGAATAGAGTAGAGGCTTGACTCTAGCGCCTGCCACCCCTTCTCTGGGCCAGGCATCCTTTTGCAGGGCCCTGCATGCACAACCTTTCCTTAAGCCCTGCAAAGGATGCTGGCTTTGTTTTTCAGATCTGACATTTGGGAAATTGGCATTTTGCCTGAGCTCTAACGATGTGGTCCTCAGCCTCCTCCCCCACCTCAGTCCAGGCTTTGGAGTTTTTGGCTGTATGTTCGGTAGCTTTGTTTGGGGTGTGGTCATTTCTTTGTTTCAGTGAAGACAGAGGTTTTTTTCAGTGAGTTTTAAGAGAGGAGAGTAAAATAAAATGCCCGCTTCCTCTACCATGTTTAACTGGAAGTTTAATTTCAGAAACATAACTTTATAACTTGTTTGAAATTGTCTTTCATTTTACACTTCTTTTCGATGCTCGCTCACTCAGTCATAATTGGCTTGTGTTAGTCATGTCCACTCTCCGCAGGGAGAATAACTACTTAGATTGCTAAAGTGGCATAGTATTGTTCAAAAACACTTTTTTTCTTGACTGTTGTGCCAGAAAATCGTTCCCAGTCATCTTGGGTTCTTGTACTCCCCTACGTTCTCTTGCAGCTTTCCGAAGAACACAGCTGTCTGGGAAGGCACGCTAAAGGGGTCAACACTTAGATCATGGAATAATTCACCCATTTCCAAGAAACAGCACCAAACAGTGCATTGGTTGGTTTCAGAATTCCAGTTGACTATGATGGTCATTTTAGCCCAGCTCTCGGCGCTGGACTGGGGGAATGGTCCGAGTTAGGCTGTGGCTTTTTGTGCGTCCACTTTGGGGTGGGGAGGTAGGGAAAGAAACAACTACTTGATGAAGAAAGGCTACTTTGGTTGAGGATTTTGTGTGTGTGTGTCTTTACTTGTTTTTAATTTTTAAACTGGGTTGTTCAGTCCAACTGGAGAAAGACCAGTTGGCCAGATAGGGAAATAGTTGGGTGTGGAAATCCAAATTAATCGGTGCCAAATTTTTTTCTAACTCATTCTGATACCTTAGGGATTGCCACCCAAGGCCACTGGTTTTGCTTGTAGGCAGCCACTAGTGAGGAGCGCTCTCGGGTAGCTCTTTTTTTTTTTTTTTTCCAAATGCTGAGTCTTCGACCTTAGAACAGTTGCTGATGTGTCCACAGCCCTTCCGCGAGCCCCCCCACCCCCGACCCGCAGGCCAGGACCGCCGCTCCTTCCCTTGTGCATGGAATTGTCTCCCACATACTTGGACATGTGACTCGGACTCCAGGGTTCGAACAACATCCCTGTCTATAAGTAGCTTCAAAAGAACACCTCAGTGCCCCTAATGTTATACTGAGCCATTATTTCCCTGTTTTGTAACTTTGGGGGAGGGGGGGGATAGGGCAACATTCTCCTCAGAAGAGAGTTTTTTCTTTTAAAGAGTCTTTGTTTTAAAAATAGTATTCTTTGCTCTCCAGTTTGCTTTGTATAAGGAGAAACCATAAAAACATATTCATTTATGAGGAAGAGATGGGTAAAGAATGCATACATTAACAAAGCAGCCGTGACAATGCCTTCGTCTAACCAGCATGGTCCAGGACGTTGTGGGAAAAAAAAATCCTAATGCCAAAGAAATTACTCTTCAAGGAGAGGTCATTGAGGGCAGTGTGCACAGAAGGTATCCGGTTTGTGTAGAAAATGTAAGGGACTCGGCCTCCCTGTCAGGATTTGCTGACTGTTGTAGGTAGAGCAAGGATTGGGGTGAGCATCGCCTCAAAAATGCTCACAGTCCAGGTCATCTGTAATTTGCACTGAGGTGTAACTGAAGCTGTTTTCCAAAATGATCAACGTCTCCTTAGTGTAGAAATCGGAGGGTCAGCCCATGACCTTCCGGGCTGGCCGGGGCTGGGTGTTCAGGGGAAGCTGAAGAGAAGAGGATGGAGCGACAAGAGCATCTGAACCACGCGAAGCTGCTGGCGATCTCGCACAGCTGAGGAGTTTTGTGTGTTTATACCCTTCAAACTGTACAGTTTTAACAGTTTTTGCCACGTTAAATCATAGTCTTGCCAGCCTTGCCAAAGTGTACCGAGCTTCTCTGTTTCTTCAAAGCGTGATGAATAAAAATAAAATAAAACCTTCTTGACGTTTAAATCAGGGATAGCTTATGCATCAGTCGCCGTCCTGAGCTGTTGGCAGAGTTGGTTCCAGGGCCCGTCGAGGTCTGGGAGCCCATCCATTTGAATAGCATGTTGGCTTTTGGTGGACGCTGGTAGAGTGTCCTGCCTTGCAGGACCTCAGCGCCGTCAGGTCTGGCCTGCAGCTCCTGACCCAGCACCTCCTATTTACTTCCTTGCTGATCCCAGTCTTTTAGGACCTGAAAACCCCTCCAAAAGCTTGTTAAAAGTTATTAAACTGGATTTAATAACTCCAGCCAAGGCCTGAGAGGACTCAGCACGCACCATCTTTACGGTGGACCACAAGAGAGCTGTTTTTGCCTAAAAGGTGCCTTTCCTGATTCCTGTATGTGTTTTGTATAGGTAAGGGTTTGGGGTAGTTTAGTTGAAGCTCAACTAGGAATCACTGTGATTTGAAGGAAAAGAATGAATAGAAATATGGTAAGGGCCACATGGCATTGGGAGGTTGTGTTCCGCCCTGACCGTGCTGAGGCACGGTCCCCTGTAACCGCGTTGCTACCACGTGGCTGAGTGCTAGGAGGGCTGTCGGTGAGCTAGACAGCCGGGGGACTATAACACAGAAAAGTGGCTCTGAATGAGTCTGGCAAAAGGAAATGTAACTTCCTGTCCTGGTCCTGTTGCTACCTCAGAAAATTAACCTTTCAGCTGAGGATCTATTTCCTCAATTGTACGTTGAAAGATTTAAAGCAGAAAATGAGTCTTCTAAGCTTAGAATTTCGAGTTGTGTGTGTGTGTGTGTTTCTATTTAAAGTCCTTTACAGTAACAGGACTCGTGGCAGGTGGCCAAATGGTGACTACCACATCAGTGCCATCCTGAGATCAGATATCAGGACAAGAGCAACAGAACAAGTTACCTGGGCCTCCCTCATCAGCCCTGACTGGGTGGAACAAGGCAGGCAAGGTTGGTGGTGGGCGCCACTTTTCTGTACAGTAACCTCTTGACCAGCATCCATTAGACAAAGGAGAACAGAGTGACTTCTCTGCTGGGGTCCCAGAGCCAACAAAACTGAGAATACAGCTAATTCTGACACACTCCAGGTTGGCGTTTGCTGGGCTGCCGGAATTTGAAAATCCTCTTCCTTTTTCTAAAAATGTTAAATCTCTCTCTGTCCCAAAATGATCTATGTTTAATACTTTTCCTCCCCTTTAGATCTTGCAATGTGCATGCGGATGGGTGAAGGGATATCTCATACTGAAAATCTCAAGCAACTTCAGAATTTCACAAAAACTGCAAAATCCATAAATTTTAAAAGGAAGGAGGAGGGATGGGGAGGTGTGTTTCACTTTCAACATGTTGTCAGAAATGAGTGAGCCACAGCCTGGAGACAAAATCTTGGCCGTGAAATGATGACTGGATACCCATGGTTCTGATCTGTCACAGTGATGAGAACAGACAGATTGGTTCTTCCCGAGGGTCCTGGGGCTTCCTGAGGATGGCGGCTGGTTTGGGACGAGAGCTGAGATTTCCCTCTCTCGCTTTCAGACTGTGTTGGCAACATGTCTGCCAGACACAGAATCTTAGACGAGCCACTGAGAACACTAGATGCAATCTGTAGAAGTCATTGTATTTTTAATTGGAAGATCATTCACGACAACACGCATGCTTAGGAAACGGAGTATACATATGTTATTCAGATGCTCGGGGTATAGGGTGTATACTTGTGAAAATATATCTGTGTAAGGCAAGATATGGAGTTTCTTATAAGGTCCCAATAATCCTGTGTGGACCTGCCCACTTTATAGACCCCAAGGACTCCTCTCATCCCCAGTCAGGCACCCATCCACCCACGTCCCCACGTGCTCTGAGAGCTTCTGGGATAGCCCGCTATGTATTTACGTGCTGAATTAGAAGCCTACGCTACCTAAGTCCCTGCCTTGCTTTCCTGTACCTATAACCATAGTTACGTAAAATGATAATAAAATGAAACAATAAGGTAACAAATTCCTTGCTTGAGTTCCAAGGCCCCCTCTCTCTGGCCCCTGCCACACCTCCCACCTCCTCCCCTGTCACTTTTTCTCCCGAACACTCTCCTTCTTGGCCACTCTGGCCTTCTTTCTGTCCCCAGAGCCCAGTCTCATTTCCTTGGGGCCGGTGCACTTTCTGTTCCTTCTGCCTGGCATGCATGTCCAGCTCCACAAGGTTATCTGCCTCTTGACGTTTATTGAGTTCTCTGCCCAAATGCCCCAACCTCAAAGAGGTCTTTCCTAACTCCCTTATCAAATGCCACTCCTTCTCCATGACTTCATTGCATGAATGTTTTATTTTTCTCAAAACACTTGTCACTCTGAGAACAGATCTCTGTGTATGCATTTGCTGTCTGTCCGTCTCCCAGGCCAAGCTCGAAGGCAGCAGGGACATCGCCGGTGTTGCTCAAGGCCCTAGGTCAGCCCTGAGAAGCCAGCCGGGCACAGAGAGGTGGCTGGCTCCACGTGTGGACTCGGGCATGGCGCATGCGTTGGCTGCAAAGTGTGCTTCATGTTTTGAGAGTCAGAACAACAAACTAAACTAAAAAAAAAAAAAAAATTTCCTTTGAACAATCATCCCAACCATGTGACCACATCATAAATCTGTGTTTCCTGCTGGAGTTACATCATTTGCTTTTGGAGAGATGAAAAAGGACAGTTCTATGATCCCAGAGACTTTTCCACACCCTCTTGCTTGTTTCCGTCCCTGTCCCTTTGGAACTTGCTCTCTCTGCTGGCCCCGCTGCCCTGTCTCCTCTAAAGCCAGATTCACAGTTCCTTCCAGCCTCTCCTCCGGCCCCCGTCGCACTCCTCAGCTTGCCCTGGGTGCAGGCATGTTCCCCGGCGCCCTGTGTGTGCATTTGCTGATCTCTTTTTCTAGAAGAGTTATTGATCTTTTGGTGTGTGAGGTGGCGGGGAGGGGACAAGCAAGGGTACTTTGCAATCGTATTTTCAGTTACTTGAAAATAAAAATTTGTGATATTTTTACCCCCTTTGTGAAAACTTTTCTCACGCTATTAACTGATATGAGAAGCCACCTGGCTCTTCTGTTGAAAGGGCCTGCTGTCATCGTCAGACAGGTAGTTCGTTGCCTGAGAGAAACAACAAAGGCTTGTTTGTCTACTGAATAATACTGAAACCCCCAACAGGAGTGTGTCCAATCAGAACGGTCTCACCCTTTCCCATAATGACAGCGTGTCCCTGGTCCCTGGCAGCTGGGCATCACGAAATCCACTTGCTCCTATGTATCACGGTTGCAGGACTTTGGAGGTCACAGCTGACCTCCCAGCCCAGGATGGACCCTGTGAGGCCACTCAGCACTGAAGCAGAGCCAGCGAGTGATAGGGTTCCTCATCGCGTTCTTTCTCCTGCCTCTAGGCGGCAGCAGAGCTGACCCACCCAGTTAAACAGGGAGCTTCCACAAGATACACACACACTTTTCTTCAGTGTTTCCAGAGACAGAACTGCGCTGTGGGGTGTGAAGTGACAACACAGGAAATCAGTGGTGGGGCCAAACCAACTGGGCTGCTCAGCTCCCCCTCCCAGGCTCAGAGGCCAGCCCGCCTGCCTGCGGTTTCCATGGAACCAAAACGTTTGTGTGGGTTTAGTCATCTTCAGGAGAAGCTGGGCATGAGGTGACGGCCTTGTCCTTCACCAGCTCCAGGGGATGAACCCAGTGACCTCATACAGCAGGCATCTCCCTCCACCCATCCCTGACCTGATTTGCTGAACCTTAAAATTTCATAACTCAACCAGCCTCAGAGTGAGGTGCTATTTCATGATGTGATAAAACAAGGGTGAGAATTTTACCGTGTTCACACCTGTGGGATTTTGAACTACCGAAAAGCAGGAATGGAAAGGAAAGGGGCCAGGGGAACCTTCTAGAGCATCTCCATTCCTCACCACCCCTGTTTCTCATACCCAAGCCTTTCTTTCTTCTACCATTTTCTCCTCCCTGAGTCCTCACAGCTCAAGTAGAAAACAAACAAGGAAAAGAACCAATGAGCATAATTAAGGAGAAATGTTTGCTGGGAGGTAGGGAACAAGACCGGTTCAGACTTCCTGTGTTGGTCCCATTGGGGCCTCGTAGCCCCGTCTGAGTGCAGGCCAGCAGCTCATACCCAGGCTGAGCACGTGCTCACCTGGGATGGAGGGTCTGTGCGTGTGCATGTGTGGCTTGTGCAAGGAAGAGGCCCGTGGAATAGGGTGGGTGTGAAAACGGCTCACAATTCAATCTCCAAAGAGGAGTTTTAAGTCAAGAGAATCCTCACTAAAGAATTTTACTATAAAACTACACACAAATGCATCCTTTATTGAAAAGTGTGGCCAAGAAACATGTCAAATGCTTGTACTTTTCATTCAAACGTAGTGTGAAGTCACAGTTAATTCCCTCATCCAGATGGTTGGCCAAAGATTCCAGCCAGAACAGAATTATCTAGAGCTCCAGAAGACGTCCGAGTGCTGTCTGTCACTGGCTTTGAGAAGCCTGGTTCTGCTGGTTCTGCTGATGTCACCATGTCCTGCATGTCTCTCTGAACTTGTTACAGCCTACCTTTCGCTGCCTCTCCATCCCTCATCCTCAGCCAGTCATTTTATTTGAACAACCCTACTTGTCTCTTCCAAACAAAAAAGGAGAGATATCACCAGTGCCCTCTGATGGAGTGTCACAGAATCATGGCTGTGACATTTTAATAGCAGCACTCCATGACAGAGCCACAGTTGTCCCTGCTTTGCTAAGTGACAGGTTAGGAGGGGCACAAAAGTGACTTGCTCTCAACTTCCAGCTGTTCTGTGCTTTAATGCATTTTTAGTCAGATTACCCCCGTATTATGAACATTTTATAGCGTATTGGGAAAGTGATGCCAGGTGATTTTCTAAAGCTGGAATCTTCCCGCATTTTATTCCTAGCTCAGCTTTTGAGCTGGTAGCACAAAATCCCCCTCTCAGTGAAATGGGCCTTCTGTGTGCTTTCAAGAAGGCATGATTTTTCAAGCCACTTTGAACAATTTAGAAACAAGCACAATTGCTTTTTCAGTCTCTCAGCAGGTTAACAAAGAAAAGAGTTTCTCAAACTAAGATGGAAATGTCTGTAAGAGTCATGAGCTCCATGGCTCTAATTGTCTGTTTTTAATAGGCAACTCAGGTCCGGGGGTGGGATGGACAGTTAAACGCCAGCTTAAGTCAAACGTGGTAGTGGCGGGTGGGGTGGGCACTCAGCACGTGGTTAGGACAGTGTCTGAAATAGGACACGTGAGCTCCAATTCCAGGTCCAGCACATATGTGTGACCTTGATCAATCACTTAACATCATTATGGATCAGAATGATATGTAACATCATTATGTTATCAGTTGGGATAACAAGAGTAGCTTCCGGGTAGGAGTATTGTAGGGTCAGATGAGCCCATCCGTTCTGGTTATATTCCTGTATATAGTTGTTGTAGGGCAGAGAGGAATTTATTAATCACTGAGACAGTGGGAGGACGAACAGGTTAAAGAAATGTAAAGGCTTTGGAGGAGGGCAACAATTTTATGGAATTAATGTCACATTTTTCCTTTACTTTACAAACCCCTTTGGGTTTTGTGTATGGACAGGTGTCTCACCATCTCTGCCATCCCAGACCTTTAAGGCTAGAACAAGGCAGCTTCTCCGAGGACTGTATTTTATAATTAGGGGTAACACTCACTGTCTTTAAAACCAACTTGATCCATTTTTGAGCTCTTGGATTACACTTCACTATTTACAAAAGCTTAGGGGAAGTTCTTACTCAAAATGCCCCAGTAAATTCTAGAATTACAGAAATTTCTTCCTAAAGTACATCCAAAGAGCCAATTATACGAACTGTCAGTGATAAGATGAATAAGGTCTGAGGATCTAATGTAGAACATGGTCACTGTAATTGATAACACTATACTGTATAATTGAAATTTGCCAAGAGAGTAGAACTAAAATGTTCTCACACGCAAAAAAGATAAATATGTGAGGTGATGGATGTGTTAATTAACTCCACAGGGGGATCTTTTTACAACAATATGTGTGTAAAACTATCATGTTTTATACTTTAAACATCTTACACTTTCATTTGTCAATTATACCTCAGTAAACCTGGATAGATAGGTAAATAAATAACAAGCGGTTCCACCTCATCTCAAATGGAGAAAGGTCTTTTTTTTTTTTTTTTTTGGCCAAGAGGAGGGAATTTCTTTTCCTCACTTCTTTCCCCAACACTCAGTGCAACCCCGAATCAAAATTATTTAAATTCTCAAATTTACTTGAATGGTCTCCCAGTGCTAGAGCCAGCCACGCTTCCGTGTTGAAACACAGCCAACACTTTTTGTTCACCCATTATTGAACTTCTTTCTCCTCAATGCCTTCAAAAGATGGGAATTAAGTTGGGGAGCAGAGTACCTGCCTTTGAGTTCTCCCCACATTCGAGGTCAGAAGAGGGATGGAAAGTTGAGGCTTCAGGGGAGTGCGTATAGCTCAGTGGTAGAGCACATGCTTAGCATGCGCAAGGTCCTGGGTTCAATTCCTAGTACTTCTATTAAAAAAAAGAAAAAACCCACAACATTGTAAACTGACTATAGTTCAATTAAAAAATATGCTTTAATTTAAAAAAGAAAAAAGAAACTGGAGGCTTCTGCCCCTTGGGGCAATGGTGTGAATGTCTCATTGTTGTCAGCTTATAAGAAGGTCTCCAGCCCAGAGGAGCCAGAGGCTGGTGCTGGCACCTTTTCCTGGCCCCAGGATCAGGGGAGTGGCTTCTGGGGCCAGTACTTCATGCCCTCATCACTATATGGGTTCCAGGGAGCGAGCCTGGCCCTAGGACTTTGGCCCTTGCTGTAATGGCCCTTCCTCCAAGTCCTCCTCCTCCTCCCTCCCCTGGGCTGCGTTGTGTTTCCCTGGTAGGGCTCCTTCTGCCCAGTGGAGACCTTACTCTCCACCCTTAATGCAGGAGGAGCAACACCAGCCTAGCGGTGGGGGTGAACTCAGGACAGGCTTTTCCCCATAATTCTGAATTTCCTAGGCTTTGTCAGTGTAAGCCAGACTCTTAATGCTATTTTAATGTAGTTGTTTTGTGTGTGAATAATATGCTCTTTTTGCCAAACCTCAAGCCCTGGAACTAAGATCTCATAAAAATGCCTAGAGTCCAAAGCTAATAGCTATTATGGGGTAAGTTCTAAAAAGTTTCACATTGATGTTATTCTCACCAGGGCAGTGGGGGATATGAAACTGTTGAGGGATGGCTGGGGCTCCAGTTGCCCAGGTTGTAGGAAGAGATGTGTCCCATCAGGATGTCCCAGTCACTCTACCACGTGGAGGTCTCTGGTATAGATTTTTAATGTTCATTTCATCCTCAGACCCTATAACTTCGTCATCCTCAACTCAGTGTATAGCTGCACCCACTTCGTCATCCTCAACTCAGTGTATAGCTGCACCTCCCATCCAAGCTGAAAGTTCTGGAAGTCATCTTTGACACCTGCCCCCAACCTCTGTCTCCCACCATACACATCTGATCATCACCAACATTCATTCAACAAGTACTTCCCAGGGCCAGTTACATACCTGGCACTCTGCTGGGCAGGGTGGTAAAACAGCAGCTTGCTTGTAACAGGGGGCATAGGGTCATGGTTAAGAGCGTGGACTCTGAAGCCAGAGGTCACAGGCTGGCTCTACCACCATTAGCTCTGTGACCTTGGGCAAGGTCGTTCTGTCTCCCTGTGTAAAATGGAGATGACAGTATCTGCTCTGTGGTGACTTTTGACACCTACATGAATAATTTCTTAGGCACTCTGTGTCTGGCACATGGTAAACACCATGCCAGTGTTTAAAAAATAAAATAATGGGAGAGAGAGTGGTATCAAGCCTTCACACAAACATGGAAGGGACATCTGGGCGAGGTGGCCCTGCAAGATCTGAGGAGCCTGGGCTGGGCGTTGGAGTCCCCTGGGTGCCACCTCCTGCCACTGTCCCAGTTCAAGCCATGGTCATCTTTCACCTTGACCACAGAAATGTCCCTCGCCGTGGTCTTCCTTTCTGCTCCCCTACCTCTCCAGACCGCAGCCAGTGGGTTTTTCTAAATGTTAAATCTGATCGTGTCATTTCCTCAATGGCATTCTTCAGTGGCTCCCAAGTTCCCTTAGGTCTATGTCCTAAGTATCCTCAGGGAGCTTACAAGGCCCTGTGTTATTTTCCTTCCAGCATTATCTCTGCCCCCCTTTCCTCGTCTCCTTAACCATGGACGCACCTCGCTTGCTATACTGCAACCCTGAGGCATTCCTTCCAGTCCTCTCTGCAGGCCCCAGCCCTTCTTCCCTCTGGGCCTCTGTTCCACCCTCAGCTCTTGTTGTCACCTCCACCTGGCAGATCTGTTTGCTCTGCCCCGAACTTTTCCCCGGTGAATTCCTGCCATCCTTCAGGCTCAGCCTCAAACTCACTGCCCCAGGGCGGCCTTCCCCAGCTCCTCGGCGGGGTTGGGGGCCCCTCCAAGGGCCCTGTTGCAGTGTTGATCACTTTATCTATCGTGTAATTTTCCTCTTTACTCTCCGTACTCCCACCAGGCTCTGGGAGAGTAGAAACTGCCTTTCTGGCTCAAGTGTATCCCCTGAATTCAGCGCAGTGCCCGGCGTGTGGGGGCTCACAATATATGTTATGGGTGGACCCGTGTCCTTTGCCAAATCCATATGTTGATGCTCTGACCTCCAGGACCTCAGAACGCGACCTTATTGGAGATAGTGTTGGTGCAGATATAATTTGTTAAAATGAAGTCACATTGGAGTAAGGTAAGCCCCTAATTGAATCTGACTAGTGTCATTAAAACACACACACACACACACACACACACACACACACACACACACACACAATGTGAAGAGAAAGACACACGCATTGAGGGATGATAATATGAAGATAATACAGGGAGAAGACATTCATCTACAAACCAAAGAAAGTGGCCGGGGGGCTGATCCTTCCCTCACCACCCTTAGAAGGTAGCAATCCTGCAGAGACCTTGATCTTGGGCTTCTAATGTCCAGAACTGTGAGACAATAAATTTCTGTTGTTTAAGCCACCCAGTGTCTGGTATCTTGTCATGGTGGCCTGAGAAAATGAAGACAACATATTTCTTCACAGACTGGGTTTCCAACTCTTTTCTACGTGCTCCTACAAGTAAAGACTTCTTGTGAGCACAAATATACCCTCCATAGCTCTGGGTTCCACAAATAGATGGAGCCACCAGAAAGGCAGGCCCAGGTGGCTGTTAGTCATCGCAGCCAATGGCCAATTTTAGCTTTGAACGACCCCCTCTCCCCGGGTATTCCAAGAACTGCACCCAAGTGAGCCGGGGAGGCGCCCCTCGCAGCAATCCCCACAGCAGGGGGGATGTGAGCTGATGGGCCAGCAGGTGCCTGTTTTCCTCTGCCAGCCAGGAGAAGCAGCTGAGGAGGACCGCAGGAGGTGGGGGTGGGGCAGAGCAAAGCGCAGGGGAGAAGAGAAGTCAGAGCAGGCATGTGGGGCCAGAGCCGCGTTCATTCTGACTCCAGAACCACACCACGGGACTGCAGGGCCGGCTGTGCAGAAGCCAAGATGCCAGGGAGGAATTTCCCCCTTTCTTCAAGAAAGTCCTCCTTCTCCATTTGACTGCAAACCTCTAATAAGCAATTCTTTCCAATTTCTTCTGACTGAAGAAGTTCAGAGTGCGTTGAGCTAAAGAAGCACCAGGATCATAATTACGGTTATTACAGGGAGCTGTGTGTGCCATCACCACAGCATCTGGCTGTAATCACATGCTTAATGGAATGCAAGACGATCCACGGCTCATAATGGGCACTTTATGAGCCAGGCAGCCACCAAGTGCCCACCCTCCCACTTGGAGGCCCAACAGAACAGATGTTTGTGGAAAGAGAAGAGGCTTGTGCCTGTCTGGAGGGTCAGTGACCTCCGGGCAGTGCTTAGGGGGGGTCAGTTCCATAACCAGGTCTTGGAGCTCATATAGTTCTGACCAGCCAACAAGGGCACGAAGTAGGCTCTCCCCTAACTCTGGGTAGGAGGAGGTGTGTGTGTGTGTGTGTCTCAATACTCACCTCTGATCACACTGAGTCTCACAGATGGTGCAGTGGAGAGGTGTGACTATGGGATGGAGCTGCTCCTGGTAACCCCAAGCTCCTGTCCCCATTCTTTAGCAACCAGGAAGCCCCAACACACCGAAAAGGCAGAATGACAACCCCTCTAGTCAAACAATTCCTGAGGCATAACTGTCTTTGTCTGCTTGAGCTGACATAACAGAGCACCATAGACTTGGTGGCTTAGCGACAGCATTTACTTCTCAGAGTTCTAGGGGGAGGGAAGTCCGAGATCAAGGCGCCGGCAGATTCTTTTCTTGGTGAGGAGTCTCTTCCCGGCTTGCAAATGGGCGCCTGTGCCTTCTTGCTGTATCCTCACATGGTGAAGAGAGGGGGCTCCGGTATGTCTTCTTATGAGGGCACCAATCCTGTTGTGGGGGCTCCACCATCATGACCTCATCACCTTCCAGGTGCCCCACCTCCTAATGCTATCACATTGGGGGTTAGAGCTTCAACATATGAACTTTAGGGGGACACAAACATTCTGTCTATAACAATAATTAAACTTTCTGTCTCTCTTTTTTTGTGCCTCCCATTTCTTTCTTCATATCTCCATTCTGAGAGCCAAGAAACCCCCTAGAGTCACATGTGCCTGAGCTGGACTCACTCCTACATATATGGCCTCTGACCCCTTTTGGCCTCAGCCTACTGACCCCTGACCCTGACCCAGCCTACTGGGTGCCCCATGCTGGCTGCACCAGTTTTGACTACAGTGGAATCTTAGCTCATGTCTTCAGGAGTCCCTTTAGACCGGTGCTATTAAACCCCAAAGCCATGGGGTTGTACTGAGCCGCACATTCCCGGTCTTCGTTAACTTCCCCAGCCATAAATCCCTGTGGTCGTCTAGCCTCTCCTCAGTCATCATGCTCAGTCTCTGTGCTGCTTCTCTTTTATTCTAGTTTTCTGTGGTTGTCTTGCCTCTGTGGTTTCAGCGCAAATAAACTTTCCCATTTCCTTAACCAATTCCACATCCAAAAACCTTCTGTATGCCCCCATGGGCATCTCACACTCAACACAGCCAACAGTGAATTTTTGGTATCCTTTTGCCCAACTTACTGTTGTAAACATATGTCTCTGCCATTGTCTAGTCCAGTGGTGGTACCACCACCCACCCAACTGACTGTCCTTCTCTGTCACCCAACATCCTACCTATCAAATCCTACAGGGTTTACTCTCAAAATACTGCATATGTCAAAATAGAAGTCATGAGCATTTAGAATAGAGCCCCCCCAGCTTTTTCAGTTAGAAGATATTCTTCCTTTAAACTCAACCATTTTTTTTAGGGGGGAGGGCTAATTTAATCGATGGTCAAATGTTTATATTTAAATTATTAATTTAGCCACACACACATATTTAAAGTAACACAAAATATAAGATACTAATTTGGAAGTGAAGATCCTCACTCATATTTCATGAAACTGTTTTACTCAAACTCCTCACGTGCAGTTTTGACGTCAGGGTTTCTTTCATCGCGGAAGCCACTTGTAGAATTAATAAGGTTTTCTAGAGCAAAGCATGGTCAGTTCTGTGTGTCTGACACAAAGCATTTTTAGAATCCAAATGTGATTCTGCCTCTGGAAACATTTCCTAAAGTCATAAGAACCCATCAAAGAGCTGGGTTTCTTTTTTTCAACTGTGTGTTTTTATCTTCACTGTAATCATTTAATACATTCATTTAAAAGTAATCTTTCAAATGCTTGTTTATAACACCAGGCAACACTTGTAATTGTGAAGTCATAATCCCAGGAAAAATGACTGTGGCTCTATTAATTGATTTTGCCTTTTTTTTTTTTTTTGACTGAAATCAGTCAGGAGACCTCTCTAACACTCCAAACTGCCTTGATTCAAGCCATTACAGGCCAGTGTGCTTTCTCCAAACACAGGGTGACCATATGCCCAGTTGGCCAGGGACAGTCCTGGTTTACCATGTTGTCCCTGTGTAATTATCAATAGGACCATCTCAAAAGTGTCCCAGTTTGGATAATTAATCATATCATCAAGTACTGATTTGTTGTTCCAACTAAGTTAATTGAAAGAACTCCCTAATAAGGATTTATAAAAAATTCAAATGTAAGTTCCCTTTATCTTTTCTGAAGGATTATGTGGGGATGGGAAAGCACTTTGTCTAACATTTAGGCATAAACAGTGTTTCTCATTAACTCTCACAGTAGCCTCCCTCCCAAATGGTTTCTCTGCTTCTCCTTCAGTCTAGCTCTCTCTGTGCTGTCTCTCTTCTATTTATGACCCTTCGATGGTTCCCCGCTGACTACAGGATTATAGCCAAGCTCCCTACATGGCTTATACCACCCTCTTTTTTGAATTCCCTTTTGCTTCCTAAAGCTCATTTCCTGCAGACACTAACTGCTATATATAAAACAGATAAACAACAAGGTTCTACTGTAGAGCACAGGGAACTATATTCAATATCTTATAGTAACTTATCAAGAAAAAGAATATGAAGAGGAATACATATGTATGTTCATGTGTGCCTGAACTATTATGCTGTACACCAGAAATTGACACAATGTTGTAAACTGACCACACTTCAAAAACAAAACAAGACAATGATCATCTAAAAATACTTACCTGAGTGGACCTGACTTACTTACAGTGGTCCTGATGAGAGGCAGGCAAGAAGGTCAATGAGGAAGTGGGAAAGGGAGGGAAGGCAGAATCACAGGAAAATGTGATATGATGACAAAAGCGGAGAGTGGAGTTACTCACTTTGAAGATGAAAGAAGACGAGGCCACAAGCCGAGGAGTGCAAAACAACAGCAGAAGATGAAAAAGGCAAGGAAACAGAGTCTCCCCTAGAGCCTCTGGAAGGGACCAGCTCCCTCAACATCTTGACATTAGCCCTGCAAAGCTGAGTTTGGAATTCTGACCTCCAAAGCTATAAAGAGAACAAATTTATGCTGTTTTAAGCCACTGTGTCTGCGGCATTGTGTTACAGGCGTCATAGGAAGCACTACCCCTGACTTAATGCTTTATGTTCCAGCAACTCCAGTCTGTCTGACGCTCACCACCCACATCATGCTCCTCCTGCCTCTGCTATTTTGCTGCCGTCCCTTCTGCCTGGAATGCCCTTTCCCTTCCAGCCACCTTCCTTTTGCTTGGTCAAATCCTGTTTACCCACAAGGCTCAGCATGGGCATTCCCATCACTGACTTCCACACCTATACCCACCTAGGTGGGGTCAGTTCTCTTCTTCTGGCTTCCATGATTTCATTCACATTCCTCCAGAATTTCTGTTCCCCTAGTTCACTAAAATTGTCTGATTGTCATCTCCAACAGTCCTAGAAAAGGCTGTGCTTTGAAGGGACTGTGTCTGATTTTTCTATCTCCATATTCAGTAGGTACTCAATGATTATTTATTGAATGCTTGAAAAAAATGAATGTAAAGAATTTAATCAACAAATATTTTTATAAGAAATATTGGGTTATTCCTTGCCCATTTCCAAGTGATCTGAGGACGAGCCACCGATGTTCAATATTGGGTATTATCCTAGAAGAAACTGTGATTGCTGCCAGTTGGAGAGATCCTAGGAATAAAAATGGAAGAGTCTCTTTCAATCCTCAAGAGAGCTTTCTGGAATCCTGGCTCAGGGAGAGATGTTTAGTGTATCAGAAGAGGCTTTTCCCTCAGATGGACTTGTCCACAAGTGTGCAGGGACCCAGGCTCTAAGCTCCACCGGGTAATGGAGTCTCAGCTCAAATGGTTGTCTCATCCCAACTGGACTGTGCTTCTTCTTGGACTGGTCTTCCTGTCCTACACCTTTGTTCACTCTTTTTCCTCCTCTTAGAATGCTGTTCTCTCTCACTTTGCGTATTTCAACCTATTCATCCACTGAAGTTCAGCTTCTAAAACCATCCCAACTCCTGGTTGGCCATTTCACAGTTCAGATGAGAGAATATGAACAATTCAGCCCAACCCATCACTACCATGAAAGCAGCTGATCAAGTTTCTCCAAAATGGAGCCAACAACGTCTTTCTCTAAGAAGGAGAGCACATTTTCAGAGGACAGCAAGCCTATGTTTAGAACGGTGGTGAAATCTGCCATACAGGCCTCTGAGCATTCTCTTGTGTATATTCTGGCCCACTATGCTAATTTCCTCTCCTCTTTACCTTCCTTGTAACTGGGAGGTTATACTGCAGATCCTTGGGGACTCTCATTTGCATTGCAATATGAGGCTCCATTTGATGCTTGCAAATTATGGGCCCAGGGCTGAAGCTCTGATGCGGGATTTGCTTCCACATCAGTCCAAAGAAGGTAACGTATACACGAGTGCAGCTCTGGGGATAAAGAACCTTTTCTCATAATCACAATTTAATATTTAAAACTAAAATCTCAGTTACAGAAAAATCACAGGAGCACGCCCACCATAAAAGGAGCAGGAGAACTGAAATGAAGTGCTCTCATAAAAGCTGCATAAAATACAACCATGCACATACTACACACTTGGGGGAAATGCCATAAAATTTCTACACCTGAAGAGCTAATGTTCCCTCCATCTCCTTTCCTGTTCGGCAAGGATTCATTCGGAATTCTAAGTCCCCACAGGTGGATGTTCACAGGCGTCGCAGCATTTCAGAGGAAAACAGTTACAATCACTGGGTTGGGAAGATGGGGAAAGAGAAATGAACTCCACCCAGGGAACTCACAGCTATTGGTATCCGAGGACAAGGATTTTCATGTAGATGTGCTCCTCCTAATACAGGTTTTACAACAATACTTAGTTTCTGTTTGTGTCGAATTCAGGAGAGAGAAGGTACGGTGTGTCAGGCCGGAGCAGTTCCCCTCCAGGTAAGAAGACTTGACTTCCGGTCTCAATTCACCTCCTAACCACTTACAAGACCTTAGTGTCTTCATCTATTTGTCATGGACATTGAATGAGGATAGCTTCAAGGTGCCCTTCTACAGTAATATTTTAGTTCTTCTGGTTGAATAATCTACTTCTGTTCCCCAGTGAGGACTAGCTTAGTGAGGGTCCGAGACTTTACCTGGGGAATATTTTCCCAGCGTTGATCTACGTAAAGGAGTCAGTGAGACACCAAATCTAGATCCTGATAATTGTCCCCTGTCTGTTTTGTTCGTCTGGAAAAATGCATTTTCTTCTGTCCCCCAGAATCCTCCACGGAGAGTTAATGTCTCTGTAGAAGACGTGTGTGCATGTGTGAGAGAGAGACAGGCAGACAGACAGAGAAACAAAGAGAGACAAAGCAGAGACAGAGAGAGAGAGTTATGCTCTGAGAAGTACAGTGCTAAAATTCATGGAACTGACAAAACCAAGGGTAGAGAAGTTCATTGCTGTATCTCAAGTGCTTACAGCACTGCCTGTTACGTAGCAGATGGTGGATCAATATTTGCTACGTGCATAAATAAATCAACAGAGGAGCAAGAAACTAGATTTTTCCTCATACTAGGTCATGACTTTCCAACTCTAGGAGGCTTTGAATATTTTCCAAGTGCAATTAGGTTTGGGGTTTGAATGGATTTCTGTTTGCAGTCTACACAAGGACACGACTACTTAAACCAGTTCCTTTTAGAAGCAATATAATATTATATTTAGTAGTAGTACGTTTTATTCTAAGTCAAGTTACTCTAGTCTTAAAGCAAGTGTATCTTTAGGTTGGTGGTGAATTCACCTTACAGGTCTCTGTTTATTCTCTAGTGTATATCCTGTGGCCATTATGGTAACTTCTGTTTACCTTCTTTGTAACTGGGTGAATCTTAAAACTGCAGAAGCATTTGGGTTCTCTACTGCAATAAAACCATTATCACTGTTAATAAGGGATATTTAAGCCCAAGACTATAAGCTCAAGGAGGGCAGGAACCATGTTTGTTTCTTTCACTGTCTTACACCCAGCACCTGGCACAGTGCTTGGCACATAATGTGTTGAGAAGCTTAGCAGATGTCATTAAATAAATAGACATGTAACTCTCATTTTTCTTGGATACTTTAGAGATACTTTGGATTATTGTAGACAACTAATGAGACCATTTATTTTGCCTTAACCTTTGCATCTAAGTACTTACCTAGGAAAGTTACTGAGGCATTGATTCCCCATTATCCTCTCTCGTTCCCTTGATGGGATGGATCCTCACTCTCCTTGGTAGTCATTACATTTTGCCTGCTGTCTAGGTGCTTGGTGGCTTCATTCAGTGGATGTTGCTTCTCAGACTACCTCTGTTTGTGTCTCTGTCCCTGTCTGCTGCTACCTTGTGCTTGATAGTTGGCTCTAGTCTCCACAAGGACCTCTGAAGACAGAGGATGGTTATGTCTGAACTCATGAACCAAGCTTTCTCGGCCCAGCTCTGACACTGCCTCATGGTAGCCTGAGATCTTGTCAAGTGACCAGTATGTTGTCTGAACCTTCCATGTGGCAGCACTCCCTTGAGGACCTCAGAGTAATTTATCCAAGATGGCACCAGAAGATGAGTGAAGGCACTATGTGACTCATTCTGACCTCACGGGGTATCCCCAGAAACTCATGTCTTTTGATTCTCTCCTGTTCTAGGGTGATTTCAGTATCTCCCCTACCTGGGACATCCTCATCCTACCCACAGGTGATGAGCAATTTTACTCTACTATCCTGGCCTTAAAAGTCCTCTTTAACGTCTATTCCTAATGCCCTAGAGGCACTCGTGCAAATAAGACCAATATAGGTCTGGAGTTACAGGCAGGTATAGGTTAATTTTCCACTTAGATTTTTGTTATGAACTCTACTTGGTTGACCAATATCCCAATAGGAAGAAAATCAAAAGTGGAGAACTTTATTACAATTCTAACAATTCTTTTCCAAACCTTTCTAAATTAATACTTATTTAAAAACACTTTTCAGGGAAGGATATAGTTCAAGTGGTAGAATACATATTTAGCATGCATGAGGTCCTGGGTTCAATCCCCAGTACCTCCTCCAAAAATAAATAAATAAACCTAATTACCTTCCTCCTCCTCCAAAAAATTAAAACAAACAAACAAACTTTCAGGATCTCCTTTTCTTACAGGAGTAACAAACCAAAGTAAATTTTGCTTTAATGCCATTTTCTTTATATATCATCAAAACTCTGAGATCAGTGAAGTATCTTGATTTTTACTTTATTTCATGTTTTTATTTTTTTTAGGATAAGAGTTCAATGACTTCCTGAATGATATTCCACAATAGCCATATTCCTGACTTCTGCTGCTTCTCTGAGGGTAGGAATTACCAACACCACTTCAAAGCATCAATCTCAGTTAAGAACATCTCTATCCAGTGGACATCCATTCATCAGCAGAAGACCCAAGTTCTTTATAGAGTATAGGCTTTTAATTCATCTTTTTATTATGGAGGATCAAATAGAAAATTTTACTATTAACACATAAGATGAATTTTTTCCAGTCCAGGATAAACAATGGATTTCATGGGAAAAAACAGCATATGAGCCCTTAAATGTTTTAATAAGAAAATATTTGTTTATTGAGTGCCTACTATGTGCCAGAGAATGTGAGAATGCGTTAAGTATTGTTGATGCAAAGAGAATTAGCTCTGTCCTGTGCCTTTAAGGAGTGCAGTGTTTGGTGGAACAGACAAGATTAATTATGTTAGGGCTAAAGGGATAATTTCCTGCTGAATATAATTGATTTGTTTTGGACCTCTGTTGGAATGGGAGTATGGTAGCGTCTCCTTGCTTGCTCTGGTCTGTGGGAGGGAGGCTTAGACCTCCCTGAGGGAGGTGGATCAGACTTTGAGAGTCAAGAGAGAGCATTTCCCTATCCTTCTTCCCTCCCTTTCATTCTTCCTTCCTTCCTCCCTTCCTCACGGAACCCCTCCTCTGCCCTCTGCTAACCCTTTCTTCCCATCTCCCCACCAGTGTCTACTCTTCATTTTCTTTCACAAGTCAGTGGTTTAAGGGAAGAGAGATTCTTTTTGAATCATTTGTCCCAAAATGGAAAAAAAAAAAAAAGTAACACCAAGTCTCTCAGTTTCTTTAAGGTACTGCATCTCAAAAGTGTTTTTACAACAGCCCTTTCATGGCAGCTCACCTGTCTGCTGAAGGTAAGCGAAGCTCTGGAGTCAAGATTCCCCTTTGCCACAGGAGGGGAGGAGACTGTTTTCCACACACTCGGAGGGGAGCCGGTATGTTTGCTGAATTTGTTGCAAGTCTGCTTGAGGGTGCTGTTGTCTCATTCAACTCAATGTCCTAATGTACAGGAAACTTGCTACAACCTGGTAAGACCATCTGGACGGTACTAGGGGCCGTGCTAGCTGTCGATGCCTCCAGATTCCTTACTCTTTAAAATGAAGCGGCCAGTTTCACTCTGACTAACTGTCATATCTCTGCCAGGAAATAGGCAAAACAATTTTTTTTTAGTAGGTTTCTGATCTCCTTTTGCATCGACTTGAAACAGATAGTTTGAAACATGATAGCTTAAGATTTTTATAACATATATTTATACAAAGTAACTTCAACTTAGAACTGACATTTACATTAATAATATCAACTATATACTGATTACCTAGTTTGAGCCATTAGTATATTCTAAATACATTATTGTCACTTTAGACACATGATTTTCATTTCAAACTACAGCCATGTGAGATAGGTAGTGTTATTACTGTTTATCGAATGGAAAAAACTGAGCATCAGAAAAGTTAAGTATTTTTTCCAAAGCCACACAGCTAGTAAGTGGCAAAGCCGAGATTTAAGCATAGATGTGTATATTAATACCATCATATGTATATATTTACAAAGGTCAGGAAATTATATGATAAATCACCCTCGTGTTTTTTTTTTTTTCAAGAGTGGTTGTAATTAAAACACAAGCTTTTCCTTTTTCCATATAAAAAGCTGGCTTTGGGGAGAGGATATGACGATTGATGACAGGTGTCAACAAATTTTTAGGACTAAGAAAGGAGGTTTTATTTGTCATAAAATGTGAACACTGAATATTTATTTAATAATAATTTAATAAAACTATATTAGGATGATAGGAGAGAGAAAATGTCTGGAGGATGAGGAGTTGTAAGTATAAGAGGTCTAATTCCTCATTGCCCATATTAAGAAGTCAGTAGAAAAAAAGTGGGAATATCAAGGGAAAAAAAAAGGTTTAAACCTGGGTTAGGAATATGGAGATAAATATCAGAAGACATAGGCAAAAGATCTGAAAGTCATCATTCGTGTAGCAGGAGTTGAGGATGGGGAAGATTGGAGCCTTACAGTGTACTTGACTTTTAAAATTAAAGTTGAATATTATTCTGATGCAAAAAATGATAAAACAAATGCATGCCCATTGTAAATAACTTAGAAAATGCAGATTAATATAGGAAGAACAAAGATCATCTCTGAATAATTTCACCACCCAAATTTACATCTTAGTGTGTTGTTCTTCAATAAATATTTTTTGTTACAAACTAAATATGTTTAAATATGTTCACACACATATTAAAAAGGCTTTTTTTTAAAAAAATACTTACTATAAGAGGTATTCTCTTACGCGATTAAAATTTTTTCCTAATTTTTTGCATAATATTCAGTTGTTTGAACCTCATGTAATTAGCCATTTTCCTCCTGTTGGACATTTAACTTTTTTGAAAAATTGAAGTATAGTCATGCAGTATATTGTATATGTGCAGTTAAATTATAACAATTCTATCTAATAAAATGGAAAAGTGAAAAAAATAGAGTAGACAAAAAATTGAAATATAGTTGATTCACAATGTTCTGTGGACTTTTAACTTTTAAAATGTATTACTTTATTTCATCATTACAATAGCATTTTGAGTTACTTCTCATTATAATCCTCTTTTAAAAAAAAAAGATCATGATAAGGTTATGTAATGTGCTATTATGGGCTGAGTTATGTCCCCCTCCCCCATTCACATGTTGAAGTTCCAACCTCCCAGTACCTCTGTATTTGGAGATTGGGCCTTTAATGAGGTAATTAAATTAAGATGAGGTCATTAGGGTGGGCGCTAGTCCAATATGACTGGTGTCCTCATAAAAGGAAAATCAGGGCACAAACAGGTGCGGAGGGATGACCATATGAAGACATGGGGAGAAGAATGATGGTCATCTCAAGGTCTCAAAAGAAACCAACTCTGGTCACACTTTGATCTTGGACTTCTAGCCTCCAGAAGTGTGAGAAAATACATTTCTGGTGGTTTAGCCACCCGGTCTGTGGAACTTCATTTTGACAGTGCTAGCAAACGAACACGTATACCTATGGTCATGTCACCAGTGAAGGCTAAATATGGGTACAAAATACAAGTCTTTTGAATCCAGGTTTCAAGTCCCGAGCTCCTTCCCTCATGTGACGCACATGCACAGGCAGGCACGTGCATACGGACGCACATCCATTCAGCTTCCCTGGGAGTCACGAGCTAGCTTGCTGCACACAAGTTGATGCTGTCATCTTCTCCCTTTGCTTTCATTTCCACTCTCCTCTTGATCTCTTCTTACAATGTCTCCATATTGTCCTTCCGCTTCTTTCCTTCCCGCTGTCCTTTCCAGGGAAGTGCTTGGGCAGTTTTTCTGACTATGAACATCTGTTTTGGAATACCCACAGATCTACTTTCTGTATCCTGACTTGTAGGTCTGTAACCACCTTATGTTCCGTTTTCTCAGTTTATTCTTCAAGGCACATCTGGTTAAGAACAGATCTCTCCCAGGGCTCTCAGGTGTGACATGGAACTGATAGAGCAACAAACTCCACAGCGTGATGTGATTTGTAGTAAGACTTGAGACCGGATGTGATCAAAGAAAAACAAAGAATATAGTCATTGGTTTGGGATATTCTTGGTTTGTAACCACCATAGTTTTACCTACTTTCTCCTTGTGATACTCTCAGGACATTCTTCTTCTTATTTTTTTCCACAACAAAATCCCACCTCCTTCTCCAGGATCCTATCATCAACAAAATAAGCAATGTTCTTTGTTTGGAGCAATTCTTGTCTTTATTTAAGCAGGTGCTAAGTAATTATAGACACACTTAGCCTTTAAAGGGTGTGTTCTTTTTAAGTCCTTAAAGCACACGCTCCCATTCATGTGTCCAATGTAAAAGCAAATTTCAAAGAGAAGGAACAAAGAGAACAATAAAACTTGAAAATCTCAAATCTTGACTAGTTCTGGTAAATAGAAACAGGACAGATGGTTTCACTTTCCTGAAATGAACATATTATTCTCGAGACAATAAAGAGATTGGGAGTCACTCTGGCTTAGAATCCCTTAAGAAATGATGAGGGCTTTGAGCTCTTCTTTTTTACATTGCACATATGAGATATGTATATTTTCTAGGGAGTCACACAACTGGTAGATGTGTTGACGTCCAGAGATTAGTTGTGTCATGCATCTATTTTCCAGGCTCACAGATTTAAAATATCTTGACAATGACAACGTGAGTTGATGATGAGGGTTGATAGACATTGAAGTTTTGGGGGAGTTATTGTTATTATGTCCCGGAATCTACTCTCTTGAAAGTCTTAAAATTTGATAGCATCTTATATTTCCCCACTTCTACCTAAAGACAGAGAACTGGATTTCTCAAGTCTCTTTTTAGCCCTAAGGAGTCTGAGTTTGCCACCTGTCCTGCAGGCCACTGGACAGTGTTAGCCATTAACCACAGGAAGTTCTATGGCCCCACAAAAATAGTAATTAATGAGAGACATACCCAAAGCTGCTATAGGATCCATTCGCCTTTTTTTCTTCAGATGCTTTAAATGTGTTAGAATTAAGTTGAGGGATGTCTATAACACTCAGAGAATGGATCTGCAAAAACTCTAATTATACAGGATGTCCTTTTTTTCCCTGATCTTTTCAGGTGTACAATTTCTAATGAAGGAAAATCTGTGAAGACTCATTGATGTGTTCCAAAGATCTTGATGGCAAGAATCTAAACCTCTTTAATCCTGAATTTGCATAAAAAACTACCACCAGATTAGGAGAGTGCAACTCTCCTACTTTTAACTATGTAGACAAAATGTAATCCAGTAGAGTTTGGGAGATGCCTGGGAAAAGTAATATGAAACATCACACTCATGCACATGAGTGTACAAAATAATGAGCATGTTTTGACTTGTTTCAGTTAAGTTAAATTTTTTCACTCCATGGGTGTGAAAGCAAGCTTTGACTTAGAGCATACTTCTGTATTGTATTAGGACAGCTTTTTTTTTCTGATGAAACTATGTCTTTTTTTAAAATTACAATTGTATAAAGATACAGAGAATTGAAACTTGCACTGCAGTACAACTTGAGCAATTGTACGATTAAACAGTTTCCTCCTTCCCTAGAAACTTGTGAATAATAAAAACAGCCCTCAGAATCATTTAACTTAACCTTTGTTCATTCAGGCATTCAATCATGGATGAGTTTGCTTTGCTAATGGATTATTTACGTTATCCTAATTTTACTTCCACCTTTAGATTCTAAATATTAAAGAACAGTTAAAAGCTTTTGGAGGTACTACTTGTGAAATTTAAAGCAAACAGCTCTCTCTTTTCTAACTTTTCTTTTTAGAAAGCACAAAGTTATAATATTTTTATATTTATTCTCTTACTCTTTTTATTTGCTGTCATTTTTATCCACATGATCTCAGGTCCAGATCGTGTGGGTAAAAGGTAATTCAACATCCTTGGACATCCTCTGTGTTCAACTTCATGTTAGAATGCCGAGGCGGGTACAGATAATGTTTGAAGCCCTCTAGTGCTTACCAATCGGCCAAAGTTAATTTCATTCTGTGTGTTCAGGTTTGGATATATTGAGTTTTTGGTGGGCAAAACGTATTGGTAGTACTCAAGGTTTTACATTTTTCCCTTCTAGGCTGGTCCAATTTAGGAAAGAGAATCCTCTAAAGTCGTAAGTGGAGATGTAAAAGCCTTCAGCTGCTTCTATTACTGAAATCTGGAGGTAGAATAGCCTACATTCTGGCCTGTGATTATGTTCTCCTAAATCACTGTGTTTCGCGTGTGCCAAGTCATGTCTCCTCCAGAACACTTGAGCATTTGGGGTTAGAGCTTTGCCTCATGTTTCTTTTGCATTCTTTTATCTGGGTCCCTGATAGGTATCCAAAAATTACTTGTTTGAGTGAAATGAACTGTTAGTGTCTGATGGCAACCACCATGGCCAAAGAGTTTGGAATTACAGTTAGTGTCATTGGGTCATCCTGACCATCGATATCTCCCCACAGCAATTCTTAAAGCCCCAGTGAATTATCTTATTTGGTAAGGTGATTCATTCAATTTTTCTTCAGCAATTCCCTTTTTTTATAATTCAAGTAGAACTCTATATTGGTCTTATTTTCTCCATGTTCACAATTCTCCCCAGACTTCTGTCTGTGTCTTTGTATACTTCTATGTCTTCCCAGACTTCTGTATCCTACTCTTCTCTATCTTCTCAAACATCTGAACCTTAGACCTTCAGAGTGTGTTGCCTTCATTCCTCCAAAACAGTTGTTGGGTGCTATGTACTCATTTGTCTGGAGTTCCTGACCACAAGGAAGCCTCTTGTATCTGTTATGGATGCCCAGTTGCCCAGTTTCCCAGAATGACATGATTATTATACTTATTCCCACCTGAGTATACCTTGAGGAGGAGTTGGTGGGAAATGGGGGAACATATTAGTCCTCATGTGTATTCAGTTAAGTCAGAGAACTCACTCTGGAACTTAGCCTAACCAAAAAGGGGAAATTATTGGAAAAACCCAGGGTGGCTCTCAGAGGAGAAGAGCTGTGTAAATGAGGAGTCCGACTAGGGGCATCAGGTCAAGAACCAAGGGCTAGGTAACACTAGGTTCCTTTCACTCTCTCCTTCCTACATTTTTTTTTCTCCATTTCTTTCTCTGCATCAGTTTAATTCTGTACTCCTACATACAGGCTTTCAACGTGTAGTAAAAACATGTGGCCAAAATATTGCTGTTCCAGATTCATAGCCTTCCATTTGTATAAAATAAAAGGCAAGATCTTGTTTTTAAAAAGTTAGAACTTAGAGAGGGGAACTCTAATGGCTTAACATGACTTAATTGTTCATCTGTGGCTAATGTTTAGAGTCAGAGGGATGGACTGCTATCAGAGGCCCTGCCTTGGTCACAAGCCCACTCCAGTGGCCAGGGGAGGCGCGCAGCACTGTAACAGACAGATCCCACCAGAACTGCAAGCTGAGAGGGAGGGGGCAGTTCCCCCACGCAAACAAGGTTTAACGTTGACTGTCATGGACTGAATTGTGTCCTCTGCAAATTCACAATTTGAAGCTCTATCTCCTAATGTGACCATATTTGGACATAGGGCCTTTAAAGAGGTGATAAAGGTTAAATGAGATCGTTAAGGGCGACCCTAATCCAATATGACCAGGGTCCTTAGAATAAGAGAGCGAGAAATCCCAGGGATGTGTGCACACAGGAAAAAGGCTATGTGAAGATGCAGCAAGAAGACAGCCATCTGCAAGCCAAGGAGAGAGGCCTCAAGAACTTATAAAAGGAAGTTCTAGTCTCAGGAAATTTGTTAGCTGGTTTTATAAAAAGATGCTCACAGATTGGTTGGGGCAGTCACTTGACCCAAAAGCAGCCCACTCCTAGGCTGGGAGGGAACCTGGTCTGCATGTGTGTGTGTATGGGGGATGGGTTGGGCAAAGGTTATTTGCTAAATCATTCAGATTGGCTCCTCCTAGGATTTTGGATCATAGAAGACTGATTTATTACTAGCAAGAAGGGAAGAGAGAAGACTTCTGAATAACTGCCATGAGAAAGGGAAACGGAGAGTAACAAGATCCTCCTGTGACCCCAGGTCCTGCTGCTCCCATTGGGGGTGACCAGCTTATCTGAGTTTTCCTGGGACACCCTGGTTTTGGCTCTGAAAGTCCCATGTCCTGGTGGGTTTTCTAGTTTCTTATGGTGGCAAAGTTAGTTCTTTAAACCCTAAGAATCCAATTATGATTCCATCTGTTACAATTTTTTCTGACTCTATTATCCTGGGGAAATTGATTATAAGTCTTTTTTTAAAAAATAAAAACAAAATAGTGTTCTCTGTGAGTGAACTCTGTGTCTATCCCTGAGGAAGACAGGAGCGGAGAGAGACAGGGACAGGATGTGAATGGGCAGCCGTGTGTGGTGGTGGTGGAGGTGGGGTGAGGTTTTTGTGCTGGGGGTGGGGTGAGGTTTTTGGGGTGGGGGAGATCAGCGAGGGAGTGGGAGCTGGTGATGTCAAGGGAGACAGGATTAGAGAGAATAAGTATAAAATGAAATTAGAGGCCAAAATGAGCTCTTGGATTACCGCCCCCTTGTGCAGCACCTGTGGGTAGACATGGGGGCTGTAACAGTGGAACAGCGACTGCAGGACACACTTGTCTCTCCTTCCTCTGAATTCACCATTCCTTGATTCAAAAGGAAATTCGGGTTAAATGAAATCATCTTCTACATGTGTCTTCTACATGTGAAAGTTTTTTTTTACCCTGGGTTTCTGTTTTGCAAATCTTTTCATCTGTAAAATATTTCTATACTTTCAACACATTAAAAAGCAGAAAAGCTACTTCTTAACTCTCTTCAGTCTGGCTTCTACCTTCACCACAGCTCTGAAATCATCTTGTCAGTCTTTACGCTGACCTCCTACTCCTTTGTACGGTTCCTTCTCCAACTGATCTTCCTTTCCTCATCCTTTCTAAGATTTCACACTGCTGACTATTTCCATATTTTTGAAACTCATTCCTCCGGTGGCTTCCGAGATACCATTCTTGTGGTCCTTTCTCTTTGTGCCTTAGCCGACTCTTTTTCCTTTGTTTCCTCTAAATATTGACATTGCCTGGGGTCTTCTTGATCTTTTTCTTTTGACATTCTCTAGATTCTACTTGGATGAACTCACCTTTACTTTTGAGTTACAGCGGTGTCCACCTCTAGGATAGTTCTTGCTCCTGCTCCTCAGATTTGTTTTTTTCAACAATCACTGGACAGCTCCACTTTTATAGTCTTGGAACCCATGAAACTCAACATGGCACAAACCAAGTTTTTCCTTTTTGTCTCCACTTCTTCCTTCTTTACTCTCTATTTGGTTCAACGGTAACATCATCCAACGATCCCCTGGGACAAAGCTACTGTTGTCTCACCCTTACTTTATTCTCCCTTCCTTCCATAGTAATAGAATTCTAACTTTCTAGCTGGACTAGCCATTCAGAATAAAGGCTACTTTCCCATTCTCTCTGGGGCTAAGTTTTGGCCAAAGAAAATGCAAATGGATGTGCCATGTGGCAGCTTTTGAAAACCTTTAAAATATCCTTCCTTTGCCCTTATTTTCTTTGTTCCTTCCTCTGTCCTGCTGCCTGGAATGTGACTGCGATGACTGGAGCTTGAGCTTCCCTCTTGGACCACAAGACTGAGGTCACACCTTGGAAATACTGAATTGTGTGCAGGAAGGAGCTTGGGTCTCTGAGGACTTTAAGGAGCAGAGCTGTTCCAATCCTACGTTGCCGACTTCTGGACTTACACACAAGAAGTTAAGCATAAGTTTTCTCTAAACTTTACTATTTTTTTGTCTTTATTACTCACAGCCAAACCTAGTCCTAACTGACATATCAGCCAAACCAAAATCCTAGAGTAAGGCTAGACTATTCGCTCCCTTCCAAGACCCACGTCCAGTCATTGAATACTACTCAGCCTACCACTCCGGTATCTTTCTTTCTTCTGAGTCTTTATTTTTCCAGTCCTGGACTTCGTTCTTAGCCAGCACATGCTTTACACTGCCACTGGAATGATCTTTTGAAAAACAGACCAAATCCAGAATTAATCTCCTCCAATTATTGCAATTATGCCCCTGTCTACAGTTCTTAGTATGGAAAACTGTTCATGGTCTGTGTGACTCACAATTCATTTCCCACTGCTCCACCATAGGCACAATCTCCCAACTATTTATAGTGCTGGACCACACCACCCTATTTCATATCTCTGGGCCTTGGCATGTGCTGGTTCTACTGTCCGACATGTGTCGTCCTTTTACTATCTCAACATTCATCTGGAACCTTTATGAAAAACTTTCCTCATTCCCAAAGAGAAGACGGGCACTGATAACTTCTCCCTTTGTAGCAGGAATGAGCCTTACATGGACGTCTGCACTGCAGTGTTTACTGTCTTTTAAAATTACTTGTTTATATGTTTCTCTCTCTTTTAGACTGTGTGCTTTTTGATGATAGGAATCACATCTTTTCTCTTTTTATCATCAGCATCTAACCTGGTGTCTGGAACATGGTAAATGCCCAGTGGCCTGTCTCTGCTTCCTCCTTTGCACTCCATCTCTATCTATTAGTTTCTTATTGCTGCTGTAACAACTTGTGCAAGCTTAGTGGCTTCAAACAAAACAAATTTGTGATCTCACATTTCTGGAGATGGGAAATCTAAGATGTGCTGGCAGGTTGCATTCCTTTTAGGGGTTGTAGGAAAGAATCCATTTCCTTGCCCTTTCCAGCTTCTAAGCTGCCCAAATTTCTTGATTCATAGCTCCCTTCCATTTTCAAAGCCAGTGATGATGGTCAAGTCTTTGACTTTGCATAACTCTCACTCTTCTGGTCCCCTTTTTCACTTATAATAAGGACCCACCCAGATAGTTAGTCTAGGATAATCTCCATATTTCTCCCCATCTGATTTGCAACCTTAATTCCCTTTTGCAATGTGAGATAGCATATTCAGAGATTCCAGGGATAAAGCCATGGGCATTATTCTGCCTACCACACCATGTTAAGTCTAGTCTTGCCACAGCAGCCTCGGAAAAGTCCATTAAAGACATATGTGAGATACCGTCACAGCTCTGCTTGAAACCTGCCCCAAACTTCTGATCTCGTTTGGAGTCCAGGTCCTTGTAATAACACCTGCTGTGCCTTACACCATCTGACCCTCTTCGTTCTCCCTGATCTCTGGCTTGCTCTGCCTCAGCCAACCCCAAACGTACCAAGGGAAATTTTGCCTTGGGGCCTTTTCCTCAAATCTCCACATGGCTACCTCCCCCACTAACTGCAGAAATTTGATTCCATCTGAATTTAGTGAGTTTTTGACAAAATTGTATAAGATAGCAATTCCCATTTCTCTGACAATTCTTAACACCTTATTCAATTTTATTTTCCCTTCAGTCCTTCTCTTTATATGACCTACTGTACACTCACTGCTGTTGGGTTCAATTATCCGTCTTACCCATGTCAGTCAGGATCGGGGAGGATTTGTTGCTATTGTCTCACTGTTGTATCTCCAGTTCTTAGGAAAGTGCCTGGCACGCAGAGAGCATGCTCTGTCCAGGGCTGGAGGGAGTTTATGAAGTGAAGGAAAATGGAAGACTGGGATTAAGCAGTGCGCCTGGATTAACCACAAATCTATTTCTTTTTCTCTCACTGGAGGTACCAGGGATTGAAGCCAGGGCCTTGTGCATGCTAAGCATTCATTCTACCACTGAGCTACACCCACACCCTCCTACAAATCTATTTTTTAACAAAAGGAATTCTCTCATCCTTATCCTTAAATGAAGAGGCCCATATCAGCTTCGAAGGACAGTTCCTAAGTCATCATGAACATTTTTCAGGGATTTTTAAGAATTTGATTTAAAAATCCCTCAGGATTGGGGGTGAGTGTCTAGTAGCACGCAGTCCTGTGGCAAGTGAGCTTCTGCAGACACACTCTGTGAGCCTCAGAGCCAAGACTAAAATGTGTCTTAAGATTGATAAGTTCTAAAATTAAAAAAAAAAAACTCTTCATTTTTAAAAAGTGAAAATGCTCCCCCATCAACTATTTTTTTCCGATAGTTTTCTTTCATTTTCCCTGAAATGTTGAAAATAGCTTACTCTACTGTATTAGCACATATGTTCCGGACAGAAATCTTACGTTATGCAGATGTTTAAGTGGTAATACCTATGTGATGAAAAAAACCACACAAGAAACATTTTATTCAGAAAATCTTAATTTTAAGTGAAATTTCCAAGGACAATAGAATTCTCCAAGTGGAGGCCTAATGGTAATACATTGAAAGTAGCCCAGATTGCATGCAGACAAAGCTCTCAGGTTGTCTGACACCTCTTCCCGAGGCAAAGTGAAGAGCCTGGTATGGAAGCTACCTCCTACTCTTCTGTGCCCTCTAACAGTTCCTGCGTCTGAGTGGGTTTCTTACTTCCAGTCTCATTCCAGAACTTTCACCTTAGCTGTAAGATTCTTTATATAATGTTGAAATTGAAAAGAAAAAAACCCCAGAGAACCAAAAAAGGCGTAAATTTTTTTCTCTATTTTAATCCTTGAGCAGAAAAAGAAGGAGCTGATATAATTTCTTGCCCTTTAATGTTTATCCAGCATCTGTTTTTCAGGTGGGTTATTTTTATATACAACTTTCAGAGTGGTGGATACTCTCACTGTCTTAGAGTGGTCACGGTTTCATAGTACATGCATATGTCAAAATCTCAAAATGTGCACTTTAAACATAAGCAATTTTTTTTACCAGTAAATAAAGATATTTAAAATTAAGGTATTTAAAGGTTTTTTTTTAATGTTTTAAAAAATGCATTCACATTTAGGTATTTTTAAAAGTTTTTTAAATGCACACACACACACTTGCACACTTGTACAGTTTTATTTCTAGCTACACTGAGCAATAAACTCCTGTGGCTATTGAAGTTAATTAAAATGAAAGAAAATTAGAAATTCAATTCTTTGGTTGCACGATACATATTTCAAGTGCTATGTGGCCATATGTGGCCAGTGGCTCCCACACTAGACAATGCAGACATAGAAAATTCAGAAAATTGCAGAAAATTCTACACACAGAATTGTTGTAAATCATTCTCCCATTGGCCCCTCATTCTCATTTCCAGGCCCTACCTTACTTTTCCAAAGCAGAGGTCTGCTTTCAGCTTCCACAATGAAACGAGGGCCATCTCTTGAAAATGCAAATCTGCTCACTACTCTCCTGCTCAAAATCCCCCACAAGCTGAAATCCAAACTCTTGAGGATGGGAGCTCTGGAAAGGCCTTCCATCCTCATTTCCCACCTCTCCCCTGCCTTTTTACGTGCCTGGTCCCAGAAACCTTGGTTCACTCACCACCTTTGTCTAGAAAGCTTTCCACTTGCGTCTCCGCTTGGGAGTTTTATACTTACACTTGTAAGTTAAAAAAAAGACCTTATCTGTGAATTCTTCCAGCTCATTTGGACAATTCAGTGGCTACTATTTTTTGCCCCATGGCCTATTTGTTTTAGGGATTTATTGAGGTTTTTGTGTGTGTGTGGGGGGGGTCAATATATAGCTATTTCTGTCAGGACTGTATATGGGCCTAAGAAAGTACAATCTCTGTTTACAGAGTAGGAAGTGTGACATGTATGTTTTATATCAGCTGCACTGATGGCATTTTGCAATATGAACTGCATTTTCTCTGCTCATGCCTAGTCTAGAATATAATGTATCTTTTATTTAAAAAATGATTATAAATGAGTTTTAAGGC
This sequence comes from Vicugna pacos, assembly GCF_048564905.1. NCBI lineage: Eukaryota > Metazoa > Chordata > Mammalia > Artiodactyla > Camelidae > Vicugna > Vicugna pacos. The sequence continues at coordinate 59,588,549 of NC_132994.1, read as the reverse complement.
TTTACTTAAATTTCTTTTGACTGTCATAATAAATTATGTATATGAATCCCCTCAATATAGTTTTAGTCTCCCCCATTTGCACCCAAACACTTTACCGTTTTTTAATCTCAGGCTTTGGGTCAGGTAATTATGTGATTTATTTTCTCTCTCTTTCTCTCTCTCTCTCTGTGTGTGTGTGTGTGTGTGTGTGTGTGTAGAGTGTCTATGTGTCTATCTATCTATCTATCTATCTACCTGTCTATCATGGGGTGAAGCCCTCATGAATGGGATTAGTGCCCTTCTAAGAAGAGACACGAGAATACTTTCGGTGTTCTCCACTATGTGAGGATACAAGGAAAACATGACTTTTGCAAGCCAGGAAGAGGGCTCTTACCAGACACTGGATCTGCCAGTACCTTGATCTTAGGCTTTCCAGCTTCCAGAATGGTAAGAAATAAGTATTTGTGGTTTAAGCCATCTTATCTATGGTATTTGTAATAGCAAGCTGAGCTGACCAAACAGTTTATCTATGTATATCACACGTGCATGTGTGCACAAGCACACGCACACACACACACACACAAACTCAAAACTATCACTCCCAATTGCTAAGACACCCTTCGTCCCTCTCCTCTTCCTTATTTGATACCCAGATCACTGGCAGTTTGGCCTTGGACCCTCCAGGCCTCTAGGCAGAGTTTGAAAGAGTCTTCTCAAGGCATCTGATCAGTCAAAGAACAAAGACCTACAGGTGTTGAAATTGAAGAACATCAAACTGTACAGATAAATCCTTTAGTGGAAGTATTTGGTTGTTAATCCCTTCCACCTACTTAGAGATACAAACTTATTTTTCCGTATCTTTCTCTTAAACATTAATGGGCAACCAAAAACTCTCACTTCTGAGCAAAGCTCAAAAATGAAAGGGAGGCACCAAATAAAACAGCAGCAGATGCAACTTGTAGCCAACAGAAGCTGTATAGAAAGGAAGAATATAGTTAAAATGTTAACATCTTCAAGAAATAAGATAAGAGATCACATCCAGAGAATAAAAATAGGGTGCTATAAAATAGAAACATTCAGGAACAGAAATTTTGGAAATTAAAAACACATTAGCAGTTGAAAAGCTCAGCTGAAAGGTCTGAAGATAAAATAAGGAAATTCCCCTAAAAGTCGAGCAAACAAAAAGGCAAAGAGATAAATGATGAAAGACTGATGAATTAGGTCAGGCCAGACCGTCTAACATCTGAACAACAGGATTTTCAGACACAAAGGACAGAGGAAAATGAAGGGAAGGAATTACCAATAAATAATTCAAGATATTTCCTGGGCCTGAAAGACATCAGTTTCTGGATTAAAAAAGATTTGAAAGAAATCTCAACTCAACACAATAAATGAAAAAGATGCATTCCAAGGCACATCAGGATGGAGTTCAGGAATATGATGAAAAGAAGATTCTACAAACAGGGAATCTCTGATACGCATCAGATGGGTATAAAGTATCAGGAATCAGGATGGTTTTGGACTTGTCACAGCAACACTGAGGCTAAAAGACAATGGAGCTAGAAAATGATAGAATTCTGAAGGAAAATACTTTCTGACCCAGGATTCTACGTTGACTCAAGCTGTTCATTCAAATGTGAAGATAAAATAACATTTCTGCTTGCAGACATACAAGGTCTCAAAACATTTCCACCTGTCATTTCTTATGAAGCTAGTAGAAGATGTAAGTACAAAAATGGGAGCAACTCAAGCAAGAAGAACCATGGGATGTGATGGAAGAAATAGAAGATCCAATGCAGGAGAGGTGGGGGGGACTCTCAGTACACCAGGCAAAGGGGACGCTCAGGAAACCCGCATGTTAAAGTGGCCATCACCATGACATCCTGGTCCATTGTCTGTGTGTTGAACCTGACAATGCCAGAGTGCACCTGCCCACATTCTAATCTGCATGGTTGTCTGAACCACGTGCTGATGAGTTTTTCTCTTCTTTCCAAGCTCGTCCACTGGATCAGCTGAGGATTCTCATTCCTCCACTTTGAGTCACTCCTGAGAGCTAGAGATTGGCCATGGTAGAAGCACAGAGTACAGAGCGGCCCCAGCGTCTGGTTCAAGCTAGATCCCTGCCAGATGCCCTGAGCACGATTAACCTCCTTTCCCCAGAACTTCCTAATGGCCCTGCCCACTGAGTGACCCATAAGAGCCTCTTCTGATTGCACAAGGAAGCTGTCACCTATGGCCCAGAGACAGTCAAGCTTCATTTTCACAAGGCAGTATAATGGGCTTTTTCCTTATGCAGCTAAGTTTGTGCTTTTGCTACTCTTTCTTTTTATTAATCTAAGTTTACATTTGTTAATATGCAAAATTATTAATAGTGAAGTATTTGTTTGAGGGAAAAGTAATAGTTTTATCCATGGTCCTTGACTGGTCCTTGCAGGCCACACAGGACTTGAGGACAGGGCTGTACGGGGATGCTGAAAACACGATCTTGACTTGATGATTAAACTGAAGACCATGTAAGAGAGAGAGGTAATAGGAGCTGGTGTGATGAGTGATCGGTTATTCCTGCAGGTTGTTTAAGATCATGGGGCAGAGGTGAGCATCCTCATGGCCCTCTCCACAGTTATCTTATTCAGAGCTTATTCCAATTTTTCCTTTAATAAGATCCCCATAGCCATTAGGGCACAAGGTTAAGATGCAGGCCAATTTCAATCTGTGTCGACACAGACTTGGTCCTCCAAAATCATCTGCAGTACTCCACTATCTCTGAACCTTAAGGATGATGGAGGCAGTATAGAAATGGCTGTACACTAAAGATGTTTGATATCTTAAAGTTAAGCAAACATTCTGTGCCCTTTATAGCATCTTGAAACTCTTCCTCAGTGTTTACAAATTTCTCGTCTCCTACAATAGCTGTTGTCTGTAACACTGGTCTTTTCCTGAATCATGGTGTTATTTACCTATTCTTTGTGTTTCTGTTTCTTTGATCAGACTGTCAGCTCTTGAAGGACAGCAAACACCTTCCACTTCTTGTTAGCCTTTACTTTCTACCACATTGCATTGGAAAAGCAGGACTGCCTTCCATGTCTTGAGTCCTTATGCTAAGCTGGGTCTTGATAGCTGTCTCATTGCCTGTGTACAACGGCTCCACGAGGAAGGGCATATTATCATCTCCATTTTCCAGATGAGAACACCCAGGCTTAGAGGGTTTAATGAAGAGGTCCCTCAGCACAGGGACCGCAGAGCTGGCGGTCAAAGCGGGGCTTGTCTGGTTCTGCAGCTTGAGAGCCTAGGCACTACGCAATTTGAACTCACTATTCATTTCCTTTTTGTTTCAGATAGAATAGTTTTCTTTCAGCCTCAGGAAGGTAAACTTGGGGATTTGTCACAAAAGTCCATGAGCGTTGTTATTCTATTCGTTTCTGCCCTTTCTCGTCTGTTATGATTGTTCCTTTTCACTAACTGAAAGGGCCACGGCTGAGACAGTGACAGAAATGAGGGAATGCTGAAGGATCTTGGGGAGATTGGGAGTTTGGGGGTCTGTGGCCACAATCAATATGCTAATCACCTAACAATCCCCAAACAATTTAACGGTAGTACTTCCAGCGCCCTGGGACCAAGACTTTCCATTTCTAATCCGCCTGCGATGGGGGACACAAAAGCTCTCTGTTCAGGTTAGCAGGGGGCCTGGCCGAATCCCAGCCCCACTCTGTCCCCATGTCCACACCCTTGTCTCAGGCCCCCTTGCCTGTCACTTCTCTAGATAAAAGGGATCAAGACTCACAGCGGGGGTAGTGCTTACCACTCCCAGTTTAGGGTATGAAACCTGCTGTCTCAAGGAAGGAGAAAGAATGCAAGTTGTGGGGGAAACGGGCAGTGTGGACAGGAATAGAGAGAAGGGGCTGAAGGCTGACAAATGGGCAGAAATAATGAGTTAAGAAACTGCCTTGCTAGAAAGTGGCCAGAAATCTGTGAAAAGGAGGAGGAGGGGGTCCCTGTGGAGAATGGGGGTAGGCAGAGAAAGGCGAGAGGTAATGGTTCACTTTTAATATAAGATCCATGCCAGGGCCATCTCCAAGTTATTTTTCCTCTATCATCTTTTTAATGTTTAAATATTTGGTACATCCCCCCAAATATGTATATATCCCCGGTTATTTTTAAGCTGTTTAACTTCATGTCTAAATAAAGTGTGAGAAAGCACACAGTAGGAAAAACAGGTTCTGTTCCTGGCTGAGAACGCAGGAAGGAGAAACCTGCCTTTACCGAGAGTAGAGCATTGGAAAGTTTCCCCTAGACTCCTTGAAAGAGTATACTGCAGGTAAAAAAATATATGTATTTTTAGGGGAGCGAACAGCTTTGCCCTGTTTTTAGGGCTCACGTTCATACCCTCCACATAGCTGAACTGGAGAGATGCTTTGCATTCATGCCCTCCTGCAGAGAAAGTCTTTTTTCTTAGTTGTAGTCTTAATGGGTGCTAGAATCATAGAGCACTCTGTGTTCTAAAAACTGGATTGTTAGTAGAAGGTTAACTCAGGGAATATTATTTGCAAAAATCCAGTAACTCCAAAGCTTTAAAGGACACCTGTCAAGAGCAATCTGTCTAAAGACGAGCCTGACTAGGATTTGATCCCGCTGCGGGGTGGCACCTCACGGATGACAACCCAGGTGTTTTCTCCTATTTGTTACAAGTCTTCCTTGTTCTCTGGGACTCTGCCGCTGCCCAGCGGGGGGTCCTTGGGGATGTTACTGGTCTTCCTTGAGACTCAATTCTCGCATCAGCTCTGGAATGAGGAATGGTAAGTACACGTTGTGAATTAGTCCACCTCCAGGACCAGGGTTCTCTCTGCTACAGGAGGCTTTGCAACACACATCTTTCTGCCAGACACGAAACACTTCCATGAACGGATATTTAATTTTGTCAAGTGCTTTCCCTCCATCTATTGAGATGATCATACTGTTTTCTCTTACACTCAAACTATAGTGAACTGATGGATTTTTATATTGTTAAACAAACCTTGTGTTACTGGGATAAATTCCATTTGATCGTGGTGAATTATCTTTTCATATATTGTTGTATTCAACTTGCTAATATTTTGTTAAGTTTTTTTGTGGGTTTAAGATCTTGAGGGATACTGGTCTGTGTGTTTCTTTTCCATGTGATGCGTTTGGTTTGGGGTTAGCAGGAGTGTTCCTAGAGTGTATGGGGCTCCAGGAAAATATTTTTTTTGCCAGGCCTTTGTCTATATAAACAATTTGATTAAAAATGTATCACAAAATACATAAGCTATGTGAGACATAGGAAGAAAAGAGGTATTTATGTATTTGTTTACTGTCTCATCAGTGCACGTAAAGTTCCTTTGTGATATTCATCTCTTCCTGTTTAGGTCCTGCAACCATTTCTTCCAGATCTCTATCATTAAATGCATCACTTCTGGCTTATTTATTTCTCAACTAGAGACAATGTACCAATGTTATTATTACTCACAAAGCTGGAATCTGTTTGCGCTGAAACGACATAGATCTTCTTACCTCTGCAATTCTCTGCTACCTTTTATTTAATGCTAAGCACATCATTACACAGTGTCACATCTTCCATCTGCCACTCATGAATACTGGCTTCTGATGAAACAGCAAAAGTTGTTACTATGTTTTGTTGACGATGACCACAAATGCAAGTCTTACCCCAGTGTGCAGGGAAATAGGAGTATTTCTTTTTCTGGCCATGTTCAATTTACTGTTTGGAATTTTGAAGCAGACATCTAGAAGTCTTCAGACTATAATCAGTGCGTTTCTAGAATGTGATCTTTCTCAATGTTGGCCACACCACTGCTTTCCAGACACTGCTTCTAGCAGAAAGAAGACATGACACAGAGCCTGTAGGTAGAGTAGGAAGGGATATAGAGTATTGTTAACTATAGTTACCATGTTGTCCATTGTATCCCCAGAACTGATTTATCTTATAACTCAAAGTTTATAACGTTTGACCACTTCAACCCATTTCCCTCACCCTCTGCTCCTCACTTCTGGTAACACTCATTCTGTGAAAGACTTCTTCAATGTGGGCTTTGTATTATTTCTTCTTTAAGTGTTTTATAGAATTTTCCAGTGAAGACTTCTGGACCTGGAGTTATCTCCATGAGAATTGAATTAGGAATTATATTTATTCAATTTATGTAAGGTATCCAAGTTTCCTATTTCTTCTCGAGTCCATTTTGGTAATTCTAGCTTTTCAAGGAATTTGTCTATTTTATCTGAATTTAAATTATTGGCATAAATTTGTTCACAATATTCTCTTAGTACCTTTTTAATGTCTGTAGGATTTCTAATGTAGTAGAGAATTTCCCCTCTTTGATTCCTAATATTGGTAAATATTTGTCCTCTTTTTTTTCTTGATCAGTTTGGCAGAAGTTTATCAATTTTATCAATATTTTCAAAGAACCGTTTTTTGGTTTTACTGACTTTCTCTAGTGTTTGTTCATTTCTTGTTTCATTCATTTTTGTTCTTATCCTTATTATTTCCTTTTGTCTTTGACTTCAGGTTTGTCTTGATTTCTTCTTCTACTTCTTCAGGTAGAATACTAGAGCATTGATTTTAAACCTTTCTTTTCCTAAAATAAGTATCTATAACTCTATATTTTCTACTAAGCACTATTTTAGTCCCAGCACACAAATCTTGATATGTTGAATTTTCAGTTTCACTTAGTTCATTTTAACCCCTTTGGAGCTGAAAAATATACTTAATATGATCTCAATCCCTTAAAATATTTGAGACCTTTTATTGCTCAGCGTGGTCCGCCTTGTTGTCTGTCCTGTGTGCACCTGAAAAGAATGCACGTTCTGCCGTTGTTATGCGGAGTCTCTAAACATCAAGGAGGTTAAATTGGTTGAAGGGATTGTTTAAGTTTCTATTTCCTTACTGACAGTTACTGAGAGTGTTGAAATATCCAATTACAGTTATGGATTTGCCTATTTCTCTTTCAAAACTGGGAGTTTTTTTCTTATATATTTTGAAACTCTATTGTTAGTTGCACGCACATTTAGGATTGTTATATCTTTTTGACGAATTACTTTTTTTTATCATTATAACATATTCTTCTTTATTCCTGGTGATATTCTTTGTTGTGAAGTTTATTTTTTCTGTTATTAGTGTAGCTATTCCAGCTTTGTTATGACTAGTGGTACGTGGCATATATTTTTTAATCCCTTTATTTTTAGCCTGTGGCTTTATTTTAAAAATGTGTTTCTTATAGGCAGAATATAGTTTGGTCTTGCCTTTTCACTCAGCCAGAAGAATCCTACATCTTACTGAAGCTTTTAGATTCCTGTAATTATTGAATGGTTGGGTTTAAATCTAAAATCTTATGATTTATTTTCTATTTGTCCCATGTGTTTTATGCTTCTTTTTTCTTGATTTCCATTAGATCATTTTTTGTTAACTTTTTTGACAAATAATTCATCTACAACAAACTGCTTTCTCTAAAAATGTACAGTTTGATGAGTTTTGATGGTTGTATCCACATATAGAATCATCACTACAGTCAAGATACAGAATATTTCAATAATTGGGTGCTTTTAGTATTCCATCTTATCTCCACAATTGGTTTATTAACCATATCTCCTTTTTTAGCAATTGTCTTAAGATTTACAAATTACATCTTTAATTTATGACAGTCTGTCTTCAAAAACATTATACCAATTTACAAAGTTTCCTCTTCTCTTTGGGCTATAAGTTTTCATGCATTTTACCCTTATATATGTTTTAAACTCCACAGTATATTGTTTTATTTTTGCTTTAAACATTCATTATCTTTTAAAGAGATGGATGATTCACGTATTTACCCACAAATTTGCCATTTTTAATGTTCTTCAGCCTGTGTGGAGACCCAAGTTCCCATTTGTTATCATTTGTCTTCTGCCTGGAGTGCAGGTGTGGTGTTGATGAAAGATTCTCAACTTTTATCTCCAAAAAAACTTTATTCTGCCTTAATTTTGGAAATACATTTCTCTGGGTATGTAACTCTAGGTTGACAGTCATTTTGTTTCAGCACTTTAAAGATTTCATTCCATTTCTTTGGGCTTATATAGTTTCTGAGAAGAGATCTATGGTTCTTATTTTTATTCCTTTCTATATAATGTGTCTTTTTTCTATCAACATTTTAAAGATTTTATCTTTGTGATTTGCTTTCAGTCACATGAGAATTACTTCTCTTGACGTGATTTTCTTCGTTTTTATCCTGCATGGGATCTGTTGAGCACAGATTTGTGGATTTATAGTTTCCAACAAATTTGAAAAAATTTCTGCCATTATTCATTCAAATCTTATTTTTACCTCCCTCCCTTCCTCCACCCCCATTTTTTTTTTACAGGCGCCAATGTCATATATACTGTTCCACAGGTCCCTGAGACTATGTTCATATTACTTCCAGTCTTTTTATTCTCTGTGCTTCAGGATGGATTTCTATTACAATGTAGACACGTTCACAGATCCTTTTCTCTCTGCAGTCTCTAATCTGTTAATTCCACTCAGTGTATTTCCCGTATCTAAACATTTCATTGGCAATTTTACCTCTCCCCTTTGTCTCCCAGTCATGTTAATTTCCCTCTTCCTTCCTGACATATCAAGTATATTTATAATAGTTGCTTGTCAGTTAATTTCATCTCTTTATCAATTCTGAGCCTGTTTCTATTGACCGACTTTTCCCCTGGTTTTGGGTCAAGTTCTCCTGCATCTTGGCCTGTCTAGAAATTTTGATTGGATGTCAGGCATGATAAATTTCATCTTGAATGCTGGATTTTGTTTGTTTGTTTGTTTTGCTTTCTTTTGTTCTTTAAAGAGTATTGTGCTTAATTCTATCAGGCAGTTAAGTTTCTGAAAATCAATTTAATAATTCTGAAGCTTCTTTTAAAACTTTTAAAGAGTGAGACGTGAGTGACCTTCACTCAAGAATTGGTACTCATGCTTGACCCTTCATGCCCTTTCTGTTCAGTGAGGTCCCTTTACTCTGGCTAGTGGGAAAATGAATCATTCCTGGCCCTACATGAGCTTTTGGATTTATTCAGCTTATAGCTCCTCAGTGAATTTTCTTTTCTTCAAATTGTAGGGCTTCATCCTGATCATGTGCAGACTGATGTGCAGCCAAAGACCAGAAGGGATGCTCTGCAGATATCTGGAGTTCCTTCTCATCATGGTTCACTCGCTTCCAGAACTCCACTCCACAGATGCTAGTCACCTCAGTCTCCCTGAACTCTGGTCTCCTCAACTCAGTGGCTTCATTTGAGATTCTCCTCCCAGTGCTGTGATCTGGAAATTGTTTCTAGACAGAAAGCCAAGGTGATTGTAGGGCACACATAGTTAATTTCCCTTTCTTCAAAGATGACAGACTTCAGCAGCTGTTAACTGATGTCTGAAAATTAGTGATTTTGTTATATTTTAACAATCTTTTCTAGTTTACAGCTATGGGGGAGATAATTCCAGACTCTGTCACTTCTTCATGGAAGGAAGCAGAAATTCCCCAGACACAATATACTTTCTTTCAACTTTGCCTCAGTAGCCTGCTTCACAGTGCAGAATACACGCTGCAGATTCCAGATTCTCCCATAAGGGCAAACTATTTATTCTTGGACTTCCTCCCCTCATCCCTACTACCCTCAGATCTCAGAAACATTTATCCCAGGCTTTCGGCTGGACTCTTAGATTCAATAGAATGACCTCCTAAATTATAAATTAGTGCCGAGTATAGTCTCAAGTTGAACCAGTGTAAATGGAAAACTCACTTCTTAGAGGTGCATTGTTATTGGGGAATGTCTTTGGAAAAACATTCTGTAACATAGAAATTCCAAAATTAATGACAACCATCATACAAAATTTAATATATGGAAAGAATGGTAAAGTGGTGACAAAGGATGTTTGTGCTTCCCTATAGCTGCCAGCTAGAGTCCATGGTTCCAGATAAAACTTGCCAAGTGTCTCACCTTTTTATTTCAAGGAAGTGCCATCTTGATGCCAGTCTCATATGGTGAGATTTTCCTAACAGAAGGCATCCAGCAGAACCAGTTTCTTAAACCCCATTCTTTTGGTCTTTATCAAATTAAGGACACAGAGGGGACAAAAGTATTAGACCTCTGAAGGAAGGTTCATGAAGTATTAACAATGCATTTTCTTGCCTTCCCTTGCTGGAGAGCCTGGAGGCAGGAAGAAGGGAAGTTTCTATTTGTCCCACCCACTTCTGTTGAAATCTGCTTGTCCCAAGTTCCCTCCACCCTCAGGAAGAACTGTGGGCTTAGGGGAAGGGCTGTGGGCCACTGAGCTGACAGTGTTTGGTGCTGCTATTGATGGAGTTGGAAGAGAGGGCACCCCAGTGCGCCCTGGGTTCCCACCCTTGGCTGGGCAAGGATTGAAGAGTGTCTGCCCTGGAAGGTAGTAGGGGATGGATGGAAGCAGAGACTTTTGGCTGGATTGCTTTTTGCCTTGGTAATGGGGGAGAAAAGGACCGGAAAACTGCCCAAGGGTGGGCCCTCATGGAGCTCCCTAAAGATCTGACGATTTCATCCCCACTCCAAAGCCAGAGCCAACACTTGATTCCAGCCCCTCGGTGTTGGACTGAGAGGCAGGGAAGGGACTTGCCAGCTCTGATGTCATCTGCTGTGTAAGCAGAGGTCCTTCCCCCTCTTCCCCAGGCACAAGGAAGAGAGAAGGGGAAAGGGAATTTGACAGTTCAGAAAGCACAGGATTAACTACTAAACCTGAATGGGATGAAGGAAAAAATGTGTCTGGCCTAGGCAGGATGTAGGGTTGAGGGCCCAGAACATATAATGCTGCTTGAAAATGACTGAATTTCCATTCTTGCAGGTATCTATGTTGAGACTGTTCTATCAAACTTCTTAACATGCTTGTGCATGTATTGAAAAATCAGAGATAGCATTTAAAAAGCTTTTGCATTGGGTTTGATTTTACACACTGGAAAAATTCCCTTGAGAGATGATTACTGCATGGATTGATTTAACCGAGGCTCTAAAAAAATGTATATTTTCAGTAAAGCTTGGACGTAAGATGGCTACCTCACTCCCTGGCAAATCTCCCTGTAGCAAACATAGGCATTTGTTGTTACTCCAAAATCCTCTGAATTATACTTGAGATAAGGGTCATCTGTCTCAAAAATTTTCATTGCTTAGTTGATGAGAAGGCAACGCATCCAAATGTCTTTGAATGTTTCCATGGGGACTTCTTCAATGATCTTCAGCACTTCCATTTCAATAAATCAGAGTCTGAATGACTTTGACGGGATGTCAGCACCAGGTAATTGGTTTGGCCTGGTGAAGGACAACAGTGTCCATCACTCAAGTATTAGAAAGTGACAAATATGAGTTACGGATATTACCATGTGGCTATTACTCGTGTGTGTGTGTGTGTGTGTTTGGCGTAGTACAAGAGTAGCCCACATAAATACATAAAAATGCTTAATGATAGCATATGTATTTGTTTCTTATGGTAGCTATAAAAAATTATCACAAACTTAGTGGCTTAAAACTCAAATTTATTACCTAAACAGTCCTGGAAGTCAGAAATCCTAAAGTCAAGGTACCCACAGGGTAGTATTGAAGCTCTGGGGGACAGTCTGTTTCCTTGCCTTTTCAAGCCTCTAGCGGCTACATTCTTTGCAATCCCACAGTCTTTGACTTGTGGCTCCTTTCTTGCTTCACTCCAATGTCTACTCCCATGGTCGCATGTCTTTCTGCCACTGTGACTCTCCTGCCTCCCTCTTACAAGGACCGTTGTAATTGCACTGGGTACACTGGATAATGCACAGTAACCCCCATCTCAAAATCCTTACCTTAATTCTATGTCAAAGTCCCTTTGCCATGAAAGGGAATATATTCAAAGGCTCTGGTGACTAGAGGACTTGGACATCTTTGGGGGATGTTACTACCACATCATATTAACTAAAAAGGCCAAAAGTAGTATGATCTCATGCACTTGTAAAATGTTCAACTCCAGCAGTTAATTTATAACCATGACTTTCTATCTGTTTATTGCCCTCATTTCCTCGATACGTCTGTCTTCCAACTTTATTGAGACTGCCAATTTCTGGACCGTTTTATTGGGTCCCAAGGTTGGTCCTCTGCCTTTCCTTCCTCTCAGTTCCTTCTACACCCCATGGCTCATCCTGCCAACCAGTCTTGCCGTACCCTTGGCTCTCACCTGCTCGTTCTTCTGTGACATCTACTCTTTTAGGCTAAAGCATCAGCTTCTTTACTATGCCTGGCCTGTTGCAGTCTCTGGGAGGAAATCTTCAAATGGTCCTTGTTATCACCAAGGTAATTATAAACTTCAACCCCATTCTCTGTTTTCTCACTGTCTTCGGGCAATTTCTTTGAGGAGAAAATTACAGCCATCAAAGCCACCAAAAAGAAGTCCACGAACTTTGTCCTTTGTCCTGCAAGCTCACTTCCAAGGACTTTTGTCCTTTTCTCCTTTCCTGTGACAGTGGGAGAGGTATCTTCTTAAGGATAACCTAGAATAGTCACGAACCAAGAAAATCCACATTTGATTCCTATTCCCTTCATAACCTGTGCTCTATAAATCTACCTTCTGCTTTTGAAATGGTATTCTGTCATTGTTAGCGCTACTTTACCATCCACTAATGCCAATAACTTCTTGACTCCCCGGAATCGAGATTCTGTCCCTACAGTTTCACCAAACTGGCCCCTGACCTACATACAGAGAAATCTGAAGTCAAGTTTGTCATCAAACCCATCCCAGCCTAATTTTCCTCCAGGTTTCTTATTTAAGGAAATAGTATTATCATTATCTTGAATGCATCTTAGATGGTATTCTCTCAATTACCCCCAGTGTATCAGCTATTAGATTCAACTTATTAATATAGATTATACTCCATTTTCTCATGTCTATGGCATGTAATATTCAATTTCCTAATATTTATATTACACATAAATACATTATATATTATTATACATACAACATACATATTATATATATTATACACATACTTTTCCCATATCTCTATTATAAGATCAGATATTCATCTATGTTTTCTTACATTTTTTATACCTTTTTAAAAATTTAATTATTTAATCTATCTGAAACCGTATGTGTGTACATTTTTTTTGCATGTGTTTTAAAGGAGGAATCTAGATTTTTTTTTTACCAAATAGTTATTCATTTGTTGCAGCACCAATCATTTATTACACCCTTGCTGATTTGAAATGCTGTCTTTATTCTTTATGAAATTTATATATATATACTAGGACCTATTTCTGGGTTTGCTTTCCATTTTGTTGTTCTTTCTCTGTTATTGAGCCAAACTGCACTATTTTAATTATTGCATTTCTATAACATGCTCTAACAGCACAAGTATGTTTTACTTATGTGTCCTCTTGAAGATTTTTCAGTTGTTTTTACTTGTTTAATCTACTGTTAAATGAAAAAAAAAACTGGCAATTTTAGAATGGAGTTATATAAGACTTATCCATTATTTGGAAGAAGAAATGACCTCTAAGAATGTGGCCTTCTCTTCTGGAATTTAGTATACCTTTCCATTTTTATTTGTCTTTTTAAAAATTTCCCTAGGAAGAAAAATATACATTATTTGGTCATGAAAAAATTTTATTGTAGTATTAGATTTATGTTGCTAGTATTTTACCAACAATAATCAACATTGTGTGTTCTTTTGGTTTTATTTTGAGGGGATAGTAAGTCTGAAAAATAATTTGATAAGCTTTTCGTTGCTCTGTGTCTTTGGTACAGTTTCTTGTTAAACATTTGCCTATTAATTTGTGTTAGTTAATTATTAATTTCCTTGCCCCGGAAACGGAGCTAGAAGCAGATTCCCCTCCTCCACCCTCCCACCACCCCAACCTGCACCCCCACCCCCTGCCCTGCCCCCGCCAAGAATGTGGATGGTGGACTGGTTTTTACGCTGGTGCACAGAGAAGAGAGGAAGGCATGAAAATCCTTCTGAGAACTGGCCGTGTTAAGCCTGAGGTTCGAAGCCAGAGGGAGAAACCGCTGGCAATTTTTTTCTCACCACTGGGTGATTACAGAATGAGTGCTAGTGTCATCGGGGTGGATTCTGTGAAGGGCCAGAGGATGCCTTGGCAGTACCTGGGCTGGGTGGGCGTGTCTTAGCGCATTCCCTACCCCTGGAGAGAGCCCCGGGCCTTCTGCCGGAAGTGTGGCCAGAGTTCTGGTCCTGGGGTTCCCAAAGCAAAACGACCCACCATGGGAACACCAAACCCAACCCAAAATCTGATCCATAATCATACTGCAAACCTAGCAGTGATGTATAAATCCAAAGTGCTGTAGTGTAAGTTGAATCAGTTTTGTAGCTAAAGCCCCACAGGTGTCAGCTTCTTCAGGGGTCATTTTGGTGGCAAAGGAGGAAAGCATTACTGGCTAGAGGAGCAGGGTATTAGTCAGAGGATCCCAGAGGGTAGTCCCAAAAAGTCCTTACGAATATTCCATTCCTTGAGGCTTCTTCATTCTGAGAGTCATCTGGAGAAATAATTTCCTTTTAAATGGTGGTTTTGCTCCTTTCTTGCCTTTTGTAAAAGTTTTTACATTTAATTTTATTTTCCGTTAATAATATTAATTCTCTAGTTACATAAAACTTTTTCATTCCAAGTCAAGATATAACTTATTTGATACTACGTCTAACATACACAGCATCTCAGAAGAGTAACAGTAACATTGTCACGAACATCTTTATCTTATTTCTGACCTTAAAGGGGAATGCCTGTGGTATTTGAGATGACTATTCTCATGATATGAGATATTTTGATGTTACTAATGATATTACCAGAAATAAATGTTAAAATTTCTCAAATGCCTTAGAGCAACCATGGAGAGAATTGTGATTTTTTTTCTTCGTGTACTATTGAGACAATGTTTTTAAACAAAAATCCTAGTATTAAACCATCCTTGAATTTTTAGAATAAAACCTTATTTAGTCTTGAAAAATGATTTCTGTCGTATTGGGTTTATGTTGCTGATATTTTAGTTAAAGCATGAAAAAACAATTTTTTTGACACGTTGGCTTTGTTTTGTGGGTTACATTAACTTTGAAAAATAATTTGGGAAGTGTTTCATCATTTTGTAATCTTGGAAAACTTTAATAAACATGAATTGTTACTTGAAAGTTTTCAAGGCCTTGCTCATAAAATACTCTGGACTCAACTCCTTTTATGCAGATAGTTAATTGAACATATTTAAAAAATGTCTTCCATGAATATCAGTCTATTACAGCTTTCTAATTCTTATTATTGAAATTATTTTCCTTAAAAATTGCACATTTCATTGGTCTAAGGATTTGTTGCCATAGAGCTATAAAACACATTTTTATACTTAAAAACTTGTTCACATTTGTACTTATATTGCCAAGTATTTTGTGTTTCTTTCAGTTAACATACCAGTAGTTTGCATATTTTAATGCTGTTTATATAGATGAGATACTGTATTTATTAATCAATTGATCAATTCATTGTTTTTTATGGCTGCCTTCTTTAATTTCTGCTTTTATTTTTATTAGCTCTTTCTTTATATTTCTCTAAGATTTATTTTTATGTGTTTTCTATTACATATTTGGTATTAATATTATTTTAAAATAATTATGGTCAAAGACTTTGTAAGCTAGCTTTTTTCCCAACAAAATTATTCTTTTGGATTTTTCAAAAAGATAAATATTTTTAAAATAAAAAAAAAATCACTAGAATCAGGCTTAGGAAGCCCATTTTCAACAAGTAATAGAAACAATACAAGAAAGGAGACATGAGTGTTTTTAGAGTTTCGAGATGCACCATGCAGACATCAGGTTAGTGGTTACTTTGTCTTTATTAAAGTTACAGTTCGCATCTAAGAAAAGTTTCACAAGATTAAATCATAAGATCCAAATACACTTAGGGTTTTGACTAAATCAATGTAATTATTAGTGATATTGCCTGTTTGAGGCAAAAACTGTGACATTATTGCAATAGGGAACATCCATTCGTTTCCTCCAGACTTATTCTGTGGCTCTGGTTCATTATTCCAGCCACCTGTAGGACTAAATAAATACACGAATGCCTTCTTTATATCTGCCCCTTTGATTTTCACATATTTCTCAACAAGAAACACAATAGAATTTTATTTTTCCTTGATTAAATGGCATTATTATTGCACAAAGTAAAATCCAATGATTAATTTTTGGCTTTAAAAATTGGAAGAGTCAAAAAAAAAAGAGATGCTATTATCAATAATGAATTTGGAAAGAATTCTTTAAAACACAATTAAGGGCAAGTTAAATTTTGGAAACATCTGTATTCTATTCTTATATATATTTCTCTGTAAAGGTGCCCCCCCTCCCCAGGGGCAGGGAGGTGGAGGTAGTTTACTCGGCTTCGCACCAATACCCAGGGGGTATCGAGTCTTCAATGGCGGCTCCATCCTGCTCTTCTGTTTTGGTTTAGATCTCATTCCAACTTAGGCTTCTCTTTCTCTTCTTCCAAACCTAGAAATACAGGCAAAGTACTTTATTTGCACATCAGGTTAAACTAGGAACCAATGCGGCTTTAAAACCTCCATAAACTTCCTCAGTGACCTCTCTCTCCACCCCTCCCCCCAAATCAGGACAGAACGTCTCTGAGACACACCCAGCTCTCATGGCCTCTGGGGGCCAGGGAAGCAAGTTAGTTCTTGATTCATTTAGTTTGCACAGAAATCCCAACCAGACTGCTTTGTAACCAGCTTCCAGCAATAGGAGGTGTGGAGTTGGCTGAGTTTCAAAGAGGCCTCATTTATTTTTATTTTACTCCTGTCCCTTCCCAAGGCAAGGACTCTGGATTTTCAAAAGTCAAATCTTTGTTTTGTTTTTAAGGCTCATAAAGAGCTTATTAGCCACAAGAGCTATTTACTTCCATGCCCACAGTGTACTTAAACTCAAGTTCTCCCTCTATTCGACCCAAGCCCAGTAGTGCTATGCTTTCCTTCCTGAGAGACTCAGGTACCGGACTGGTAAGACCTTTCTGCCCGTTGTCTGCAGTGAATACTCTGTGGTATTTCATTTTCCTGGAGACGAAAATGTTTAAGTCATTCTTATAAATTAAAGTTAAATCTGGCAGACGCTCCCCACTTCTTTTTTCTTTCGTTTCTACTGAAACATTTTTCTAACACCAAGTTCTCGGAGCCTTTCTGCTGGAACAAAAGAACCCCAAATATTGCATTGCAGGTTTTGTTTGTATCCTCTTGTAAGTTGCAAGCTTTCAGAGGGCAGAGCCCTCAACTACTCTGTTCCTGGTTATATCCCCAGCACCCAGCACAGTGTCTGTCTCATAGCAGGAGCTCAATTAATCTTTACGGAATAAGCTAATAAACAGTGAAAACAGAGAACACTAAATTAGTGGGGAAGCAGTAGAACCAAACATGGCATATAATTCTGATGGGCTTGCAAGAGAAGAGACACCCCGACTCCTTCCCCCAGCTCCCCGCCCCCAGCATTATGTGTTTGGTGTGGTCAGGGTGGTGGCAGAGGAATGTGGGTAAAATGCTCAGAACAGGTGTCCTTAGACAGTCTTTTACGTTTGGTTTTCATGACTAAGGAACTGGCAGAGATCAGCTACACTTTTTCCAAAGTACTTCTCAGAAATCATATTAAGGAAAACTTCAAGTTGGAGAGTAAGGACATCTGAAGGGAGGAGGACCAGGGTTGGGGGGGAGAAGGCAGGAGATGGCTTAGCTGTTGGGTAACCAAGGCAAAGGCAGAAAAACACAACACAGATTCCGTTCAAACAGCACACATGACTTGGGTCCCAACTCTGTCCCGTGTTCCCTCTCCTGTGGAGAAGTTAATAACCGCTTGCTTTTCTTTTTGAAGTCTCTTTCGCCCTAAGTGTTCTCCTGCAGATGGGTTGAGTTGGCAGCCATAGTGGAATCTTCAAAAGCGGGGGTGCAGAACAGGGGGCGTTCTCTGACCCAGACAGGGAGAGTGGCTTCCCACCTACTTGAGCTTGGCAGCTTTGAGGTGCAGGGAAAAAATTAGACAGCTGTAAATATTTGGAAGAACCAGAGGTATAATTTCCACACAACTAGCGGAAGGAAACCTGTCGCAAAGCTGAGGCAGGATGTTCTTTCAGGAACGTGGAGGAAGGGTCAGTCACATGTGGTTCCCCCAGGCTGGGAGAGGGGCTCAGCCAGGGGGCCGCGCTGGACCCCCTTGGGCCTGGGTGGGGTATGAGCTGGGTGGGGCACTGGGGGCGGGGGGAGGAAGGTGGAGGTTTCTGTCACCTGGGCCTGGCTCCCCTCTCCTCTCCTTTCTCTCTTTTGCCTGCTCTCTCCACCCTCACCCCAAAGCTTTCACTTTTGGACACTTTCATTTCTGGTTGTATAAAGTTTGACCTTAATATGACTGATCACCCTAACCAGACACACTGGAGTTGGAATACATTTTTAGCTTAAGCACAGAATATTTTAGCTATTGTAGGCTGAATTGTCCCCCTCAAATTCATGTGTTGAAGTCCTAACACCCAGGACCTCAGAATGTGAGAGAAGGCCACGGGTGTGTCTGGACAACCGTTTGCTAAAGGCATGTGACTCACAGATCCAATTAACCATCTCAGCAGAAGCTGGGAAAGATCTGTCTGATGATTTGGACTCCCATGAACTGCACGGGAGAATTCTGTACCAGCAGAAGCCCTGCAAGGCTGGACTGAAAGGGACAGAGACAGGACGAAATGAAGGAAGAATGACCCAGAAGGTGGTTCAGAGGCTGGCTCCTCCTTGGCTCCAGAGGGCTGCCCCCAGCACCCAGAGGGCGGGGCTGCACCCCCTCCCAGTGAGGCCTGAGGATACAGCATTTAGCCAAAGAGGATTATTCTCAAGCCTTAAACTCAAATGGAATTTGCCCTGCTAGCTTTCAAACTTGGTTGAGAACTGGGACCCCCTTCTTCCCTGATTCTCCTTTTTGGAAACGGGATATATATTCTATGCCTGTTCCACCATTGTTTTGGAAGTAGATCATTTCTGTCTGGTTTCACAGGTTCACAACTGGAGAGCAATTTTGCTTCAGGATGAATCGTACCCTGAGTCTTACCTATACCTGACTTAGATGATAGTTAAGATGAGATTTTGGACTTAAGGGTTGATGGCTGAAATACTTCGGGGGATGTTGGGAATGTATTTCGTATGAATGAAAGACATGAACTGGGGGATGGGGTGGGCAAAAGGCAGAATGTCATGGGCTGAACTGTGTCTCCCAAACCTAACCATTAGGACCTCAGAATGCAATTGTATTTGGAGATACGGTCTTTACCAAATTAAAATGAAGTCATCAGGGTGGGCCCTAACTGAACATGGCCAACATCTTTGTATTAAAAGGGACATTTGGAGACAGCCTCACACATAGAGGAGAAGGCCATGTGAATGTGAAGTCAGCCATATACAAGCCAAGGAGAGGCCCTGGAGCAGATCCCTGCCTCACAGTCTTCAGAAGGAACCAATCCTGCCAATACCTTGATTTTGGACTTCGGGCCTCTGGAACTGTGGGACATTACATTTCTATCATTTAAGCTGCCTAGTTTGTGGTTCTCTGTGGTACCTGCCCTAGAAAACCAACAGGACATCCACAAAGTCACCTTGAGTTACTTTCTTTTAAGAAGAGCAAATGCTTCCTTGTTAATTTAGCCTACTTTAAGGAATTTTGTTCATGGTTCTTATCAGGGCAGTTGATTTTGTTACTTAACAAAAGTGGATCCATGATTCTGAGTGAAGTTTCTGAGCTCTCGTGTGTCTGGGTTTCCGATGGTGACATTCTGATGGGTCACTGGAAATAACACTGGACTGAACATCAGTCAGAAAGTGTGGGCTCTGCAGCCATCTACTTTGTTGGGTCACTTAAGATTTCTGGGCCTCACTTGGCTCTTAGTTTAAAAAAAAAAAGATTGGCTTAGATGATTTCTAATTTAATTTTTGATTTTAATAGTGTGATTTTTATCTTGATGTTGAAGCCAACATGACCAAGTGGAGGAAGCTGAGCCATTAGAAAGCCATGGTGGACACAAGGAGGGGGCTCAAGGGTGGTACTCCTGCTCCTTGGGGAGTTTGTTGGGGATGCAGTAAACGTAGTCAGGATTTTAACACTGCACTTGATTGTATTCAGTTCATTCTAACACACACACACATGCACACACACACACCCTGCTTTTAATCAAGAGTTTCAAACGCAACTACCTACAGAACCAGGCAGCTGCCATGAGGGACAAAGTGGACAGCTGAGAACTAGGGAGAATTAAAGTACCACCTAAAAGGGGGCAGCTGATACTCCTAATCCGTTGTTGCCAGAAGAGAACAGTGGGCTTGGTGTTGCCAGATCTTAAAATACTTGATTATATGAGAAATCTGGCCTTTATGTGAAATCTCTCAATTTTAAAATGTTGGTTCAAAACCAAAAAATCCTGTGTAGGCCTAATAAAACTTTCTTGGCGGGTAAAATTTGAAGGAGGCCATCAGTTTGCAATGCCTCTCGCAAACAAAAAAGATGCCGCCTTGATACAAAATATCTGCCTCTGGGTAGAATTAACTAGATGGTGGTACCATGTCCATAAGGTTAATCTCTACATCTGAAATGAGCTACAAAATGTTAGTCAACCTTAACCCATGTTACTTGAGAGAATGGCATGGATTCATTGGACAGGTCATTAAAAAAAAACTTAGCTTCACTATTCATTTTCAACTTCTATCTCAAAGCTGCTAAAAAGCAGGATGCAATTGATGTTGATTGGATTTTTTTCTCTCCTGGTTTTCAGGTCATCTTCTCTTAGAAGTAGCAAAACAATGGCCAAATGAAAGTCGAAATCGAGCTAACTGAGGGAGAACAGGCAGTCACAAGTACTCCCTGAAGGGCATGTATTGGACACATTCGCATATATTTAAATATGGCCTTCCTCCCACGAAACTAAGAAAAGTCCACATTTTGTTCTCAAAATATTTTTGTAATTTAACTACATGCTTTTATAAGTTAATGAATAGAGGAAGATTATGATTCCCCATGAACAGAGAGGAAAAGTGTTAAAAGGTTAATTTCTGGTCCCCCACACTGAATGAAAATATTTAACACTTTTTTTAATAGACCACTATTTAAAATCAAGCCAGCTGCTGAGAAAGGAAACTCTCAGCTTCCTCTGGGCCATTTAACATTGGCTAGCACCTCGACGCATACGATCTTAGAAGATATACACACACAGAAAAAGTCCAATTCAGTAACCTGCGATGACTGTTTTATTTGTCTAATTAGATCAACTTCCTGGCAGTTTCTGGCCCAGAGTAGGGTGCTCAGTGTTTGTGGAACAGAGACCGTTTACTGGTGACGTCCACAGTGTTGTGATTGTGTTGGAGGAGATGCCAAGAGCTCTCTAAAATCCTCACACCATCTTGCCTTTGGATGTTTTCAGGCAGGACTCAAATCGCTACGTATCCGGGCTGTTGCTTTTTCCACCTTCCCATTTTTATGTTATCTTACATACACTTTGGACAGGTTTTGCACAGCCTGGGTAAGATTACGTGCCTTGCCAAGATGGAGGCTCCGCCGTAAATAGAAGCAAAAGAGAAATCAACTCATAGGTTAAGAGAGTTTTTGCAGCAATGAAGTACTACCCTTTACTGCCTGTACCTCTTTGCCACCTTCAGCTCTTGAATATGACAGTCATTGCTGAGTCACAGTTGCCAGAGGCATTCTGTGCTGCTTGGAGTTCTAGCAGAATGGGGGCAAGACCTCTTGGGCAGCACCCACACAAAGGATGACGCAAAAAGTGGGTGATTTCTAATGAGAATGGTTACATTTAATAATTTATCTATTTAATCAGGGGTCCCTTTAGTGAAGGCAGTATTTTGTTAATTAAAGTGAAACTTTCTAAATTGTTTTTCTTGTTAACAACATTGCTCCCTATAAAATTTTACAGACACGATTCTTTTCTCTTAGATTTGGATGTTTTACTAGCTAATATGACAAAGTGAGTAATAAACCTCTCAGGTAACCGCCAACAGCCCTTAAATTAATATTGTAGTTATAAAAGTGAAACTCTTCATAAGGGAGCCTGTGCTCCAGTGGAATTTTCCTTCAGTCCCTGCACACACTCTTGTAGACAGCAGTTCTCTTGTTTTATGCTCCCCCAAACAATACTTACTTCTCTGTGTGTCCCAGATATAGCTGTTCAGAACTTCTCCTAGCAGGTACAAAAAGTTCATTAAGATGGTTGTAGACCCAAAGAAGATGATTCTGGCTCCTGGGCCAATGTGTTCCAGGAAAGGGTACACCCACATCCCAGTTACATGATGCACCCAACACACCCTACAATGGAATTGGAAAGAAGACAAAGAAGAGTTACTCCCATGTCAGATTTCAAAGCTGCTGATAATTGCAAATACAGAACCCCTACTCCAAGCATTCTTCAGCAATGCCAGTAACAGTTTGTCTCTGATACTCAGGAGCTACCAGATACTTTGTTGTAGTTGTTGTTTGTTTGTTTTCTTTTACTTTTTATTCTAAAATAACTTTAGACTCACAGGAGAGTTGCAAATATGGTATCAAGAGTCCCAGTGTGCCCTATACTCAGCTTCCCTGCATGTTAACATCTTGTACAATCGTGGTACAATTGCTAAAACAAAGCAGTTAACATGGTACAGTGCTACTAACTGAACTGCAGATTTGATTCGGAATCCCCCCATCTTCCCTTTACTGTCTGTCCTTTATCTGGTCCAGGATCCCGTCTTGTATTTAGCGGTCATGGCTCTTTAGTCTCCTCCAGTCTGGCAGGTCCTCATTGTCTCCTTATCTCTCCTGACACTTGACGGGTCTGGTTGAGTATTTGAAACTCTTGTTTTTCTAATACTGTTGTGCAGTCTTCTTAATCTCTTCTTTACGTAGTGACACAATTCAGCATTAGGCAACCACACTATCAGAAAACCCAGGTGAGAATGTTCCAGGAACCTTGCCATACTGCCTTCCAACTAGGTACCACTCTGTCTCCCCATGCTAACAGAACCATCCAGTAACCTCGCTGACACCCGGCTTCCCACAACCTGATCTTTGGATCACTTTTTGTTTCCTTATCCCCCCCCCCCCCCACCCCGTTTTACATAACCTTTGCTTGTAATTATTCTATTTGTGTTCTGGAAGTAGTTCAGACTCAGTGGGAATACATCATTCATCTCCACTGTTTTCCAAAGTTTAGTTAGAATATTTGTTTCATTGGTTTGGTCCTGATACAACTACTGAGAGCTAGTTTCCAAAACATTCTTGGGTTCATTACTTTATCAACTGTTGTCAATTTTGAAGACTAAGTAAATGACAAATAACTGTTGCATGGGGAAATAAGAACTACTTTAAACACTTACATGTTTTGGGGTCATTTTCTTTCTCATCCACGGCTTCACCCCTCTTTGAGCAGTTTATCTAGGTGTATATTACCTACACGTAGACCTTGTCTGAGGCAAGAGACCTGCCTTTATGTTGGAATTTGCAGTCTTGATGACGGTGGGATCACTCCCCTCTCGAGGAAGTAAAAGTTGGTTCAGGGAGGGTGGCGAAGAAGTCTTCCTCTTTTTACGTATAAAGTAGAGACACATATATACACAGAACTTGAACAGATACACAGTTTATCTGTGGTATTAAAAGGTCTTAGGCCTATTCCTATGTATATATCTAAAAGCATGGAAAGCAGGGACACAGATGTTTGTTCATAGCATTGTGACTCCAAATGGTGGCCAAATGGTAGAAATATCCCAAACCTCCATCAGCAGATGAATGAATGATCAGAATGTTGCATACACATTCAATGAAATATTATTCAGTCACAAGGGGAATGAAATTTTGACATATGCTACAACATGGATGAACCTTGAAAACATAATGCTAAGTGAAATAAGCCAGACACGGAAGGACAAATATCACATGATTCCATTTGTATGAGATACTAGTAAAGGCAAATTCAGAGAGACAGAAAGTATAATAGAGGTTACCAGGGGCTGGGAGGCATGGGGAATAGGGAATGATTATATATCAGGTACAGAATTTAAGTTGGGGAAATTGAAAATATTTTGAGCATAGATAGTGGTGATGGTTATATAATATATCTTGAATGTATTCAATGACACTGAATTATACAGTTACAAACGGTTAAAATGATAATATTGTGTTATGTGTATTTTACCACAATAAAAAATTTTATGGGGTGGATTTGGGAAAAAAAAAAAAAAAACTAGTAAGCTTCCTTGATGGGAGGAATCAGTAATGAAAGAAAGGTTGAGAATCACTGCCTTAGAGGGAAGAGATGCTCATTAGACCCACCCAGGTCAGCCTGAATAACTGTCCAGACTAAAAGATTTTTAGCAAAAGAGGAAGCCAAGCTAGTCAACATATATGTTTTTTAAAAGCAGAAGCATTTGTGAGGATCAGCAGAAATTAAATTGTTTGAACTACCCTATGGGGTTCTCATGCATCATATTTTGTTTGTCCATGAATTAGAGGCAGTTTTATTTTCCTAATTGTCTCTTAACTAGTGTAAGGAGGTGTTGTGTGCCTATCAAGTGGCTTATTAATTTCTATCAAGACGATACACAAGATCCCCCAAAATGTAATACCATAGGGCTATAATTGATTTTTGCAAATTAACATATAAAGTTATAATCTGACTCACTGAAAACTTGTTTCCCCAATTAGGTAAATTTGGAGCAATTCATATTATGAATGCTAGCTATATTTTTCATACTTGTTCCTGGTATTCTCCTTGCTTCTGGTGGAACAAAATTTTCATTTGCAGCTTTTGGTAATGTCTCCAATGCCAGGCCGCTACTCCTCAGACGTCGTTTGCAATGTACTTTTGGTCTGGCTGGACTCATCCTAATATACTGAATAAGTATAATGACCATAACCACATCCCATCTATCTGTACAGGGCTCCTAAATTCCTGTCTCCAGCCCTGGCCTCTCCTGATCTCAGTTGCCCACTGCACGTCTTCCCCTG
Source organism: Vicugna pacos (assembly GCF_048564905.1). Taxonomy (NCBI): domain Eukaryota; kingdom Metazoa; phylum Chordata; class Mammalia; order Artiodactyla; family Camelidae; genus Vicugna; species Vicugna pacos. Next base: position 59,563,569 of record NC_132994.1, on the reverse strand, counting down.
GAGGATGCATCTCCAAGCTAACATTTCCATGATGTCCTTATCATCCCTGCATCTTAATTCCTTAATTCCTTAATCTGTCCCCTCCTTCTGTCATCCAATAGCAAACATAGGTCTCCCATATCCTTCACTTCTCAAATCAATGACTGCTATATTACTCCAGCAGTGGCTTGGGACTGAAAAAAGTGGGGTCATTCTTGACTTTTCTTTTTCTCAAAATCTATATCCAATCCATCCTTGGATCCTATTGGCTCTACTTTCCAAATATACCCCAAATATCTACTTCTCACCATCGCCACCAGTGCCCTCTGGGCTCAAGCCATCAACACCTTTCACTGGCACCATTGCAACTTCCTAAGTCTGCTTTTTCCTTGGCTGCAGTTTATCCTAGAGCCCATTCTCATCGGAGCATCCAGGTTGATCTGGATTAAAGTCAGGTCTTGCCACCACTTGGCTCAAAGCTCTTGCTTTCTCTCTCACCCTAAGAGTAAAAGCAAGAGTACTTGGATGGTTCTTCAAGGCTCTGCCTAAGCTTGCTGGACACTTTCCCGACTTGCCTCCTACTAATCTCTCCATTCTCTACCCCTTTATTTTACTCCCAGCCATTTAATATGTTATATTTATTTTTACTTGTCTGCTTATTGTCTGTCCAGTGAGCACAGGCATTTTTAGCTGTGACGTTCATTGCTAGAATCTGTGACCCTTGGAGCAGTGTGTGGCACGTAGGATACATTCAATAATTCCTTGTTGAATGATTAACTGAATAAAGGAACATCAAAAACAACAACATCTGTTTATTGAACCTTCACTATATGACAGCTACTTCGCCAGTATCTTAAAAAAAATCTCTATGCCCCTTGTAGGCAATACCTTTTCTGTAGAGAACCAGATAGTAAATGTTCTCAGTTTTACAAGCCATACTATCTCTGTCACAACTTTCAGCTCTGCAATTGCAGTGCAAAAGCAGCTGGAGACTCTATGTAAACAAATGAGTGTGGTTGTGTTCCAATAAAACTTTATTTATAGACACTGAAATTCGAATTTCATATAACTTTCACATGTCATAAAATAATCATCTTCTTTTGACTTTTTTCTGGTCATCAAAAAATGTAAAAACCATTCTTAGTTTGTTGGCCATAAAAGAAATGAAAAAAATGAGACACAGGTGGTGGAGGGGCTAGATTTGGCCCATTAGCTGTAGTTTGCTGGCCCCTGGTTTAAGTAGTCCTTTGTACGATGGCCAACAAGCACATGAAAAGGTGCTCAACATCACTAATCATGAGGGAAATGCAAATCAAAACCACAATGAGATGTCACCTACACCTGTGAGAATGGGTATCATCAAAAAGAACACAAATAACAAATGCTGGCGAGGATGTGGAGAAAAGGGAAACTTGTATGCTATTGGTGGGAAAATAAATTGTGCAGCCACATGGAAAACAGTATGAAGATTCTGCAACAAATTAAAAATAGAACTACCATATGATCCAGCAATTCCACTCTTGGGTATATACCTGAAGAAAATGTAAATGCTAATTTGAAAACATATGTACCCTGCTGTTCACAGAGGCATTATTTACAATAACAAAGATATGTAAGCAACCTAAGAGTCCATCAAAAGATGAATGGATAAAGAAGATGTGGTGTACACACACACACACACACACACACACACACACACAGTGGAATACTACTCAGCCATAAAAAGAACAAAATTTCACCATTTGAAACAACATGGATGGACCTGGAAGGTATAATGCTTAGTGTAATAAGTCAGAAAGAGAAAGACAAATACTGCATGTTTTCACATATATATGGAATCTAAAAAACAAGACAAACAAATATAGCAAAACAGAAATAGACTCACAAATACTGAGACCAAACTAGTGGTTACCAGTGGGGAGAGGTGTTAGGGGAGGGGCAAGATAGGTGAAGAGGATTAAGAGGTACAAACTACTAAGTATGAAATAAGATCCTAGGATGTAATGTACAACACAGGTAATATAATTACTATTTTATAATAACTTTATGTGGAGTATAATCTATAAAAACATCAAATCACTATGTTGTACATCTGAAACTAATATAATATTGTAAGTTAACTATACTTCAAGAAAAAAAGTAGTTCTTTGTATTTCATGAAGAAACTTCATTCACATTATGTCATGTAGTTTTCTCAAAAATCCTAGATATGGCATATCATCCTCATTCTACTGAGGTAAAAATCAGAGTTTGTAGAGCATAATGAGAGGATGTCAGAAATGATGATAGAAAGGTAAAATTCTTAGGTCAGGGAGTGGACGGCTATTCTGAGCATGGTGCTCTAACACGATATGTAATCCCTCTACTTTATTCAACCACCCTATGAGGTCTGATTATCCTCATTTCACAGAGAAAGAAACTGAGGCTGGACTAAAGAACTTCTCTTAAGAAATGGAAAAGCTAGGAAAGGATTTTTTTTTTTGTGAATCCATCTATATTAAGTCATCTATTAAAGAGATTGACAAAATACACTTCAAAATGCACAGTTATTTTCTCACTTTTTTTGTTTTAGAAAATGTTATTTTCACAAAATGATTTTATTTTATGTTTATGTGCAATGGGTTTATTATTATTTTTAAATAAATTAGTTATTTTTAGACTTCTCATTTTAATCCATAATCCAATAAATTTCAATGGATGTAACTGATGTAGCAAAGCTTTTGGGGGTCCTCAATGATTTCTAAGGATATAAAGTGCTCTGATTATGGTTACTGGTAGGGGGCGGTAGGGGGTGGGATGGGATAAACTGGGAGTTTCTCCCACGTGGACTTGCTTCCCTATATGAGGCATTTAATATTGTCTCCAAAAATGAAATGAATGTTTTCTTTCTTTCCTTTCTTTTTTTTCCTTCCTTCCCTCCCTCCCTCTCTCCCTCTCCCTTTCTCTCTCTCCCTTTCTTCCTCTTCCTTCCTTCCTTTCTTTCTTCCTTCCTTCCTTTCTTTCTTCCTTCCTTCCTTCCTTCCTTCCTTCCTTCCTTCCTTCCTTCCTTCCTTTCTCTCTCTCCCTTTCTTTCTTTCTTTCTTTCCTTCCTTTCTTTCTTTCTTTCTTTCTTTCTTTCTTTCTTTCTTTCTTTCTTTCTTTCTTTCTTTCTTTCTTTCTTTCTTTCTTTCTTTCTTTCTTTCTTTCTTTCTTTCTTTCTTTCTTTCTTTCTTTCTTTCTTTCCTTCCTTCCTTCCTTTCTCTCTCTCTCTCTCTTTCTTTCCTTCCTTCCTTCCTTCCTTCCTTTCCTTTCTTTCTTTCAAGTTTTTGGACTTAGCAGGTCACCAGACCATCTCAGATGCAGAAGCCCCGTTGTGTGGGGTTCCACCTGGACTGCTGTGGATGGTGCATCCACTTGTCCTGATGGGTTGCACTTTCACCCTTTGTTTCCTTGATATAATCAGGGCTTAATTTTCTGCACAAAAAATGACGCATGGCCTTGCTCATCTATATGTGAAGAGTTCTCAGTTCTTAGTTGATTTTCAGTTTCTACCTTATCTTAAGGCCCTCTTGTCTTAGTGCCCAAAACAGCTTATGCTTAAGGGAATGATACCAATTTTTCAATTTAGCCTAAAAAATCAATAACTACAGTATGTGTGTGTGCATGTGTATGTGCGTGTGCATACATATGTATGCATATGCTATAGTATCACAAGACTTCTGGGATTGCCTCTTTTGTTAAATGTACTTCCAATTTTATTCACTTTAATATGCAATTAAAATGACATTTATTCATGCCTCCTATCTGAGCACTGTGCCGCACACCAGGGATACAGAAGCAAATGGGGCAAAGGTGATTCTTGTCCTTGGGCAGTACTGTCTAACAAGGAACACAGAGTTAATGGAGAAATGACGAGTGTCCTCAGAACCGAGGTGAGTGTAGGCGTGTCAGGGGTGTCCAGGGATCATTCTCTGCTTTTTTGTGAACCTGACACCATTAGCCTTCCTCTCCCTTGTATGTTCACCTTTCTTTCAAACCAAGTTTTTCATCGCTGATAAATATGCTCAAATGCTTTTCTTACAAACACAATAAAAAAGTTTCCATCAGCTTCCAAATACAACTCTGTATATCTCCTTCTCTTCAAGGACAGACTTGTCCAGTGAGTCTACACTCACTGACTCTAGATCTGTACTTTGCACTCAGCCCCCACCACCTACAACAGTCTGGCTTCATTTCTTGATACTCCACCAAAATGTCCTCGCTCTGTGACATCAATTTCTCCTGTTTTCCTACCTCTTTGGCTGCTTTTCTTGGTTCCCTTTGTAAGTTCACCTTTCACTGCCCAGCCAGTGAATGTGCAATTTCCTTAAGAATTGGTTTGGAAACCGTCTTCTCCTATTATGCATTTTCAGTTGATGAGTTCTTTCATGTCCATGGCTGCATGTTTACTACCTATACACAGTCATTTCACAGATCTAGGTCCTAATCCAGATGTCTCCTCTGTTCCAGAATAGTTTATCAATTAGTCCTCAGACCATCTCATTTTACACATCTTAAATGTACCTAAAACTCAATATAGCCACAGCTAAAGTCATGCTTTTTTCCAACGAACCTGGTCCTCCTCTGACATTCCATTCTGCAAATGGTACTATCATCCTTTTGATTTTGTAACTCAAACCTGGGGGTCATTGCTACATCCCTCTCTTTCACCACATATGCCAATCTGTCGTCTTGTCTTGTCAGTTATCTCACACATCTTTCTAATATGTCAATTTTTTTTTCCATCTCCATGGACGACCAACATCTTAATTTGTGTTGCGACCATCTCTGTCTGGAGTAGTGTAATAGTTTCTAATTTGTCTCCACATCTACTTTTGTGTCCTTCTAATTCATCCTCACAACTGCCAGAGTGAGCTTTTCAAACCGGAAATATGAACACATTATATCCCTGATTCCAACAAGTCAGTGACATTCCATTGCTTTTTCCCCCCAATTTTTAATGACGTCTGGGGTGCCTGTTATAGAGTTGGCTTCTACCTGTCTCATACCCCCATCGCATACCTTGCTTCTCTTACACTGGCTTGCATTTGGTTCCTTGATTTTACCGTGTTCCTTCCTGCCATGTGGATTTACACATTCCTCTCTTTTTGCCTGTGCTGTTAGTTACCCACCTTTAGACTCATTAAGTTATATTTTTCATTTATATTTTAGCTCAGCTATTATAATGAACCAGTCATCACATAGGAAACTTTTCGTGGATCTACTACAGTAGGTCAGATTTGATACACTCTTATAGAACAATGACTCCTATTTTCCTAAGCTCTTCTTTTATTAATACACAGTTTGAATGATATTTGATTTGTATAATGTTTCTTCCCCTCTAGCATATTAAGTTCTGTGAGATGAGGGACTGTGTCTATTTCTACACATCACTGTATCCTCAGCGCTTACCACGATGCCTGTCACATAGTAGGATAATGAATAAATGAACAATGTCGCATTTAAGCTGCAATGGGAAAGATGAGTAAGAGTTAGTTGAACAAAAATGGGAGGCGAGAAATTCCTAGCCAAATGGAATAGTATGTCCAGAGACATAAAAACAAGGGAGAACTCCCAAATGTTTAAGAAAAAAACCACTTTTGTTGAAATCAAGGGCGAGGGCATGAGGGGCAAGCAGGTGCTCAACTGTGGGTGGCTTTTTAAGCCATGGTAAGAATTGTAGACTCTGTCCTAATTTGGACAATAGGAAGTTTTTGAAGGGTAGTAAATAAATGGGAAACAAATCAGATTGACCCAGAAACCAATTATATCAGACATGGTGGTGGCGAGGACTGGAGTGGTAGCACTGGGAATGAAAATTAGTTGGTAGATTTAAGAGATATTTAGGCTAGTGTCCATCAAAAACTCTAGGTGATAAATGATGACGTGCTATATACGGTCAGGAGAGCTGGTATCTTTAGGATGTTTGCAGGCTTGTTGGCTGGTGGCTTAAATTCAGCCATGGTGAGAGTATTTACACTGAAAACTGACAAATGCTACACATCAGGCTCCCCTTCCCTCACCTCCAGAAGGGCTGGTAGTTTAAAATTCGCCAACAATCCACTAGTTACTAGCATTTTAAAAAGGAACAATAGAAGAAAACATAATAGAAAATATCAGAAGGCCTTGCATATAATGATGATAAAAATTGTTTTGTGAAACTTCTGTTCCATGTGTGCACTGGCACAGTCACGATGCAAAAGATATTTCTTTTATTTATAGTAAAGTTAGTTTGAAAGGCACTGATTCAGGAAATAGAATGAAGAGAAACTGTTGATTAATTGGATTTAGGCAATGAGGGCACTGAGATGAATTAAGGATTAATCATAGATTCCTGGCTTGATTAACTGGGTGGAAGGTGCCGCCATTTCCTGAGACAGGGAGTGCCGTAAGGGAGCTGGTGTGAGGGGCTGGCGAGCTCAGTTTGGACATGCTGAGTCTGAGGTGTCTGTAAGATATCCAAGAGGAGGTATCCTGAAGGCACTTCCATGGGTTTGGACTGTAGGGAAAGGACTGATGTGGCAATACAGATATTGGGGTCATTGGCGAAAAGATGGTGGTTGAGGCCACGGGAACAGATTAAGGTTACCTAGGTAGCGCACACAGTCTGAAGAAAGTAGGTCTGTAAGAGAACCCTGAAAAGAATCAAGATTTAAGGGGTAGTTTGAGGAGGATGAGGTTAAAAATGAGACTGAAAACAGAGGGGCTACAGACGTGGAAGAAAGACTGAAGTGTGGTGTCTTGAAGCCAACAGACGAGTGGTTCCAAGGTAGGGCAGATACCTGCAAGCACAGTATCTTTGAGAATTGAGGATAATGAGAAAACTGGACTCCCCACCTACAAAGTAGAAGCAAGAAATTTTTCAGATTTCAAGTGTGTATCATTCAAATCTACTTTGGATGTTGACTGGGTATAAATGATAAATGGTAAATAAAGAAAAACTGATCTTGTCAAGCCATTTACGCCCCCTGGCCAAATTTCATCTCATCACATAAACCATGAGTTGTGGTAGTCACTGGAGTCCCTGAGGAGCTATGGACAGGGAGAAATCTCCCTCCCCTCTTCTGGCCTTGTCACCTTTGTTTATTATGGATAAACACATGTACCTATTTCACTGCTGATAACCTTTCAGTCCTTAAGGTTAGTTTATTTTAAAGAAGATTTAAACATTGATTTTATTATTCATGTTTCGATAAGGAGCAAGGCTATTTCATAGCCTGGCTTTTAGCGCAGAAGACACACAGGACACAGACTCATATGAGGTAACAGCTAATAGTGAACGACACTGAATTCTCAGCGACAGGCATTGTGCTAAAGGTTCTACAGGAGCAGCTCTTTGGAGAAGGTATTCTATTGGTACCATTTTACAACTGAAGACACCGAGGCCCTGAGAGGGTCACGAGGTGGGGAAGCAGAGATACCCACCACAGCAGAGCAGCTCTCGCCCGTACACCAGGCTCATCCAGTGCTCTGGAGACTCGGATACGATGCGCAGGAACAGCTTTTAACGTGCTCAGAACCAAACCCAAAAAATGATGCAAATTTGAAATCTCTGTAAACTTTTTCTTTTTTTTTTCCTCACTGACCATAAAAGCAACTCATGCTCAGTGCAGAAAACGTGTGAGATTTAGAAACTTTGCCAGGTATAAGATAAATCAGTTTTGGTGAAGTTTTAACACAAGACAGAGTCTCTCATAAAAACTCAGCAATCAGATTTTACAACTTCTCCCCAGGGGAGAAAAACCACAGCAGGGATCAAGTGAGAAACACTTCCTTCAGAGGAGGCTCTGACTTAGTTAGCTTACTGGAATTTACTCCTCTGCTTGGCAGGCAATTAGCACGTGCCCCAAGGTGGGGTGAGACGAGGGATGTGCGTCAGCTTCTCGCCCAGTGGGAGTTTGAGTGTCTCACGTGGTGCCTCCAACGTGCTGCTTCTCAAGGACTTTTCCAGGGCAGCTTTGACTTATGGCTCAGATGCTGACTTTAGTCCTAGCCCTCTCTTTAGATCTGTCTCATTTTAGGACCATTCTAAAGGCCCCTTGGACATCTCCTAAGGACTGATTGCATGGAGACTGGTTCTTGCTACATTTCTGAGAATCTAGAATTCTGCAGTGTACTGGAGTTCGTGTGCTCATTCATTAATTCAACAAACATTTCTCGAGTCCACTGTGCACCAGATGAGGGTGCAGAGGTATGCCCTTGAGATCACTGTGGAGGGGGTGCTAAGTTTCGAGTGGAAAAAGCTGTATGTCCCAGGGAATATGACAAAGGACATCTGTCTAGACAAGGACAAGGCTCTGAAAACAGAGCTCAAAAAGTTCTGCTTGGTGATGTGTATGGTAGTGATAGAGAATTAAGGCATCAATTCACAGGCAAGTACCGAATGGAAGGATGCCATCTGAAGCAGTGCTGAAATATCCTCTAGCTCAGTTACAGAGATAATTTTAGAAGTCACAGATGTAATTATATAATTCTTCATTTACTGTGAGCTTAACAGAGCATTCTTCAAGACAGTCTTTTAAGGCAAAATTGGTTTCTGATTCTTCAAAGTCTTTTCAGTTTTCTTGTTAGAGCTAGCCCCAGTTTATAGAACCTGGGAGGTACTATACATGGGACCTGCTTTATTGGTTTGCAGCCTGTGCAGTCACGTCAGGCCCTGTGCTCAGAAAGGTCCCACGTTTGGCTTGATGCTCTGCTGTTACCATCTTGAAATACACAATAATTTTTGAATAAGGGGCTCCGTAATTTTATTTTTGCTCTGTGCCCCACAAATGATGTAGCAGGTCCTGTCTATGTCATTATGTCATCTGTACTTGAGCTCAACTTCTAGCACATCCACATGGTAGTGAGGTCACCTTGGATATTAATTAACTTCTCCCGCCTCAGTTTCCTCTTTGCTAAAGGGGGTACAAACAATACTGCTTCCCTTAGAGATGTAGTCATCTGATAATGTGAAGTTCTTAGCACAGTCAACTTAGGTTAGGGAGAAAAACAAACAGCAAACAAAAACAATAAAAGCTTCCCGCTGCTTCTCTCTGTGCCGAAACAGATCATATATTTCTGTACTTCTCACACACAAAGATGTTTTCAAGGTTACAAGTCCCTCCGCCCATCCCCGGGGAAAGAGGCAAATGGTGTGTGCCTCCCAAAATGAATTCCTATAATGAGGTAATGGGAGGATGTGTTTTCTTCCTGATTCTAAATCACAAATACCACACACAGCAAGTTAGCTACAAGGCAGGCCAATAATCTACTCGGAATATTTTCCCCCAGCGCATGTCCTGACACATGTCTAAACTGGTTGCAAATGATTGGTTTCCTTGGGGTCCCTTTTACAGCCTACCTGGTCTTCTGGTGATGTTGCCCTGGAGAGAATTCAATTCAAATTTCCCTGAATAAAACTCATGACCGTTTTTGCTTAACATTAATCATTTGGACCTTCTTGAAGTATGTGGGTGCCAAACATCAAGCTGACACACTGAACACTGTGGGGAACATGTGTTCTTTCTGGAGGGAGGTGGGGAGTGTGGTCAGCAAGGGACTGTTACGGCCCAAGCAATCATCAGAGTTTGGCTAGAGGAGTGAGAAACCCAAGCGTTTAGACGACTAGCTCTGGAAGGGGAGGGGGAGGAACATCCTGAGTCCCACAACAGAAAATCACAGTTTTCCATATTTGCAGAAATGATCTCTAGTGTTTATCTAGCACATTTCATGTGTCTCCCCCTAAGAGATTTTTATTTTTTCGGATTACAAACAATGTTCGGGTTATCCCTGCTTTGATTATTACATCTTCCTTGATCCTGTGACCTCCTTGGACTACCAATCTCTCCTCTCTCTAACCTCCAACCTTCTTTAATAAATAGCAATGTTCTCAGACGTTTCTGAGCTTCTGTTTTGTGCCAGTGCCCAGTGCCAAATTATAGTGAGGCCATCTCTGTATTATTGGTCACATTGGTCCTCTGTGTTCTGCTTCTAGAACTGCTAAATGTTTCTTTTATGTATTTTTTCATTCAACAAATATGTAGCAGTCCCTAGAATGTGTCAGCCACGTGCATATAGCAGTATGTGAAGCAGGTGTGGCCCCTGCCTTCATGACAAGGCTCCCAGTCTAACACTAATTCAGATATTAGATGACAGCGTGGCATTACACCCATACTAGTGCAAGGGCAGAGTAACAGAGTCAATTACTACCTTTTTTTCAAGTTGAGTTACGGTGTTCATGTCTCAGTTTCATTTTAATTTTTATTGGAATTAAATCATCAAAAGTTCTATAAAGCTCATGTTAAAAGAGCAGAAACTCTCTGCCCTGTCCAACTGCAGCCCTTACAGTCTCCTTCGCATGCCCTGTCCTGCTCCCCAAGGAAACCATACTCAACAATTTCAGCTGTTTCATTTATCTTTTATAACCACGTTTCTTAAAAATAGTCATATATTGCTGTTTCTTGATTTATCCACTTTAGATATTATCTTCTGACTTTCTAAGATGAAAGATAGGAGTTCAGTCCTCTTAGCAACACCTTCCCTCTTTTTTCCCCTATCTTTTATCCACCAAATATATTTACATCATATTTTGGGGGGCTAAATCAGTTTTCAGTGTTGTTTTTTTCTCTTATGCTTTGGTGTTATACCTCAAAGATTTGCCAAACCCAAATTCCTTATGTTTTCTTCTGGGAGTTTATAGAATTGAGTTTTACATTTGGGTTTATGATGCATTTTGAGTTAATTTTTGTGAAAGGATTGTGTCTCGATTCAGTTATGTTTGAGAAGATTTGCATCTATGTTCAAGTAAGATACGTATCTGTAGGTTTCCTCCTTGTAATGTCTTTACTATTCACATCACTGGTCTCAGAATGAGTTAGAGGGTATTTTCTCTCTTCTATTTTCTGAAAGAGATTGTGAAGAGTTGGTATCCTTTCCTCCTTAAATGTTGGGTAGAATTCACCAGTAAAACCATCTGAGCCTAGTGTTTTATGTTTTGGAATATTATTAATAATTGATTCACCTTCTCTAATAAATACAGGCCTATTCAAATTGTCTAATTTTCCTGTGTCAGTTTTGGTAGATTGGTCCATTTCATCTAGTTATTATCAAGTTTGTGGGCACAGAGTTGTTCATAATATTCCTAAATTATTTTTTTAATGTCCATGGAATCAGTAGGAGACTCCCCTTCAATTTCTAATATTAGTAACTGTATGTCTTCTCTGTTCTTTTCTTGGTTAGCCTGGCTAGAGCTTAATCCATTTTACTGATCTTTTCAAATAATTAGTTTTTGGTTTATCAATTTCCTGTTTTCAATTTTATTAATTTCTGCTCTAATTTATATTATTTTCTTTCTTCTTCTTGGTTTTGGTACAAATTTCTCTTCTTTCTCTAGTCTTCTAAAGGGGAAACTTAGAGTATTGGTTTTAGATCTGTTTTTTTTTTCCTAATATATGCATTTAATGTTCTAAATTAATCTCTGAGCATTGCAGTCTCTGAATCTTACAAATTTTGATAAATTGTATTTTCATTTTCTTTCAGTTCAAAATATTTTAAATTTCTCTTGACACTTCTTCTTTGACCTGTGTTATCTGTTAGTGTGTTACTTAATCTCCAGATAGCTTGTGCTCTTCTAGATATCTTTCTGTTATTAATTTCTAGTTTACGTCCATTGTGGACTGTGAATATATTTTGTATGATTTCTATTCTTTTAAATTTAAGGTGTGTTTTTTGGCTCAGAAGATGATCTATCTTGGTGAATGTTCCATGTGAGCTTGAATAGAATGTGTCCTCTGCTCTTGTTGAATACAGTATTCTATATATGTCAACTAGATCAAGTTGATTGATGGTGCTGTTCAGGCTAACTATATCCTTACTAATTTTTTGCCTGCTTGATCTAGCAATTACTAAAGAAAGCTATTGTAACCTCCAGCTGTAACAGTGGATTTGAATATGTCTTCTTAAAGTTCTATCAGTTCTTCCCTCACATATTTTGAGATTCTGTTGTTAGAAGCAGACACATTAAAGGTTATTATGTCCTCTTAGAGAATTAATCCTTTTATCATTATATAATGCTTCTCTTTATCTGGGATAATTTTGTTTGTTTTGAAGTATGCTTTGCCTGAAATAAATATCACTTTTATTTTGATTAGTATTGGCAGGTTATATCTTTCTCCATTACTCTTGGCCTCGACTCTTGGCTTATCTATGTCTTTATCCTTAAAGTCAGTCTCTTATAGGCAACACATTTTTGGGTATTGTTATTTTATATTTGTGACAGTTTTTGTCTTTTCATTGCTGAATTGAATCCATCACATTTAAAGTAATTATTAATATAGTTGGATTAATAACTGTCTTGCTTGTATTTTCTATTCATTGTTCTTGTTTTTTGTTTCTTTTTTCTTCCTCCTCTTTTGTGTTTCCTGTGTTGGTAATTAAATATTTTATATGCATCCATTTTTTCTTCTCTCTTACAATATCAATTATACTTCTTTTTGTAAATTTTTCCCTACTGTTTCCCTAAAGTTGCAATACACATTCATAACTAACATAACTTTCAAATACTGATTCATAGGCAGTGCAGATACCTAATAACAAGGCAGTCTCACTTCCTCCTTTCCATCCCTTATAACTTCATTGTCATTCATTTAATTTATCCACATACAATAATCACCCAATACATTGTTATTATTGTAATTTTGAACAACACTTCTCTAATAGATCAATTACAAATAAGAAAAATAAAATATTTTATTTCATCTTTGCTTATTCTTTTTTCTATGTTTTTCTTTTCCTTATGTAGATCCAAGTTTCTGCCCTTTATGATTTTCTTTCTCCCTGAAGAGCATCTTTTAACATCTCTTCTAGGACAGGGTTACAGGCAATGAATTCCCTCAGTTTTTATTTTCTGAGAAAAATCTTTATTTTTCCTTTATGTTTGAAGGATAATTTTGCTGGATATAGAATTCTAGGTCAATTTTTTTTTCTTTCAGCACTTTAAGTATTTTATGCCATCATCCTCTTGCTTGCAGTGGTTTCTTCTGAGAAATATGCTATGAATCCTACCCTCGTTCTTCTATAACTAAAAGGTGCCCCCGCACCCACCCTAGCTTCTTCTAGTATTCCAAATTGTGTATGTTACACCTTTTGAAATTGCTCCACAGCTCTTGGATATTCTGTTCCATCTTTTCATTCTTTTTTGTCTTGTATTTCAATCTGAGAAGTTTTTACTGACGTATCTTCAAGCTCATTGATTCTGTCCTTGGCTGTGTCCAGTCTACTGATGAGTCCATCGAAGGCATCCTTCATTTCTGTTACAGTGCTTTTGATTTGTAGTATTTCCTTTTGATTCTTTCTTAGAGTTCCCAACTCTCTGCATACAACATTCCTGTTTTTATGTGTTCTCTACTTGTGCCACGAGAGCCCTTAATATATTAAACATGGTTATTTAAAATTCCTTGTCTGATAATTCCAACATCTGTGCCATATCTGGTTCTGATGCTTGCTTTCTCTATTCAGATTCTATTTTTTCTTTACTATTATTATGCTTTGCAATTTTTTTTGTTGAAATTCATACATGATGTTTCCAGTACTAGAAACTGAGGTAAATAGAACTTTCGTGTGTTAGTCTACCTAGAACTTAGGCTGTGTTTAATGTTGTCTATGGCCACAGGTGCCAGAGACTTCAATTTCCTTTAGTGTCCTTGTTTTTCTCACTCCTTCATCTTTGAGTTTCCCTAAGAATTCCTTCTTAGAGTCTGTGTCTTGTAGCTCTCTCAGTTGTAATTCACTATTATACTGGAGCCCTGTTGATGTGATGGTAGGTGAGATGATGGAAAAGTGTTCTATAATTATATGGTTCAATCTTAGTCTTTTAGTGGACCTGTGTCCTTGGGCTGTGATACAGGAAAGCTAGAAGGGGTCTGAGTCAAGTAACCTAATAACAAGGCAGTCTCACTTCCTCCTTTCCATTCCTTATAACTTCATTGTCATTCATTTAATTTACCCTTATTTAAATTGCCCATTCATTTAAATTGCCCTTACCTCAAGTCTGTTAGGCATTGGTAAAGTCTTTTCCCCTTCCAAGAGGCCTTTGTTGTTGAGAATGCTCTGGGTATATTTCAGAATGGTTACTTTTTCACTCTTCTTGCCAGAAACACATGAGTTTTCTTGGCTATTTGCTATTGGTCTCATTATCTTTGGGTCTCTATCAGCT